>NC_141049.1:43208862-43436362 GCF_041138505.1 Cibotium barometz
AGTGTAAGAAGAGAGAGAGTGTGTGTGCATGTGTGTGTGTGTGTGTGAGAGAGAGAGAGAGAGAGAGAGAGAGAGAGCAGGTGTGTATATGTGTGTGCATGTGAGAGAGAGAGAGAGAGAGAGAGAGAGAGAGAGTTTCAACATTTGAGAGTGTGTGTACGTGACAGAGAGAGGGAGAGGGCATGTGTGTGTGTGAGAGAGAGAGAGAGAGAGAGAGAGAGAGATGGTTGTAGAGAGGGAATAGTTCTTTTCTGGAACCTTGGTCGGCCGCCGCAGCAACGCACGGGTGCAATACTAGTATTTATTAAATTGAGTAAATGTAAACTATTCTTGAAAGGGCCTAACCGCCCACAGCACAACCTTTCTATATATTAAGCCTATTTGGGCAAGGTCAATGCATCCATCACTTTCTCAACGCCTCTTCTCCAAGCATCTCTGGTAACTCTGTTTTAATTACAGTATTGCTAATGATTGTTTAGTTAGCCTAGGAGTCCTAGATTTACTACACAAAGCAGATGGAGGTGAGACTATTTTCTGGTAACTCTGTTTTAATTACAGTATTGCTAATGATTGTTTAGTTAGCCTAGGAGTCCTAGATTTACTACACAAAGCAGATGGAGGTGAGACTATTTTCTGACTAACCTCCTGGTGATCAGTGTCGGAACTGTCTTTCTCCATTTTATCTAAAAGCCTCTGCAAGGCATTTTGTAACTACAACTCTCTGCTTCTTTCACAAAACTCTTCAGAGTTGCAGCCAATCCACACCTTTCCTAGCAAAATCAACGCGACTTTTGTCATCGTTCTAAGTGAACCCAGTGCGCCGTCGTGATCGAACGAGATCTCCGGGGCATCTCCGGTAGCAGCAACTTTCTCCATGTCCTCAAATACAGGCTCCTGTGGGTTGCGTTCAAGGGGAACATCTCTAAGTCTGTAGATACTTGCCGCCGGAGCCATCACCTCGTTTTCTTTTGTGGGACGATATCCCGCCTTCTTTTTTATGCTACGAGGCAGCCTCTAGGGGAGGCAATTTTCCTTCACAGTGGGGGCAGTGTGAATCACAGTCAGCTACCACGTGGTAGTTCAGTGTGATTAATAGTGTGATGAGCTATCAGTGATTAATAGTGTGATGAGCTATCACGTGTAATAATGTGATGTATATACATAATATCTATATATGTGTGTGTACACATATATGATGTCCTGGTGTTGCACACCTATGTAGAGATTCCAAGTTTTGAATCAAATCCCTTCTCATGTATTATGTGAACAATTTTCTCTTCTTTCCTAAAAGCCTATGTAGAGATGCCAATTTTTTAGTCAGATCCCTTCTCATGTAATATATGAACAATTTTATCTTCTTTCCTAAAAAGCTATGTGGTTATAAGATAATTAACCCATGTTATAACCACGATGGTTACATTACTCTAGACATACGGCTACACCTTTTTTGCCATCATATTTTTGTACCTGCACAATATGCTTCATGTAATGATTTTGGGAAATCATCGAGCTTATGACTTGTGTAACGTTGGTTGATCTATAATTACTGAGCTTATGATGATAGCTTAGCCTAGGAAAATTAGCTCTGTAAGATCCCTGTTCCCACTGAGCAACAGATTCGGGATACTAGCAGCGGAAGTAGCACTTCTCGCGCGGGACAAGGGTCCCAAATTCGGGGCCTCACCCACGGATATCCGGATAAGAGACTAATCTGTCGGTTGTTCCAAAACCGAACCCGGAAAAACTTCCTTTACCGGAAAGCACGGGCGATTCCACCAGGATAACTTTTTACTCTAACGTAGTCAAGATCATTTCTGATCGAGCTGATCCAATTGCATCTATAAGATACTTGGTCAGATCAAGGAAGAAACTTGCACTTGGATCATTGGGATCAACGCTTTTTTCCCCATTCAAGAGGCACAGCTGTTGATTCCTATCCATAGAACAATTACTATCCAGGATTTATTTTATCTATCGTAAAAACAAAAGTTTGAGTCTCGATTTACGGATCCATCAGTCCAGCCTAACCCCATCCAGTCCCATGGGTTAGCCAACCGCCCAACCACTGTAGTGATGGGATCCAATTAAAAATTTGGTTAGGTTTTGTCCCGGGTACCAAGGAAAAGAGTTCCAAGGCCCCCTAGCCGGAAGTTCATGCAAAAATAAAACTAGTCACACCACTTACACACCCAATATGAAATTGCCTTTTCATAGATTCAACCAGTTTTAAAACAATCTTTTAATAAAACCATAGTATCACTGATCACCATCTTTCAATTTATCCGGTTGATTCTTAATTTTCCCGTCATTCCTTCATCAGAGTATCTATGGCATCATTGGCAACTAGGACGCTCACCACCTGTCCACTCAGGGACCGTTTCCTAGTTCCTAACCCATAATACTCGGCAATATAATCACTTATCAAGATGGACTCTCGTTGAAGATCAGCAAGATCAACCAATAGATCCATATAAAGAGCCATGGACTCATCCGTTGAGGACCAACAAGGTCAGTCAACCAGATCCATGCCCGGTTTCAGAAAACAACTCTTACTCCTTGTTCCAATATCTTCCTCGACGCACACGTGGGTATCCTAGGCGACCCAGAGCCCGAGCACCGTATGATCAGCACCCTCTAGGATCCTTCGCAGGCTCTTCGCAGGTGACCTAGCGCTTCACTCATAGGCCGCTTCCTTGGTCCCTCATCCACCGTACCGGAAGCTCACCATTTTAATCGCACCGAGGCTGGTCAAGACCTTGGCCGACCTTGCTACGCGAGACGTCCTCCATTGACTCTCCGTCAGCAGTTGCAACTTTATCAGTTAGGTCTCCACGACCTTAATCACAGAAGACGGTCAAAATGCTTTCCCAACATTCTTAACATAAAACAGTCATTTACAAACAGCATTTACAAACAGTTTACAAATACAGTTTCTATATTAACTCTCATTTTTCTACATTATCTCTCATCAATCCACATTACTTATTCCACATTCCATTTATATGTGTACTCATCCCATCACATCATTTTTCATCTCATCACTTCCGATTCCTTCACATCACATATCATATATTCACATCCATACATATATCCATATCCACATGCACATTCACATCCATATATCCACATCTACATCCATACATCTATTTTCACATCCACATCTACATGCACATTCATGCATCCTCATCCATACATCCACATCTACATGCACATTCACATCCATACATCCACATCTATATGCGTACATTCACATCTACATGCATACATCCACATCTCTATGCATACATCCACATCCACATTCACATTCATCTCCATACATCTACATCTACATGCATACATCCACCTCCACATTCACATCCACATCTATACATCTACATGCATACATCCACCTCCACATTCACATCCACATCTATACATCTACATCTACATGCATACATCCACATCTCCATTCACATCCACATCTATACATCTACTTCTACATGCATACATCCACATCTCTATGCATACATCCACCTCCACATTCACATTCACATCCATACATCTACATCTACATGCATACATCCACATCTCCATACATACATCCACATCCACATTCACACTCACATCCATACATCTACATCTACATGCATACATCCACATCTCCATGCATACATCCACATCCACATCCACATTCACATTCACATCCATACATCTACGTCTACATGCATACATCCATACATACACATCCACATTTACATCCATATTCTCACCCTATCACAACCCACATACATCTTATCCCATCACATACACTTCTTACCTCATCCCACACACATCCTATCACCTCTTAACTCATCTTATCACATCCTAACTCATCTCTTATGCATACCTCTATGCATGAAATTCAATTATGCTAAAAGTAACTCTTTTATAATAAAATATTCATCTCTTATGCATACCTCTATGCATGAATTTCAATTATGCTAAAAGTAACTCTTTTATAATAAAATATTCATCTCTTATGCATACCTCTATGCATGAAATTCAATTATGCTAAAAGTAACTCTTTTATAATAAAATATTCATCTTTTATGCATAATATAAAAATTTAATTTTTCCATGATTACTATGAAATTCTTTCAATTAATCTAGGATGATAACTCTTAGAATATGGTAGGAAATCCTCTTTTCATGCTTTGAATGAAATTATTTTATGTATATATTTTTATAAAATTTTGCCATAGCTCCGCTACTATAACTAATAAATCTCAATTATTTTAAAAGACAGGTTATCTTTAAGGGAATGATTAGAATGATCCCTAATTGGATCATTGACCCTTAATGGATTAAATAAAAATAATCATAAACTAAAAGCATAGATAAAAAAACTATTAATTTATTCTCAAGCATAGATTAATATTGGATTAAGAAAAAGCTTTATGAAAAGCTTCATTTGGATTGAGAATGGATCATGAGTATGACCATTTCTTAAGTGAGAGGGAGAAAAAACCATTAGAATTAAACATAAATGAAAATTTATGTAATTCTTTACTATCATTAATTAATTAACTTCAATAGCATTTCAAAAACCATACCAATTAAGCTTCTCAAGCTTGAGAGGGTTGAGAAGAGAGAATCATTGAGAAATTATAGAAAAGACCAAAATTCACTATACTTACCTTATAATTTGCTTGATTCTTTATTCACGGTAGAGGCCCCTAACCAATCAATTGGTTTAGTATGTTAATGGAGCCACCAATGGGGATTTAAGAAAGAGAGAAGTGTCAAATGCTAGTGAATTCTTAAAGAATTCACAGTTCTTGGCTTAGGTGGAGTAGAGTAACAATGCATAAGACACTCTCTTATTTTCAACAAGGAAAGGCTTCTATTTATAGGAAAAATTGAGCTCCTAACCAAACAAACTGATTCTAGAATTTTTCAAGTCAGTTTGGTTGAATTTGGACTAGATTTGGACCTAGTTTGGTTACTTTTTGATTTGGTTTGGTTCCATTTTGATTTGGTTTGGTTCAAGAGAGATGAGAGATAAAAATATCACATTATTTTTGAGTTTAAAACTCATTCAAGCATGTGAAATATGCACCTCCTTTAAAGAACTCCCCTTCCTTACATATGTGTCAAAATGGAATGATTATACCCAAAATATCTCATATTTTTAATATTGCTCATAGTTTTTTACTAATAAACCTTGTACATTTTCAACTCTTCATCTTATGTGAAATATGCACCTCCTTTAAAGAACTCCCCTTCCTTACATATGTGTCAAAATGGAATCATTATACCCAAAATATCTCATATTTTTAATATTGATCATAGTTTTTTACTAATAAACCTTGTACATTTTCAACTCTTCATCTTATGTGAGCATTTACTCATTTTTGGATACCCAAATTATCTCATATTTTTAATATTGCTCATAGTTTTTTACTAATAAACCTTGTACATTTTCAACTCTTCATCTTATGTGAGCATTTACTCATTTTTGGATACCCAAATTATCTCATATTTTTAATATTGCTCATAGTTTTTTACTAATAAACCTTGTACATTTTCAACTCTTCATCTTATGTGAGCATTTACTCATTTTTGGGTATCTTCTTTTACAAATTGGATTTATCTCCTCCCTACACATGGATTGATGCTATTGGTCCATAGGAACCTTAATTGGACCATAATCCAAAAATTTCTGAAAATCTAGACCCTTAGACTAAGGTCCTTTATACCCATTTCCAATTAATTCCAATTGCACATTGAAAAATTCTTTTTGAATTTCTGTTTCAGGAGAACTTATTTTAATAAGATGAGTTATTTTTCTATCCAAAAATATTCATAATCTGAATATTCTCTCTCTAGAATAATTTTCTCTCTCTAGGCTAAAACAGTTAGAAACAAGGTCTTTATATTTCTGAAGAGGAATTGATTATAGGGGAAGATTCTAGACATCAAAAAGGGGTTGGGAGAGGAATCTTACATTCTACCCCACTTAAAAAATGCGAGATGTCCTCATCTCGCAAACTGGGATAATTTCGCAAGATGCACGAATATGAGACTTAGAGAAAAATTTTAATCAAGATTAACCAACAAGAAAAGTCTCAAGAGAGCAAGATTCAAAATAAGAACAAGATTTAAACTTTATTCATTCTCGGAACTTATACAATAAAGATAGAGGAACTCTTTGCACTTCCATAAGCCCGTCCATCATATGGTCACAAAAGCAGCACTCACAAGCTGCACAAGTATAGGGTAACTCGTCTATGGGAATGATTCTGCTGGTTATTGCCGCACCTATCTCAGTGGTATGAGGTGATCTAACAAAAGGACCTCTGAGAGGCAAGCCAAAAACGGGGTAAAGGCATATCTTCTCATGAGGAAGAAAACACACCAGTAAGAAGACCCGCTCAGAAAACCCAAGATGCCTTGATCTCATGACACAGTAGTATCGGGGACCCAAACCCAAAGCTTCAATAACCATGGCCAAGCGGACATTGTTACGAAAGTGTTGTTGACCCCAGGGTGTTACCCTAGTTATGTTTTGATAGGTCCGCCATTTGGTCTGAGCTACAGAAGTTCCTAGGTGAGGAAAAAGTGAGCACTCATACTGTTCTATAAAGTCTTTCTTCACAGACTCTCTTGCGTCTTGAAGGTGAGAAATCATCATGGATAAAACTAATTCCTGTTGCTAAGCCATGAAGAAGATTAAGAAGAAGGAAGATCGATGGAAGTAAGATTACTGTGAGCGATAAGTAAAAGTTACGACTTATATAAAGGAAGGAGCTAGCGTAACTTAGAAGCCAACGGTAACTTGCCACTGAAGTTTTACCGTCTTTCCATGATTTGGGTTTGGCACATATTTCTATGAAATACATTAAGAACTTTGAGATGAGGGGATAAAAGAAGTTCGTAGGCTAAGTCACCTACTTTCATTGAATTCACATATAAGGCTCATAATATCTGGGGGATAACTTCTTATACTCCCCAAGAGATAAAGAACTTCTTTTGGGCCGTACTCGAATGAAAACCAAAACCTTGGTATCCAAAACACCGATTCTCACTTCTGAACTCATTGTTCTAAATCCTTAAAACAGGTGGGACTCCTAAGAAGTATTCTAGGGAAAGGGTCTTCCTTTTTTAAACAGGAACTTTCTTTTATTTTAGAGAGGGAATAATTATAAGATCAGAAAGGGAGATTCTTACTCCTGTATACCTCGAAGGCTGGGAAGGAATCTTACATTCTACCCCACTTAAAAAAGTGCGAGATATCCTCATCTCGCAAGGTAGAGGACACCTCTTTGATTCTAGGGTTCCTTATATTCTGGTCAACCCAACAGAACACTGGGATAAATATCCCTTATATAGAACTCATCATTAAATAACAATTCATTCAGATCATATCATTCATATCTTTAACATGATAATGGTCCATTAGACCGAAAAGTTTCCTTCGGAACATTCCTCCACGGAAATTTCAGTCAAGCAAGTTCTCAATTTGACATCCCTTAACTTGATCTACCGGTCAAGTATTAACAGTAGTAATCTAACAGCACAACCCACTAATCTCATAGTGATTTGCTGAATTCATTATCATCATTCTAGTTATGAATATCATCACAGGGACTCGTCCCATTCCTCCTCATTGTGGTTTCATTATATTTCAACTAAATTTCAAAAATCATCATTTTTCAATCAAAATTTTCAATCAGAATCCAAATCAATTCATCAATTCTCAAACAGAATTAAAAATCATATCAACCACATTCGAAATCATCATCTGGATAGCATTAACACTTATAATTTCAAGTCTTAGATTTACTCGTATATACTGTCAGTAAAGAGCTGCAGTTATACTCTCGTTATATACGGGTAGTCACGGCCCTTGGAATTATAAGGTAAATACCATCATGTCTAGGCCTCAAGCAAGTCAGGGATTCTATATAATTGCGGTATTTCCATCTGAAGACCCAATTACCAAATTACGAATTTCAGTTTGAATATCAAATTGTATGAATTATATCACACAATTACAACCTTTTTGTGTTTCTTGATAAATTTTTGACATATTTGGTTTCTCAGTTGATCTTTATTAGCCAAAGGCTCTGATACCAACTGTAAGATCCCTATTCCCACCGAGCAACAGATTCGGGATACTAGCAGTGGAAGTAGCACTTCTCGTGCGGGACAGGGGTCCCACATTCGGGACCTCACCCACGGATATCCGGATAAGAGACTAATCCGTCGGTTGTTCCAAAACCGAACCCGGAAAAACTTCCTTTACCGGAAAGCACGGGCGATTCCACCAGGATAACTTTTTACTCTAACGTAGTCAAGATCATTTCTGATCGAGCTGATCTAATTGCATCTATAAGATACTTGGTCAGATCAAGGAAGAAACTTGCACTTGGATCATTGGGATCAACGCTTTTTTTCCCATTCAAGAGGCACAGCCGTTGATTCCTATCCATAGAACAATTACTGTCCAGGATTTATTTTATCTATCGTAAAAACAAAAGTTTGAGTCTCGATTTACGGATCCATCAGTCCAGCCTAACCCCATCCAGTCCCATGGGTTAGCCAACCACTGTAGTGATGGGATCCAATTAAAAATTTGGTTAGGTTTTGTCCTGGGTACCAAGGAAAAGAGTTCCAAGGCCCCCTAGCCGGAAGTTCATGCAAAAATAAAACTAGTCACACCATTTACACACCCAATATGAAATTGCCTTTTCACAGATTCAACCAGTTTTAAAACAATCTTTTAATAAAACCATAGTATCACTGATCACCATCTTCCAATTTATCCGGTTGATTCTTAATTTTCCCATCATTCCTTCATCAGAGTATCTATGGCATCATTGGCAACTAGGACGCTCACCACCTGTCCACTCAGGGGCCGTTTCCTACTTCCTAGCCCATAATACTCGGCAATATAATCACTTATCAAGATGGAATCTCGTTGAAGATCAGCAAGATCAGCCAACAGATCCATATAAAGAGCCATGGACTCATCCGTTTTTGAGGACCAGCAAGGTCAGTCAACCAGATCCATGCCCGATTTCAGAAAACAACTCTTACTCCTTGTTCCAATATCTTCCTCGACGCACGCGTGGGTATCCTAGGCGACCCAGAGCCCGAGCACCGTATGGTCAGCACCCTCTAGGATCCTTCGGTCGCAGGTCACCTAGCGCTTCTTTCATAGGCCGCTTCTTTGGCCCCTCATCCACCGTACCGGAAGATCGCACCGAGGCTAGTCAAGCCGACCTTGCTACGCGAGACGTCCTCCATTGACTCTCCGTCAGCAGTTGCAACTTTATCAGTTAGGTCTCTACGACCTTAATCACAAGACGGTCAAAATGCTTTCCCAGCATTTTTGACATAAAACAGTCATTTACAAATAGCATTTACAAACAGTTTACAAATACAGTTTCTATATTAACTCTCATTTTTCTACATTATCCCATCAATCCACATTACTTATTCCACATTCCATTTATATGTGTACTCATCCCATCACATCATTTTCCATCTCATCACTTCAGATTCCTTCACATCACATATCATATATTCACATCCATACATATATCCACATCCAGATGCACATTCACATCCATACATCCACATCTACATTCATACATCTATTTTCACATCCACATCTACATGCACATTCATGCATCCTCATCCATACATCCACATCTACATGCACATTCACATCCATACATCCACATCTATATGCGTACATTCACATCTACATGCATACATCCACATCCACATTCACATTCACCTCCATACATCTACATCTACATGCATACATCCACCTCCACATTCACATCCACATCTATACATCTACATCTACATGCATCCATCCACATCTCCATTCACATCCACATCTATACATCTACTTCTACATGCATACATCCACATCTCTATGCATACATCCACCTCCACATTCACATTCGCATCCATACATCTACATCTACATGCATACATCCACATCTCCATGCATACATCCACATCCACATTCACACTCACATCCATACATCTACATCTACATGCATACATCCACATCTCCATGCATACATCCACATCCACATTCACGTTCACATCCATACATCTACATCTACATGCATACATCCACATTTACATCCATATTCTCACCCTATCACAACCCACATACATCTTATCCCATCACATACACTTCTTACCTCATCCCACACACATCCCATCACTTCTTAACTCATCTTGTCACATCCTAACTCATCTCTTATGCATACCTCTATTCATGAAATTTAATTATGCTAAAAGTAACTCTTTTATAATAAAATAGTATGCATGAATTTCAATTATGCTAAAAGTAACTCTTTTATAATAAAATATTCATCTCTTATGCATACCTCTATGCATGAAATTCAATTATGCTAAAAGTAACTCTTTTATAATAAAATATTCATCTTTTATGCATAATATAAAAATTTAATTTTTCCATGATTACTATGAAATTCTTTCAATTAATCTAGGATGATAACTCTTAGAATATGGTAGGAAATCCTCTTTTCATGCTTTGAATGAAATTATTTTATGTGTATATTTTTATAAAATTTTGCCATAGCTCCGCTACTATAACTAATAAATCTCAATTATTTTAAAAGACAGGTTATCTTTAAGAGAATGATTAGAATGATCCCTAATTGGATCATTGACCCTTAATGGATTAAATAAAAAATAATCATAAACTAAAAGCATAGATAAAAAAACTATTAATTTATTCTCAAGCATAGATTAATCTTCGATTAAGAAAAAGCTTTATGAAAAGCTTCATTTGGATTGAGAATGGATCATGAGTATGACCATTTCTTAAGTGAGAGAGAGAAAAAACCATTAGAATTAAACATAAATAGAAATTTATGTAATTCTTTACTATCATTAATTAATTAACTTCAATAGCATTTCAAAAACCATACCAATTAAGCTTCTCAAGCTTGCGAGGGGTTGAGAAGAGAGAATCATTGAGAAATTATAGAAAAGACCAAAATTCACTATACTTACCTTATAATTTGCTTGATTCTTTATTCACGGTAGAGGCCCCCAACCAATCAATTAGTTTAGTATGTTGATGGAGCCACCAATGGGGATTTAAGAAAGAGAGAAGTGTCAAAAACTAGTGAATTATTAAAGAATTCACAGTTCTTGGCTTAGGTGGAGTAGAGTAACAATGCATAAGACACTCTCTTATTTTCAACAAGGAAAGCCTTCTATTTATAGGAAAAATTGAGCTCCTAACCAAACAAACTGATTCTAGAATTTTCCAAGTCAGTTTGGTTGAATTTGGACTAGATTTGGACCTAGTTTGGTTACTTTTTGATTCGGTTTGGTTCCATTTTGATTTGGTTTGGTTCAAGAGAGATGAGAGATAAAAATATCACATTATTTTTGAGTTTAAAACTCATTCAAGCATGTGAAATATGCACCTCCTTTAAAGAACTCCCCTTCCTTACATATGTGTCAAAATGGAATGATTATACCCAAAATATCTCATATTTTTAATATTGCTCATAGTTTTTTACTAATAAACCTTGTACATTTTCAACTCTTCATCTTATGTGAAATATGCACCTCCTTTAAAGAACTCCCCTTCCTTACATATGTGTCAAAATAGAATCATTATACCTAAAATATCTCATATTTTTAATATTGATCATAGGTTTTTACTAATAAACCTTGTACATTTTCAACTCTTCATCTTATGTGAGCATTTACTCATTTTTGGATACCCAAATTATCTCATATTTTTAATATTGCTCATAGTTTTCCAGTAATAAACCTTGTACATTTTCAACTCTTCATCTTATGTGAGCATTTACTCATTTTTGGATACCCAAATTATCTCATATTTTTAATATTGCTCATAGTTTTTTACTAATAAACCTTGTACATTTTCAACTCTTCATCTTATGTGAGCATTTACTCATTTTTGGGTATCTTCTTTTACAAATTGGATTTATCTCCTCCCTACACATGGATTGATGCTATTGGTCCATAGGAACCTTAATTGGACCATAATCCAAAAATTTCTGAAAATCTAGACCCTTAGACTAAGGTCCTTTATACCCATTTCCAATTAATTCCAATTGCACATTGAAAAATTCTTTTTGAATTTTTGTTTCAGGGAAACTTATTTTAATAAGATGAGTTATTTTTCTATCCAAAAATATTCATAATCTGAATATTCTCTCTCTAGAATAATTTTCTCTCTCTAGGCTAAAACAGTTAGAAACAAGGTCTTTATATTTCTGAAGAGGAGTTGATTATAGGGGAAGATTCTAAACATCAAAAAGGGGTTGGGGGAGGAATCTTACAAGCTCCTTCTAGGTTTTGGACCCCCAGATATTACTTGGGCAACCAACCATTATAAATATGAGGCATGTATATGGAGATTCGTGAATTCATGGATCGACGGGAAAAGGTGCCAACATTGCATAGGAAAAGGTCAAGCCTAATAGAGACTTTGTTGGCTGTTGTTATGGCTTATGCTCAGCCTCACAAGAACTCTACCATTCTAGCAAATCTAATGTGGAATAAGTATCATTGCTCATGAACTTAGCTCATTTTTTACTCAAGATCTCCTTGAGCTCCAAGCATCACCAATGGTTGCTAGCTCCAAGCTCCCCAATTCCCCTCCTTGTTGTCACCACTAAGAAGTTTCTTCATCACCAAGGACTCGCTTCTCTCACTATTGCTCACTCTCTTACAATAAACAAGCAACAAATGCACCAAGATTCAAGCACTTTGCTCTCAACTCTCTCTCACACACATAAGACAAGGGCAAGTAGATAAGCAAGACTCAATTGGCACAAAGGGGTATTGTGTTTCTTCATTGTGAGAATCGGCCCTTATTCACACTTGGGCAACCAAACTTAATCTTAACCTATTAATCTTGGTCAGTTTCTAACTTTTCTCATAATATATAGAGTGTTGTTTACATAAAATTTATTTGCTACTCACTCTATAGACGAGAGTGCCTTTGTTAGGCCTAAAATGGGATTAACAACCCCCCTACGTGATGTGTGTTCCGTCCTTGGAACATGTCAAGGCATGAAAGCCCTATCACTAAGCTTGCACATGTAATGGTTTTACATCATTGAATCATGCATAAAGTGTGTTGAAATAAGGATGGGGTATCTAAGAAGAAGTATCTATCATGTCTTCAAAAGTAATATGCATGTATCATGGCCGGCATATTAGATTATGGTGATAACAATACAAAATCGCTTGCTTTTCTAGATCCCTGTTAATGTCAGAGCATAGCACTTCTTTGCCAAAATTCTACATCACTTTCCTTTTTTTATTTAATAAATTTACAAGGTTGATTGGGCTGGCAGTGTCTCAGACGAGGTTAAGGCAAAAGTGCTACCAGACTAGACGTAACAACATGTTAACGTGGATAGATGCGAAGTGGTTAAGATACATTGAGGCTAAAAAAGTGCACAAAGAAGTCCCAAACAACTGGGGCGAAGACCTAGAAAAGATTACTACCTTTAGAAAAGAACAAGAGTAACCCCTAGCCTCAGAAAACTTGAACCATAACTTTCTAAATAAAAAAGGCATAAGAGAAACACATCCTTGGTCGAGGTAGATCAAGAAGCCAAGAAGACGTTAGCCAAAAATGAGGCCAGAGAAGATGATGTAATGAACTTATAGCCAATCATTCATCATTATAAACATATACAGCGGGTGAATGGATAGTTTTCTACCTTAGAGCCCAAAATTCTAAGGAGGGGCGAGAAGGAATTTCATATAATGGACCCACTCTGAAGTCAAAGAGGTGGACCTAGCTATGGACCTAAGGAGGAGCCCAAACTACTCTTCATTGCGCTAAGGGCCTAACCCTTGAAGAAGAAAGGGGATTGGTTGAGTTGTTAAATGAATTTAAGTATTGATTTTCTTGGAAGTACACGGATACAAAGGAAGTACTATCATAAGTGGTAAATAACATGATCCCTATCATTGACAGATCTCAAAGCCAAGTAGGCAAATGCCTTATCAAATGTAAGCCATTGATGTGATTGCTAAGCCATTAACATGGTGTTGCAGATAATCGGGGGGAAAGACAGAGCTCCTATAAACAAGAGTGGTTAGAGCACAGAGTAGACCACTATGCGAAGCATAACCAAACAAGAGTCCCATATACAAAATGGCTTAGCAGAGCTAGTGTGGCTAAGAAATAGGATTGCAAAGTAGGAGGAGCACGAACATTGAAGGCTAGCTAGGAGAGCGTCATAAACTTGAAGGAGGCAGCAGGTAAGGATATGAAGACTGGCTAGATTGAGTAGACTGAAAAAAATGCCCATGTACACATATATCTTCCCTTCTGACATCTGGCCTTTCCTCCCTTCTAGATGCTAGAGGATATACATCTCCTCCCATTCGCGTGGTATAAGGACACTGAGGGGAGATATGACCCCTTTCCATACAATTGAAGCATTAGACATTCAAGTTGGGTCCTCCTATACCTCTGCCTCTATTCCTTCTCTTTCTCCTTCCCTAGGGGCATTTTTGCCTCCTTGCAACAAACTCATATTCAAATTCTTTATTTGTTAAGTCAGATAATTAATACCTTGCATCAATTGGTCAATATCCACTCGAATTGGAGCAGTCCTCCCTTCTTATGTCCTCTCTCTAGTCTCATAGCAAGTCTATTCCTAACTGGAATCTCCTTTTATTTTTGAGCCAACCAAGCTGAAGCTTCCATTCCTTCTCTCTTGCAATCCTCAAGGCTTCACCAAAGGTACCTGGTCTTTTTAACTCTACCTTCTCCTTCAGATTAGCATGAAGACAGAACAGGTGGGTGCTCTGCTTGCAATGAAGCATCCAATCTTCCACACAGATCCTCAAAATGATCTACACATCTAATAGACTATGCTTCGATTTCTGTATATCCTGCCATACAGCATCGGGGGATTCACCTTTGCATCCCCTTTCAATAGCATGGACAATAGTGTCAATTGGTCCTCATCTTTTTCCTTTCCAAATGTAAAAGCTGCCAGCTCCATCTCGGCCAAAAAGTCCTCTAGATCCTCATTAGCATGCCCGTGAAACATGAGATAAGACATCATTGCAGCCATCTCAACAACTGACACTTCTCAGCTTCTACCCAACAGTCTGAAGAGTGCCTTGAAAGCCCTCCTCCGTGGAGGCACCAAAACAATGATGGCTTTGGGAGAACCTGCTTTTATAGCTCCGTCTGAAGCACACCACCGTTGAGAGGAGACTATCACAAGCACCATAGCCCAACAAAAACAACACTAGAGGACACCAGCACACCCAGTTAACATCCCCTGGTCCTTAGCTGCCCCAATTAGATACTTCAATACCCTCCCAACCTCCCTACTCAATCCAGTTGCTTACTTAAGTTGTCCTCTAAGAAGGCTAGCTCCCACTTCCAATACCTCTGATCTTTCAACTAAGAGCCTCTCCTGACTTCAACTGTCATAGGACTAGCCAAAAACTGCCTCCAAAGTCCTCTAGGTGTTTCCTGTCAGAAATATGCTTTCGAGAGTCCCAAAGTGTCCTTCACAATTAGCTAGTCTCACAACCTTGTCTTAAAACCTCTCAGGATCAAGCAGATGACCACTCATTGACAATAAACTCTCTTAACTGCCACAAACAAAGCAAAAACTAACTATTACATGCTTATTTTGATGGCTTACTCCAATCCAAAATTGATCCTTTAATGTCCTCTATGATCCTCCAGCGTCAATAGACTTAATTTTCACAATCCCTAGACCTTCCTAGTTGTTCTGCTGACCCTCATCCAACCGTTCCTTGATCTTCCTCCTACTACAGAGTTTTGCCTCAAAATTCTGCCATAGAACCATCTATCTCCGAAGTCTTATATGACACAGAAACTTCTCCAAACGTCCTCAGGCTTTCTAAGCTCAACAAGATATCACATTATAGGCTCTCTAATGACTACTGCAAGCCCACAACTGCCTTTGAAGTGACCATTTTCACCCAACTAGCCAGGTTGAACACCAAAACTTTGCATGCTTTTATTGAAATGCACTATAGCATTGACAGTCAAATTATGAAATGTGGAAAAAGCATAGAGCCAAAGTGGAAGGTAATTAGGGAAGAGGTGTAGCTTCACCTTTTGGGCTACTGGAAGTTAATGCCATGAAGATTATAGCTCTAGAAGAGCAAGAGTTGAGTGAGCCAATCATGCAAAAGGAAATCTATGGACGAGATCAATGCAACCCAAGTCTTGGGAGGTGGTAGGAAAACTAACCTGGCATAAGAAGGGTAAGCAAAAGGAAGCCACATGGTAAGATCAGTACAAGGCTCAAACTCAAGTATTTGAATAGTTACAGAAGCAACAAGCTTGGGAGATCCAATCAATTACTCAGTTTAGCTATAACAGAGAGCTGAGTTTGCAAAGAAGTTTTGCGCTCTACTTGAAAGGAGAAAAGTGGTACCAACTAACCATGCTTTAATCCTAAATTGGTGGGGTTGTGAATTAGTTCCACATTTTTAATTTGCAAAAGACCTTTGACAATTGTGTGCTTGGCTAGGAGAGGTAATCCCTTAACCAATGACAAGTCCAAGATAATGGAATATCATTCTAAATTAAATCCAAAAGAATCACATGAGAATCTAATGTAGTAGGATCACTAAAAGTGTGGGTGGATGACTAACACATATGGGTTAACATATTAATACATTACAATGAAGTGATAACATAAACTAATATTAATACATACCAGACAGTGATGGTATAACATATCTCTGTATTTGTTTTACTATGAAAGCTCTCTTTAACTATTGTTGATCAATTATTACATAAGCCTGCACTTTGCACTATATAATAATAATAATAAAAGATACAAAGCAACACATATTGTTTCAGTATGTTGATTGTATCTAAATGCAAAAATAATGAGTAAGGTGACTAAGGTTTTAATAATGTACGAGTAATACAATAGATCAACACCAATCACCCAATTTTCAATCATCTTGCTTACATCATGATCGTCAATTTGACTCGATTTCTAAAGAGTGAAAAAAACCAGAGATGCATTATGCATGTATATAAGTTTGTCCCCTTCTTTTGTTATTTTTTTCTTGTTTAGAATCTCAAAAAATATAAAAAATACCATACAAAATCCATATCAAACTCAAAAACTAGAAAATCATAAAAACAACTTCTGCAAACAATTGTAGTGTTACAATCAAGCCAAATCACTGCCCAATCCTATTTGAATCATATATGTAGGAGCCACACTTGTACGTTGCTACAATCACTTTGTAACCACCGTGCACATGCCTTCAATATTAAGACACCTCTTATTATCTTACATAACTATTAGAACCTCTCTTGGTGTTTATGTGCTCACAAATAGCCATGGAGACATTGTCTTCTAAACCAAATCCTTACATGGCATAATCACCTTCCCCGGGATCCTGTGAGAGCCCTCTTGTTCCCGCTTTAACTCCTTGTTGCTTGTGGTCTAACTGTGCAAACCATTCATGCCTATGCGCTCTGCTCGAAGATGGCCCCTCGACCCCTTTTTCAATTTGTGCCGCTCCCCTCAATTGATGGGAGGTCCTCATCACATCTCCACTGAGGGGAGGTCCTAAATGGCGCTCACAGCCCTGCCTCCTAACACAAAAAGGGGCCTCTACTCGACACCCCAGACCCTACAATCTATACAACACATCTACACGCTCTGCCACCAGTTGAATCCTCCTCAAACACTGCTTCTCTTTGCACGTTAACTTGTTTCTAGTTTTTATCGTTCAAATTTTGGCGGTTTTGGTCATTACTAGATGACCTTTTCCCACTCTCAGCAGCATGGCCCTAATCTGGACTGCCATGCAAGACAACAGAAATGTGTAAATATAAAATTAATATCAAAAGTTCTACTAAAAAGATATGGATATGGATTATATATATAGATGTATAAAACACACACATATATATGTATACATACATACATATATATATATATATATACACATGTGTGTTTATATATTTATATTTATATGTGTGCATATATATTTACATATATATACTATGTAAATATACATGTGTGTGTGTATACATACATACATATATATATATGTATACACACACACACACATACACACATATGCACACACACACACACACACATATATACATACATACATATATACGTACGTACGTACATATGTATGTACATACATAGATACTACATAAATACATACATACATGTGTGTGTGTGTGTGTGCGTGTGTGTGTGTGTGTGTGTACGGATACACAAATGAAAGCTGGATCAACACAATACAAAGCACTGAATTGCATAAAGAAGTGGAGAGTAAACAATATTATTACTTGCAAACTTTAATTGTATATTGATGGCTGGCATCTGCCCACCCATGTGTGCTCTGGGTAATGAGCTTTGATGGGGCGATCTAAGCAGACTCTAGACGGAGGATGCTTGCCTACAAGAGTGCTTGAACATAATCAACTTAATGATAATAGAGAGTACCCAGGATCGACATGGATGTAGGTTGGCCACATTGGGTGGCCAATCCATGACTTGGTCCAAAATGACCAATCGACGACATCATCCAACTGGAACCATAATAGACTACAACTACATCTCATAGGAACTCAACGCAATTACCATGGCCATCTAAGATTGTCTGTACCCTCGAACAAGCCCAGTATGACCAATCGACCACATCATCCAAATGGAACCATAATAGACTACAACTACATCTCATAGGAACTCAACGCGACTACCATGGCCATCTAAGATTGTCTGGACCCTCGAACAAGCCCAGTAACTTGAGAACAATGTATCCTCGGTTTGCTAACCAACACTCACTAATGCAATCACACAGCACACGTAAGAATGTATCCTATTTAGCAAAGTGCCAAGTCTACATAAACCGTCTCCTAACGTGGGAATAGCAAGGTGTCCGCGTACTCCTCATAGACAGTTCCTTACCAAATAGAGCACATCCGTCACCTCTAGAAAAACCATGAGGGTGGAGGATTAAGAAAATTCTTTTCTAATACCCCCCCAATGTCCACAGGTGAACTATCTCTTTGGTCCAACGTCGATCTGATAAATATGGTGCTCTAGCAAATCTCTCCCTAGAGCCTTTGTGAAAATGTGTACATAATTCTCTGTTATCGGGCAGTAGACAAACTTCACCTCTCCATCCATAATAACCTCATGCACATAATCATAATGTATTGTAATGTGCTTCATGTGAGCATGAAACATTAGGTCTTTGGCAATCTATGGTTGTCATGCACAATAACATTGTCAATCCCTTTTGAGTAACACCCATGTCTCCTAAGATCCTTCAAAATGCTTCACATGAAGTAAAGCATGTTGCCTTCTTGTACTCGACCTCTATAGAAGAAAGTGCCATTGTAGGATGCTTGTGCTGATCCAGGATGTAATTCTAGACCCAATAAGAAATCAGCCAAAAATTGATTTTTTGCTATCACAATCTCTGTTGAGTCAAGGAATTACTCGATTTTAAGTGATGCCATACCCAATCGTACCTTTGATGTATTTTAACACCCTCTGTATCCTTGCCTTCTAATGGTTCACTCAGGGTTGATTTGAGAACGTACTAAGGATACCAACTGCAAAGCTGATGTCAGGCGATGTATTGTATAGAAAGACCAAAATTCCCACCAACTTCCTATACTCCTTCATATCCACAAGTGGAGAAGCATCTTCCATATAAGATAGCTTTGCATCAACCTACATGGGTGTAACCATTGCCATGTACTCAGCCATACCAAATGCCTTTAGAATTTCTCCTAATACTGAGAAATGAAGATCTTGCTAGTTCTTAATCCCTAAATAGAAATGAATAGCCCAAGGTCTATCATATCAAACTTGAAACTCAACATCTCAGGTGTCTCCCATATCTTCTCTTCATGGTTCCTCTAATGAGGTTGTTCATATAAAGGTCTACAGTATTTTCTCTTTGTGGTTCCCCATCTGAGGTTGTCCACATAAAGGACAATGATCATGTACCTGCCCTACTCAGAGAAAATATATAAATTTTCATGTGGTGGGCTTTTAGAAAGACCAAATTGAATACTTACAAAGAGAGTATCTATCCACTGTGCGTAAGGTACCTCTTTTAGCCCATACAATTTCTTTATAGCCTACACACTTTCTTTTCTAAACAAGGTATCTCAAACCCAAGTGGCTGCACCACATAAACCTCCTCCTTGAGATGGCTGCACCACATAAACCTCCTCCTTGAGATGGCCATTTAGAAATTCTAACCTCATATCCATTTTTAATATCGGCCATTTCCAATGAGCTGCCAAGGCAAGTATTGTCCAACCATGCGGAGGCAAATGTTTCCTAAAAGTCAAACCCTTCGCCCACCACGAGCCTTGCCTTGTACTTATTCAATGTATCGTCAAACTTGTACTTGGCTTCCAAACCCACTTGGTGCCAATAACCTTCCATTTTGTAGGACGATCCACAAGCTCCCAAGCATGGTTTCTCAAAATGGAGTCAAACTCTATGCCCCCCCCCTCATGCATCCTCCAAGTTGGGTGGCTCCTATACTTTCATTATCTCATCCATCAAGACCATATTGACAATGTGAGCAAAGGCCCTTTCTCCTTTTCTATTCTCTTGGATCTACAAACAACTGCTAGGTCTTGAGAGATCCGATAGAGCTTTCCCATCCATGAGCTGCTTCAACCATTTAAGATATGGCCCATTATGAGGTGTTGTAGGTTCTCTTCTTCATTATCTAATGAATCCACCTTTTATGGAGTTGGTACTATCACTAGTGACTGTGTCTACTGGGCTACTTCTTCATTAAAGGATAGTGTGGATGAAGCGTTCTCCTCCACCTAATGAGGCTGTTCCTCAAACACAACATCATGGCTAACAATTATCTTATTTCCCTCTAGGTTGTATAGTCTGTAACCCTTTCTTTGAGTTCATACTATAGTCCAAGAAGAGACACTTTCTTCTCTTCTAATCTCACTTGGTTCTGATTGAATCTAGAACAATGTCATGCACAAACTAGTCAGATCTACATCCAATCAACCATCATGCAACTAATAGTTCCATCAACTGTGTGTCCAATGCCTCTATGTGGTTTTCTCTCCCTCGACAATATCTCAACCATGCACATAGCCATGTTGTTGCTCATTTGACAAGCTATGCTTCTATAAGAGTCGACATGTATTTGTGTGCTTGGAGTTCAAATTTGCTCAAGAGACGCTATCTCTGCACAGATATGGAATGCATATGCTTTCAACACAAGCATCACACTAAGATTGATAGGCTTATGATACAAACATGTAAGATATCACAAGTAATATGCAAGCTACTAACACAATCCCCTTTGTTGTCAAAATTAACTACATCTAGAAGTTCAAATAGCATCATAGACCATGAATAGTTCTGTTTATTGATTTGGCTTCAATAAGCACATGTGTTGAAGATACACAAATGAACTGTGAAATCTTAGGAATAGAGTATAGTTATCTTCCATGTCAAATGCATGAATAGAGTATAGTTATCTTCCATGTCAAATGCATTAAAGTAGCATGTTTCCCTGCTCCATGGTGTTGTAGTCTCCCTCCAAACAAGAGCAGCCAACCATAGACGGAGCCTCTGTAGGCAAAGGGTTGTAGTTCCCTTTGGGTGGATCTTTTGAACTGTTTAAATATTGAAGTAAACATGGTCTTCCTTGTCTATTGATTGATTAAAATCAACCCACAAGGAGAAGCCATCTTGAGTACATTAAATGTGGGTCTTAACTTTGTGCCCATCTTAGCATTGGATTTACATAATATGAATAAATTTAGTCACATACTATTGATAGTGGTACTAGAAACATTAAAGGTTTCAATAAAGGAACCTATGGATGCTTAGATTAAGCTTCTTAGCAGACTGCTAGAGTCTTTGGGAAGTGTGGAAGGAGTGTAGGCAATCAGCTACTCGAGACAAGGCCTTCAAGAGGTCCTTGGTCCTTTGCTTGGTTTGGACAGTGCAATCCATTTGGGCTACCACAAGGAGCTTTTGGGTGACTCCAAGTTCTGCAGCTTCTTCAATTAGAGACTCATTAGGAGTACTGATTACTGGGCTCTTCAGTAAGCAAATGGCCCATAATACGTCTATTGCGAGCTCATTTGCTAGCTCGGATAACACTAGCAAGCTCCTTACTATCACGGGTACTGCCAATGCATGATTCCTTATAGCAGCTCGCCCATCTGCACAGGAAGATATGGCTCTTAAAAGGTTTAGTATTTTCTCAGTTTTGCCCTTCCCTGCTCCTGGCAGCAGCTCGATTAGGGTTTTAAGCGCACCCCTGTGTTCAATTAGCACCTTAATCGTTTCCTTTGATGCCCCGCTGTAAAGTGCTACAAGAGTGTTGAGGCTTGCCTTCACTGCCTCTGGGTACAAATCCTCTCTCAAGAGGACAAATAGCCCACTAATCACATCATTAGAGGAGAAGATTAGCTTAATTGCAGTCGGTTTGCCTGTGGGTAGCCTTTGCATTAGCAAGGCTGCATTGACACGAGCATCTATGGAGCCTCTATTGAGAAGCCCAGTTATGGTAGACAGTTTTTTCTTGTCGCCCAATAATGCATCTGTTTGAATGTTGTCCATATTGAAGAGAGCTAGCGTGCAAACGGCTTCCTGCAGAGCTTCCATGGTTTCTGTCTCTGCATCTCGAGCAGAAATATCCGTGCCCATGAAATCAATCAAAAGATCAATTAATCCTTCAGCTTGCATTAATCTCTTATTGATCTCACTAACGTTTGCCAAGCTTCTCAGATGTTTAAGACAAGCCAATCTATTAGTCCCGCATGCGATACTGTCCAGCATCAACCTGACCTTCCGAGGATCTGCAGAGATTGTTGAAGATGAGGTTCTTCTGTCAGCGGTACCGTTGGATTTACGACTGGCCGCCTGGGCACACCAGTCTAGGATTAAGCGCTTAAGAGCATGATTAGGGATAAGCTGTGGGTTAATCCCAATTGCAGTCATGGTGACCGGGCATGTGGAATTCCCTTCTTGTAGCCATTGCTGTATACAAGGTCTATCATAAGTGATGCCAGAAGGGAGGGTGACAGGGTCTAGCATGAGAGAGAGTGAGATGGGGCAAGCGAAGGAGGGTGGGATGCTATCAAAGGCATCGTATAAGGGCATGCTGATGAAGGTTATCTGCAAGAGATTAGACACAAAACTATATAGGTTAATGGAGTTAAGAAAGAAAGACAAAAGATTGAAAGGAGGAGCAGACTCCAGAGACAGTAGAACGAGCAGACGTGTGAGTAGAAGAAGTCCATGCAAACTTACAAAAGTAATCAACAATGACTTCAGACGGTTTGAAGGAGCCTTCCTCATGGGCCACCTTCACATGTCTTCACACCTCATTTTAATACTTTCGACCAACGACTTCAGACGGTTTGAAGGAGCCCTCCTCATGGGCCACCTTCACATGTCTTCACACCTCATTTTAATACTTTCGACCAAGACCAAAAAAAAAACCTAACCCTTCTAAAGACATATTTTACAACATTAAACTTCCTCTAGAAGGGCTAAGAAGGCTTCAAAATATAAAACTTAAAGCAATTATAATGACATCAAATTGCACGACAGTGATTCGTGATGCTTCAGACTAGAAAAATTACACATATTCACGGGCCTTCATGTTTCACTATTGAGCAGACATTGGATATCTTGTTGCATTTCCTTTAGATTGCACGGCCTTCTCTCAAGAGAAAAGCAATAGATATATCAAACGCACCTCTCCCATAGTAAAGGAAAAAAATCAACTACTTTTCTTTGTGCGCAACTACAGTGGACTTTCAACCACATGTTCAATTTTGTCTACTTTAGTGACTCAAGCACATTCATGCACTTTCACATCAAAAGAGTTTGGACATTGGGCCACCTTCACATGTCATATGATTTCATTTTCCTCCAAGAATTAGAATCGTAAAAAGAAAACTAGATGTCATATAGCCTAGAAGTTTCTATTAAAGTCACTTTACTAATAAAATTGCAAAGAATGATATAGTTACTTTTCAAAAATAAAATTGCAAAGAATGATATAGTTACTTTTCAAAAATGCTATGGTACATTGTTATTCAAGAATATGATAAATATTATCTGCAAGAGATTAGACACAAGACTATAGATTAATGGAGTTAAGAAAGACAAAAGATTGGAAGGAGGAGCTGGGGATGCACAATAATAAAGGCTTGTAATTAGATAAATTTAAGGTGAAAACTCCAGAGACAGTAGAACGAGCAGTGTATAAAGAACGTGTGGGTAGAAGAAGTCCATGCAAACTTGCAAAATAATCAACAATGACTTTAGACGGTTTGAAGGAGCCCTCCCCATGGGCCACCTTCACATGTCTTCACACCTCATTTTAATACCCCGTGCCCCCCACCACCCTTTTCGTCCAAGACCAAATCCTATTGAAAAACAAAGGTGGGCACTCGGGTCAAGGGGTCTTTCTCTAAAGACATATTTTACAACATTAAGCTTCCTCTAAAAGGGCTAAGAATGCTTCAAAATATAAAACTTGAAGTAATTATAATGACATTAAATTTCACGACAACGAATCATGATGCTTCAAACTAGAAAAATTACACATATTCACGAGCCTTCATGTTGATGGATTGGCAGTATTGCCTATCACTACTGAACGGACATTGGATATCTTGCTACATTTCCTTTAGATTGCATAGCCTTCTCTCAAGAGAAAAGCAATAGATGTGTCAAACCCACCTCTCCCATAGTAAAGGAAATTTTGTGTGCAACTATAGTGGACTTGTAACCACATGTTCAATTTTATCTACTTTAGTGACTCAAGCACATTCATGCACTTTCACATCAAAAGAGTTTGGACATTGAGTCTATTGCCCCATGCTTATGTATGAAGAAGTCTATTGCCCCATGCTTATGTATGAAGAAGTCTTTGAAAATTTTAGTTTTACAAATGTAGTATATATATGACATTATTCTCGATAAAATGAGAGAAGATTGCTCAAGTTTTTAATATCTTGTTTCATACCCATGTTACTAGCACCACCAAAAGAAGCCCTAATGCATCATTTCTTGAGGGCTTTTTGCTATTTGCTACTAGTTAACTAAGAGTTAGCTCCACTTTATTTTATTTATGATTTACATGTTAGTTTTTTAGTTTGTAGCTCTTGTCTTTTCCTTCTTACATCTCTCTTCTTTGTTCTCTTTTTTTCTCTTCCCACGAGTGTGACCCCTCTAAATACACCTTTTTTAAATTTCTCAACCCGCTTCATGACTTTGGAAGTGCTTTTGTGCATACGTGTCGTTCTTGTTTCCTTACATTTTTAAGACCCTTTTTTAACACAAATACATAATGATTACAGGTTATATTATGACTACTTATGGACTATACAAATCTGTAGCAATACCTTACCTTTTACATTTTGTTTATTGTTTAACATTTAAACATTATTTATTCAAACAAAAAAGAACACCTAAAAATCTAGTAGAAAAATAAAATTGCAAAGAATGATATAGTTACTTTTCAAAAATGTTATGGTGCATTGTTATTCAAGGATATGAAAACTATATTTTTGTGTGTGTGTGTGTGTGTGTGTGTGTGTGTGAGAGAGAGAGAGAGAGAGAGAGTTACTTTGGTCACGAGGGATGACAATGGAGTGATTCAAAGCAACATAGATTAATACATAGTATTCATTTAAAACATAAATTAATAACATAGTATTCATTTAAAACGTCACAAATAACCTTTTTGAAACTATGGAAAATGGAGAACAACATTGAAGTACCAACTCTTCCTATATTAAAGGGAAACAAAATATGGAGAAACCTTTGAGCCAACAATATGATTTCATTTTCCTCCAAGAATTAAAATCATAACAAGAAAACTAGATGTCATATATAGCCTAGAAGTTTCTATTGAAGTTACTTTACTAGTAGCAACAACAACAATAATTTCTTTAGAGGACCTCACATTCTTCAATCTAAAGGTTTGTGTTAAACTTTGCTTGCTTTACTAGTAGCCATAGCAAAAATAACTTCTTTAGAGGACCCCACATTCTTTATTCTAAAGGTCTCTCTTAAGCTTAGAACTTGTAAATATACATTCACTTATGAGTGTGTGTGTGTGTGTGTGTGTGTGTGTGTGTGTGTGTGTGTGCATGTGAGAGAGAGAGAGAGAGAGGGAGGGAGAGTTGCTTCAATTGTTGATGAATATGGAGTAACTAAAGACAACATAATGATATGATATTTTAATGAATATAAATTGCTAAATTGATTGTTTTCTAATTTATTAAACCTTAGAAAGAGACCTCTAAGTACCAATTTTTTCTTTAGCGAATATTTTTTTTTAATAAGAAACCTTTGAGTGAATAGTGTGCTTGCTTTTTCTTCCAATATAATAATGAAAGTGAAATCATCTTTAAGCATGGAAGTTTCTATTGAGGTTACTTTAGTAGTTTCCTAATTAAATATTAGTAGGAAAATATGCATTACTTACTACACATCCGACTTTTTTTATGTTGAGAAGTTTCTATCAATACATATACTTTTCAATTAAGTGAGAAAAACTTTGATATGAAAATCTACACTATCATATTGAACCCACAGAATTACTCTCGTGGAATTCAAATTGTTACACTCTCCTACAAGGTTTAAATGTCATCATCAATTTGTACTACCTAACAAGGTTTAAAAGTTTGTGTATCACCATTTGAGAACACTTTAACATGTGTTACTCTCACTGAAACATAAAAAGGTGCCCAAGTGAGAAATTGACAAATTGAAAGAAGCCTTAATTTTGCACTAAAAATTAGAGTGACTTTCTATACAACAACAACTAAAATATATAGCTTTTGCCTCTTGAAAGTAAAGACAATAACAAATTTCAAGTAGAATCTTTAAATTTTAGCCTTTTAAAAACATTCAACTTTGGAATCCATGATACCATATTTCCATGACTCAATCAATGAGAACAAGAAAGAAGTTAGAGACTTAATTTGGACTAGTACAAATGTCATTTTAGCTTGTATATCACAAACATCACATTAAAGATTTTGCTTGACTATCAGTACATAAAAGAAATGGCCACATTGATTCTTACTTGACTATTAGTACATAAAAGAAATGGCTGGCATATTAATTATTGCTAGTATATTTCTTTAAGATTTATACTTGACTATTAGTACATAAAAGAAATGGCCACATTGATTCTTGAACGTAGTAAAAGAATATTATAAAATTAAAGAAGGAGTACTTCACTCAAAACTATCAGCTAACAATTTCTACAACGAACACAGTAAAAGGATATAATAACATTAAAGAAGAAGTACTTCACCCAAAACTATCCTACACACGATATCTAACAATAAAGGCATTATGCTTAAACTTTGTAGGAGCAAAATACATGTATCTTTCATAAGAAAAAGCCAACATATAATTCATGAAAGACATAATTAGTTATGTAAGGCTTACATATGTGTAAATTTTAAGAGTTTTTAAGATAATTAATTATACAATCCTTATATATGTGAATTGATTTAGGCATTATGCAAAGTAAATTTTAAGAAATTTTTTTGGAACTTCTTTTGATTTGCAATACAAAATCCCCAAACTGAAGTAAAAGGAATCGCCAAAGTGAAACTAAAAGGAAATTCATTCAAATATCTTGAGAGCTTTGTTACACCTTTAAATCAACAAATTATAGTTCTCAATGCTTCATTACATACAACATTCAAACACATTGCTACAATAGTTAAAAATAGACACCAAAGAATTAGTGGAAGGGAATTCATAAAATCATGGCAACATCAATTGCTTTAACACATAACTATGCCTAAATACTTGTATAACATAATGAGCATATCACTTTTAAAGTGCATGAAATGAAAAGAGTATTTTAAGTCATTCTATGAATATTTTTTTATGACAGAGTGACTTTATGTGACTCTCCAGGTTGGACTATATTAATAAGATACATTGATGTACTATTTATGTTACTCTAAGTAGTAGGGGAAGCATAATAGATTGTAAGTTGATGAAGCTTTTAATGGTAAGCTTTTGTTTTTATGACAAAATTAAATCTAATTTAAAATAATAATAAATATGTATTTATGATAAGTATCTCCTATAAACTATGAGAGAAGCTTTATCTTCTATAAATGTCAAAAAGAACCAATAGCTTAATGGTCATGGTGATATTGTAGATATTTACTTGGTATAACAAAATGATAAGAAAGTTAACGATTTGGTGAGTATCTTAAAATTCACTAAAATACAAAGGATTAAAGCAAATAGACTACTTCATGATTGGGAAATTTAGATAGTTAAAATTTAACTAAGAATAGCTTAAACAAGGCACACTAATCTAGGGTAAAACCAATAATCAGTCTCATTACATTATGAAACTCCCAAGAATAAAGCATATAAAATAGGCCCTTGGCCTTATCTTCATTTTCTCCAAAGTATATCCATCCTTATCACCTCCTTGATTTTCATGCTTGACTTTTATGCACCTTTATCCATACAAGTCACCTACAACTTTTTCTCCATTTTCTAAAGGCTTCTTTGACCAACTTGTCTTTCACCAAGCTCTTCTACAAAGACTGGTACAGATGAAACTTCGACTAAAGCAACTAATGGCACACATAAATATAAAGAAGGCATGCTCTTCACAAACCCTACTACACACTAAGAAGTACACTAAAAGGATTGACCTAGGGCCTCCAACTCCTACAAGCAACCTTGACATACAATCTTGGCTGTAGGATCTCTTTTAATCATAAGTGAATGGCAGATAACAATGTAGGATCTCTTTTAATCATAAGTGAATGGCAAATAACAATGTCGCAAAATATATAAGGGGTTACAATCATTCATCTTTCACAAGGATTTAAAACAAATCTTGAGGAGAATTGGTGGTTTTAATCTCCATTTGTTTGTAGTGTGCTCATTCCTTTTCTTGGTTGAGCACTCCTAGACCCACTATCCCAACTTGCCACAATAAAGGGCCCTTGAAAACGTGCTAAGCTCACAAAAGCTCTCTCCACAAGCCGTGAATCTTACTAAGAAGAGAAAAAGGGAGCAGGAGGGGTTTAGGTTTCGTTTGATTTTGTTTATTTGTTATGTTTTGTTTTATTTATCGTGTGTGTGAGGCAAACTGTGTAAGTAAAGATTCCATTGCATGCAAGGGCACTCAAGCTGGCCTCTCAATGGGGTAGCCATAGAACAGGGACAAACAACAAAGCCTGAGTGGTCAGTTGAGAAAATGGGCATTGAGATGGGCACCCTGCCCAGGGGGGTTGGCAAGAATGGTCGCACACAGCTCCGTAGGAGGCTCTAGGCACTGATGAAGGGCATCCTTGGCTATGCAAAATGACGATTCTGGGAAGGTGCTAGGGATGTGAGGCACTTTCAAAACAAAAATGGGTAGCCCAAAGGTGGGCATTGTCGGTGCT
This sequence comes from Cibotium barometz, assembly GCF_041138505.1. Classification (NCBI taxonomy): domain Eukaryota; kingdom Viridiplantae; phylum Streptophyta; class Polypodiopsida; order Cyatheales; family Cibotiaceae; genus Cibotium; species Cibotium barometz. The sequence goes on from NC_141049.1 coordinate 43,238,348, forward strand.
ATCCCAGAGGCGAGGGAGAGAGAGGGAAAGAGATAAGGGGGAGAGAGAGAGAGAGAGAGAGAGAGAGGAGAGAGAGGGAGAGGTGAGGGGGTGGTGGGTGGGGTGAGAATTTAGGGCGAGAGAGGGGGAAGAGAGATCGAAAGGGGTAGGTGACAGTGTGAGTGTTTTGTTCCTTTGTTTCTTTTATTCGTTTTTTAAACTTTTAATACAAATTTAAAATTTAAATAAAAAATAGGGAAAGAAAAAAAAAGAAACCAAAGGGTTTTTTTATTTTTTAATATAATACTTATATTAAGAAGTACATAAAAAAGAAAATAAATAAGATAAAAATAAAAATAAGAAAAATAAAAGTTAAAGAATAATATAATACTTGCATTAAAAATAAGAAAGAAGAAGTCAAATAAATCAATCAATAAATAAGAGAAAAAGGGAAAGATAAAGAAAAAACCAAGGAGGGGTTAATATAATAATTGCATTTAAAAAATTAAAAAGTAAATGAATAAGAGAAAAGTAAAAAGTAAAAAAAGAAAATGAATAAGAATGAGAAAAAGGAAACTTGAGGTTTTTTAATTTGAGTAAAAAAATAAGAATAACAACTGGGGGGGGATGCATATCCATGAGGGAAAAATGGAGGAGAGAGCCGAGGGGAGAGCTGAGGGAGAGGGTCATGTGGAGTGGGCATGGGAAAAGGGGAGAGGGGAAAAAGGAAAAAGGGAAACCTTGGGGAAGTAAGCGAGAGCTTTAGGGAAGGGGGAGAGAGAGAGACAGAGAGAGAGAGAGAGAAGGGCTAGTGGGGTGGGAGGCCACCCAAGTCTAAAAGTGAACATTCGGACTAGAGTTGGAGTCAACGGAGCCTCTTGGCCTCTTTGCCTTTCAGAGCTCCAGGGCCCCAAAGAAGCTCTCGTGTTGTGGTGGTGGTTTGGGGGAAGAAGAAATAGAAAAATAAAAAAATAAAAAATAAACAAGACTACAATTATATAAAAAAGAATGCTATACCAAAACTTGCTCTTTGCTCTGCATGGGGCCAATACCCAAATTATGAGAGTCCCTTGCCCGAGCCTATAGGTGCTCGAAATGATTTGTAATGTGGTGTGCTTGAGTTGTGCATGCATAGGCGATACACTTTATGGGTGGCACATGGGTGTATAAAAAGTACTTGGGTGGCTTCGCCCAAGAAAAATGGTGCTCATAATGGACTTGACTGTCTAGATTGGTAGACATATGCACACGCACTAAGTAGAACACTCCAATTTAACATTGACTGGGAGTGTTGAAAGGTGACCTTGGCAAAATGCCAAATTGTCATGGGGGGTTAGTGTTTGGTTTATTGATTAGAACACACCCTTTGCTTAAGAGGGGGTGTTGAAATATGTAGGCTCGAGTTATTTGGTTTGAGTATGTGAACACACCTTAGAGGTGTAAGATATTATCTTATGTGTTGTGGAAAGACAAGAATGCCACATGAGATATTGTGTGAATGGTGACAACCATATGAAAGCATGTGGAAAAGGGATTGCCACATGGTATGACACATTTAAAGGATATTGGGCTAGAGGCTATCTATATTAGAAGCCTTTCATTGCATGGTTCATAACACATTGCAATAGAGATTGATTGAGTGTGCCTATCTTGTCTACTTTGCATTAGTGTGCAATTAGCATCATGGCGTATCTTGATTATTTTTTAGCATCCTTAAGCATATGGTTTCCTTTTCCACATGCTTTCATGTGGCTCTCTCTCACCATTCACACCATATCTCATGTGGCATTCTTATCTTTCCACACAACACCTAAGATCTTACACCACTAAGGTGTGTTCACACACTCAACCACTAAGGTGTGTTCACACACTCAACCAAACAACCCAAGCTTACATATCTCAACATCCCCTCTTAAGCGAAGGGTGTGTTCTCACTCTTGACCACTATCCAATCAATTAACCAAACACTCACCCACAACAATTTGGCATTGTGGCCAAGGTCATCTTTCAACAAGACTTGATACAAGATGGTGTCACTTACCTAATTGACAAAGTTCTTAAACCTATCATTGACCAACTCTAGTGAATATGTGCTCATATAAGAACTTGGCTATTGTGATGTTATCCCTTGTAGCCCTTGCTTTTGCCCACTTAGTTGCATAAGTTGTTGCCACTAGCATGTGCTCATAACGTCTTGGATGCGATGATGGGCCCATAAAATCTATGCCCTAATGCTCAAAGGGCTCCCACATAGGTGAAGAGTGTAGGGGGAGTTGATTTTGATTGGTCGATTTGGGCCCGGTCCTTTGTCACCGGTCCTTTGTCACACATCACTTGACACATGATTCACCCAATCCTGGGGGGATGAAAGAGCTCTTGGGATAGAGTGGAGGAGGTTTGTAAGCATGTATGCTCCCATTTGTTTCTCTCTCAATGGGCTGTTACATGTAGATGTGCCATATCATTGGGGTCTAGACCAAGAGAAGATCTTTGATTTCCTGAAGCATATGCAAGTACAAATGCCCCTTGTACTGGTTTTACTCCTAATTGGGAACTCATTTCTCATGTACACACTAATGCCCATGGGGTGGCAGTAGGAGTAGTGCTAGCCTAACTAGATGTAGCCTTAAAGATGGACTGACCACTATGCAAGTAGACATAGCATTAGGGTGGACTCCACCATGGAGCGAGAAGGTTTGGACATTGCCTACTCATTTCAAAAATTTAGGCATAGCTTGTTGGGCCACCACTTTTTGTACAAGTCACCAAGCCTTGAAGTATCTCCTCAATAAGGCCTACATCTCTAGACATGCATGGCATAGTGGCCTCTTCTCTTTCAAGAATTTGAGATTATGGTGATACTAGGCAAAGAACATGTCAAGGATTCCAAGTGGAGAGCCTCAAAAGAGGAGGGCATCTGTGATGACCTCCTCGATAGCATGCTATTTGCACCAATTGATGCTACACACCCACTTGGTATGAAGCTATTGTCATGATGCTCAGTTTTGCCAAGTTTCCTCCCTTTGCAGATGCCAGGGCTAAGAGGAGGTTGTTGCTAAAGAGTAGATTCCAAGTGGAGAGCCTCAAAAGAGGAGGGCATATGTGATGACCTCCTCGATAGCATGCTATTTGCACCAATTGATGCTACACACCCACTTGGTATGAAGCTATTGTCATGATGCTCAGTTTTGCCAAGTTCCCTCCTTTTGCAGATGCCAGGGCTAAGAGGAGGTTGTTGCTAAAGAGTAGACCATACTAGTTGATAGTAGCAAGCTAGCTCTACAAGATGGGTAAAGATGCATCACAAGGGCAATGTTTCTTAGCTGACTGTTCTAATACCAAAGCTCCAAAGTCAAATGTGTCTTAGCTGACTGTTCTAATACCAAAGCCCCAAAGCCAAATGTGTCTTAGCTGACTGTTCTAATACCAAAGGCCATCACAAGGGCAATGTGTCAACCCATCAAGTTGTTTGCTTTACATGATGCACATGTTGTATCCATGGGAAATGTTAAACTGACTATTCTAATACCAAATCCCCAAAGCCAAATGTGTCTTAGCTGACTATTCTAATACTAAAGCCCCAAAGCCAAATGGATCTCACTAATCCCCAATCTAGAAAAAATAAAAATAAAAATGATATTTAATTATCTTATCTCAATACAAGATTCTTAGGATAAACATCATCAACGAGTAAAAAATACAGATTACCTCATAAAGTTTAATATTCTAGTTTTACATGAAAAAAACAATAACAACGCAACAACAACAAATAATAGAAAAGGACTATAAGTCAATTAATGTATATGGAAGTCATGGAACATTTATGATATAGAAAAATATAAAACTAGAAACTTGTTAACAAATTAAGGAATAGAAATTATTTTTATAAAATTTAAATAATGCACTATAAAAACACTATCAATAACAGTATATAGACCCCACAAAATAACATCAATCACTTCTTTAAATTAATTAACAAATATTTAAAACTTATTCCACTTGCCAACAACATAATACTACTGGGAGACTTTAACATAATCCTACTTGATGTGAAATTCTGCATGGGTTTTTGACATGTGTCCCCTTTGATAGAAAAATCCTTAAGTTTGCACACACTGGCTCCTTAATTTTAATTTGGTTGGATTTTAAAAAAATGATTGGAAAATTAATTAAAAAAGACGAGAAGCATAGTAGTTTTTTTGTGGGTTTCTCTCGCCTGACTCGATGATTTTTTGTCCAAGAGCAAGACCATCTTTCTCTGTTTCCCTCCCTCCCTCCCTCTATGAGGACCCTCTCTCTTTCTCTCTCCCTCTCTCCCCCTCCCTTTCTCCATCCCTCCCTCGGTTTTGCGATGCAAACAGCCCTCTCTCTCTCTCTCTCTCTCTCTCTCTCTCTCTCTCTCTCTCTCTCTCTCTCTCTCTCTCTCTCTCTCTCTCTCTGTGTGTGGACCTCTAGCATATGTAGGCATCTCTTATTCTCTCTTGCCCTCTGTTCTCTGCAACCTAGCAAGACAAGCAAGGGTGCCCTTTTCCTTGTGTTGCACAAAACATGAATCATTTGGATTATCTTCAGGAGTGCAAAGAGTCCATCTTCTAGTAGGTCCCTTGTTGCGGACCTGAAATAAATAAGTATAAAATAGAGGATTACAGATCTTGAAGATTACGGACAGGGAACCCACGTCCCCTTCCTTTAAAAGTATATGATTTAGATTTTCCTCTAGAAGAGCTATTAGTGATAGCGGGAGATAAGAAAGAAGTAAAGGGGTGCTACTAGAAATAGTAGAAATATTTCTGGGAGGGGAACTAGAGGAGGAATTAGTGTCAATGAATGGGGAAAGTAACCCATGGATCAAACTAACCCCTTTAAAGTGGCCATAGTTAGTAAGTAAGTTACCAGGTTTTGAACTGTGCAATTCCTGAAGAATCTCCAGCATTGCCTCACGGAAGTGAATGAAGGCAATCTGTGCAATCACAAGATTCTTTGCCTGCCCTCCAAGCCAAGAACAGAGAAGAGATAGGTGAAAAACATCTTTGTCAGGAAACAAATCTTCTAGATGGTTGAGTATGAACCAAATTGCATGATCAAACCATATGATACTGGACTCACAAGGGGCTTGTGGATCCAAAAATTACAAGCACACTTGAGATAGGGCATGTGTACATTCCAAACAATCTCTAAGTAGTAGTCTACACCTATTTTTGTGAAGTTCATATGTCCCTTGGTCCTCCCATAGATCCCTTGGTCCTCCCATAGATCCCCACCAGAGAGGAGCACTTGGAGGGATCCAGGAAGTGCATGGAGAAGGGACACTAAGGTTTGAAGACTTTAGTATTAAGATCTTCATCTTAGTATTAAGGCCTTTTTGCATTAATTAAAAAATGCAAAAAGTGCAAATAGACACCCTTCGTGTATATAGGTAAACCAAAGTAGACCAATGTCAACATAGCAGGCCTTCCTATCCCAGAGCCAAAGTAGACCAATCTTAACAAGAAAATTTACATATAAGACACCCTTCATGTATATAGGTAAACCAAAGTAGACCAATGTCAACATAGAAGGCCTTCCTATCCCAGAGCCAAAGTAGAAGGCCTTCCTATCCCAGAGCCAAAGTAGACCAATCTTAACAAGAAAATTTACATATAAGGCCATCTAATTCATAGAAGCATAGCTGACCACTTAGAGAAGCCATTTTTACAAGCACAGTTTGCATAAGGAAAATAGACATAGGCTTTCAAACTATTAACAGAAGGTTGTGGGCGAGCAGCTTTGAAGAACAAAGGCACTCAGAGAAAAGCCTCTCCCACTGACATCTCGATGAATGGAGGAAGAGTGATGGAACTATCTTCATCTTCAACAGCATGTTTGAACTTGCTTTCTCATCATCACTGGAGCTGTATGTAACCAAATTATCTTTGACTTTGATAGGCATTCTCTCTGTATAGCAACGATTCCCATAGAAGGAAGTAACCTAGGGTTTTTATCTTTTCTTTTTTCATAGTTCTTCACACTTGTCTTCCTAGCATTGTGCCTAACCAGTAGAGGAAGGTCTTCAAATTAGGGTTTGGTATGGTCTTTAAACAACTTAGAGTCTAGCTTGAGTTTAGTGGCATTGGATTTGACTATGGCTATCTCGATGGCATTTGCTACTACAACATCTAGAGCTACCCTCTTCTCATGAGAAAGAGAGGGAAAAGAACATCCTTCAATGTAGGTACAAGAGGGGAATCTCTTGTGACATAGAGGGGCCACTTGTGCAGTGATGTTAAGATTGTGGCATGTAAACTTTAGCCGATGAGTGTTTAAAGTCTTTGTTAAGTGTGCCAGGGCTATATGACAATTTCACATGGTTGCCTTTACTCCAAGTATGTGGAGTTACTGGTTAGGGTTACTAAGTTTATCCCTTTGTTCCCTTACTTCATCACTTCATGGTTTGACTTTATTGTTCTCCCTCTCTTTCTCTCCTCCCTCATATCGTCCTTACATTGGCGAACTCCCCCTCTATGTCACAAGAGGTTCCAATCTTGTACTTGTATCGAAGGACAGGTTCTTTTTCCCTCTCTTTCTCATGAGAAGAGGATAGCTCTAGATGTTGTAGAAAATGCCATAGCCAAATCCAATGTCATCAAGATAGCCTTTGTTGTTCTCCCTCTCTTTCTCTCCTCCCTTGTCTTGTCCTCCTTACAGTGAGGAACTCCATATTTAAAAAACCCTTCAAAACTATAAATAAATATTTGACACATTGAACAAAACAACCTCTCTCTCTCTCTCTCTCTCTCTCTCTCTCTCTCTCTCTCTAACACACCCATAGGCATCTTCTCCACCCCTTATCTCCCTCCTCTCTTTATCAATGTTGCTCATCTCTAGGATTCCTCACACCACATTAGTAGTTATCATTACCCCCATCATTAGTTCCAAGTTCCATCTCCCCTTCAAGCCACCGGTCATCATCCTTGTCTAAGCACTTGTCCCACCTCTACGGTGGACACATAGCCAGCAACTTCTACAAGGGTTTGAGGCCATTCATGAGAACTCTGACAAAAAATCTAGTACAACTTCTCATGAACCTGACAAGATACGTGCACAAGGTATGAAAAAACATTCATGCAACACACCCTAATCCTATTTAGGCATGAAATTCAAGTTGGTGTCACAACCAACCACCATTATCCCTTGATCATTTATGCATCCTAGAACAACTCTAGTTAGAAAAATCATTAGCATCCTAATTAGCTATTAATCATAAATTTTCCCTCCTTTCCCAAGCTCACAAATCACAACAAATGAAGGTGTTTGGGCATATTTACAAAACAAGGAGCCTTCATTTGGAGCATCTACATCAACTCAGGAAGCTAAGGCATCAGAGGAGGGAATGTGTGATCAAGATAATCTCTCCAAAAGCACCCAATAGATGGTGGCAAAATTACAAAAAGAAAGCGTAAAATTGTTCTATTTTCATCACATCTAGCAAGGGTTTTGATTCATGGATATAAGATTCTTCATATGCTCATTCTTACCCCATCCAACACCATTGACATTGTTCATGTTCAAGAACCTTGATTGATTGGTAGTACTTTGTCTCACCTTTGAAATTTGTGACCACCATACCGAGTGAGGGATAGGTGTTTACACTCGTCTTCCTATAAGAGTAACATTAATTTTGACTTGTCTTGTAGATGGTTATAGGTATAGCCCTTCCCCTTTAGCTTTTGAAGTTGAGCTACAACAAGTGTTTCTACTAGTTTATCAATGGTTTCAAGCCTCTCACTCTCCCTAGACTCTTCCAATTTTGAAAGTGCTACAGTCCAAACCACTGGTTCTACTTTTATCTAAGGTGTGCAAGTTCTCTTAACTCAAACTTCTATCCCTTGTTTCTATATTTCAACTATGTTCATTTCACTAGTATTGTATCTTCATACTGTCATTTAACACATCTCTATGTTTGAATGTTGGTCTAATGCTATGTTGGTTATACATTTTAGCAACCAATACACACACTTTGTTTCCCACTAACTTGTGGAATGATTATCCCAATTGCATAGATATTAGACATTAGACCCCCATTCTAATTGTGTTTGCTCAGGATGCATCCCACAAACCTTCATTGTAAGCCTTGTCATTATTTCAAGGATCATTTCTCTAACCTTTTTCAATATCTTTTTTTAACTTTCCCTCATGATTACTTCCTATGTTCATTTTATAGCGGGCAATAAGTAGGTCATCACGAGGTCATCACCTTCTCTGCCCATTGTGTGTAGTGATCCATTTAGTGTTGATTCTTGCAAGTGGGGCCCATTGTTTTCTAAGAAGGTCTATTGGGAATTTGACCTTCTTGAAGGGTAAAGTTTTTAATTTGCCCTTCAATATACGGGCCAATGCAAATGCTACCTTTCAATGATATTTTTAGTTTTTCCAAGAAACATAAATACAATTCTTTTTAAAGATTTAAACAAGAACTGACCATAAATTTCAAAATAGAACCATTTTTCAAGGATATGTACCTTAAAAAATAACTAAAATCATGATACACACACACACACACAATGTGCATATATATAAATTATTTTATAACTAATCATACAAGTTCCCTTTCTGAAAGTTTGCTTCAGTTACCCCCTTTCAATGTGAAGGGCAAATTCCCTTCTTTAACACGGTTACATTTTTCACCCCTTTTGTATGGCAGGCTAAAATCACTTTAGAAGAAGGGCTTAGATGCACAAACACCCCATATTATTTTGTAAAAGCCCTAATACCTTTTTTGGCGTGCTGAAGGGAAGGGCATAGCATTGGGGCAAATTTGTTTCTCTTATGAAAAGTTTAATGATGGGAGGGTAAGGGTTATCATGCAATGTACACGTGGCATTCAATAATTTGTTGGCAATATTAGGGTTCTTTACAAAACAAGGAAAAGCCACTCATTTTTTCCATGGGTTGCGGCCCGCTTCTCTATATCGCATACCCTGTGATTTTTTTTCCCATGGGCTACGGCCGGCTTCTCTATATCGCATACCCTGTGATAATCTTGTGATAATCTTGTTGGATAAATGTAATCCCAACTCCTTAGTCCAATTTAATGTGTGGTGGTTAGGCTAGTGGTCAGTGGTTGGTGTAAAGCCTACAAATGGTTGGTGCATATGGTTCATGCAACTCATGTAACCAAAAATAGGGTAGAGGAGGCTCTAAATAAGGTACAAGTCGTGATCAAGTGATTATGTAAGTTTGGTTCATGCCTAATCATAATTAGAGTCTTGTGTTAATCTCAAAGCAATTTTCTGCATATACTAGTTTTGTCCCTCATGTTCATGATGTTTTGTACAATCTTTGATCCACCTTGAGTATGTTTTAATCAATCTTCATAGTTGAATAATCATATCCAACATTTGGTATCAGAGCATGACCCAATTAGGTTTAGTTTATTAGCAAAAACCTTAATTTTTCTCTTAATCACCATAGGTTTGGGTCCCCGATACTACTGCGTCATGAGATCAAGGCATCCTGGGTTTTCTGAGCGGGTCTTCTTACTGGCATGTTTTCTTCCTCATGAGAAGATATGCCTTTACCCCGTTTTTGGCTTGCCTCTCAGAGGTCCTTTTGTTAGATCACCTCATACCACTGAGATAGGTGCGGCAATAACCAACAGAATTATTTCCATAGATGAGTTACCTTATACTTGTGCAGCTTGTGAGTGCTGCTTTTGTGATCATATGATGGACGGGCTTATGGAAGTGTAAAGAGTTCTTCTATCTTTACTGTATAAGTTCTGAGAATGAATAAAGTTTAAATCTTGTTCTTATCTTGAATCTTGCTCTCTTGAGATTTTTTTAATTGGTGGTTAATCTTAATTAAAAAAATTTCTCTCAGTCTCATACTTGTGCATCTTGCGAAATTACCCCCAGTTTGCCAGATGAGGGCATCTCGCGTTTTTTGGGTGGGAGAGAATGTAAGATTCCTCCCCAGCCTCTCAAAATGTCCAGCATCTTCCCCTGTAATCAATCCCTCTTCAGAAATATAAAAGACTTGTTTCTAACTGTTTTAACCTAGAGAGAGAAAATATTCTAGAGAGAGAATATTCAAAATTTTAATATTTTTGGATAGAAAATTATCTCATCTTATTAAAATAAGTTCCCCTGAAATAGAAATTCAAAAAGAACTTTCCAATGTGCAATTGGAATTAATTGAAAATGGGTATAAAGGACCTTAGCCTAAGGGTCTAGATTTTCAGAAATTTTTGGATTATGGTCCAATTAAGGTTCCTATGAGCCAATAGCATCAATCCATGTGTAGGGAGGAGATAAATCCAATTTGTAAAAGAAGATACCCAAAAATGAGTAAATGCTCACATAAGATGAAGAGTTGAAAATGTACAAGGTTTATTAGTAAAAAACTATGAGCAATATTAAAAATATGAGATATTTTGGGTATCCAAAAATGAGTAAATGCTCACATAAGATGAAGAGTTGAAAATGTACAAGGTTTATTAGTAAAAAACTATGAGCAATATTAAAATGATTCCATTATGACACATATGTAAGGAAGGGGAGTTCTTTAAAGGAGGTGCATATTTCACATAAGATGAAGAGTTGAAAATGTACAAGGTTTATTAGTAAAAAACTATGAGCAATATTAAAATGATTCCATTATGACACATATGTAAGGAAAGGGAGTTCTTTAAAGGAGGTGCATATTTTACATGCTTGAATGAGTTTTAAACTCATAAAAATTGAGATATTTCATCTCTCCTCTCTCCTCATTTAAGTCTAGTTCCAAAAAGTTAGCTTAACTGACCTAAAAATGGTCAAATATTGACCAAACTGATTTAGAAAATTCTAGAATCAGTTTGTTTGGTTAGGAGCTCAATTTTTCCTATAAATAGAAGCCTCCACCTTGTTGAAAAATATATAGTGTTTATGCATCGTTACTCTACTCCACCTAAGCCAAGAACTGTGAATTCATTTAATAATTCACTAGTTTTTGGAGCTTCCCTCTTTCTTCAATCCCCATTAGTGGCTCCATCAACATACTTAACCAATTGATTGGTTGGGGGCCTCTACCGTGAACAAAGAATCAAGCAAGTTGTAAGGTAATTAGTGAATATTGATCTTTCTATAATTTCTCAATGTTTCTCTCTTCTCAACCCCTCTCAAGCTTGAGAAGTTTAATTGGTATGGTTTTTTAAATGCTATTGAAGTTTGAATAATAGTGAAGAGTTACATAATTTAATAAATGCTATTGAAGTTAATTTTCATTTATGTTTAAATTCTAATGATTTTTATGTAAATTCTCTCTCTCACTCAAGAAATGGTCATTCTCATGACCTGTTCTCAATCCAAATCAAGCTTTTCATAAAGCTTTTCCTTAACCCAAGATTAAGCTATGCTTGAGGTCAAATTAATGGCTTTTTTCTATGCTTTTAGTTTATGTATATTGATGATTCAATCCATTATGGATTAATAATCCAATTAGAGATTATTTTAATTATTTCCTTAATGATAAGCATTATCCCTTAGAAAAATTGAGATTTATCAGTCATAGCAGCGGAGCTATGGCAAAATTTTTATAAAAAGTATGCATAAAATAATCTCATTCAAAGCATAAAAAGAGGACTTCCTACCATATTCTAGGAATTATCATCCTAGATTGATTGAAAGAATTTCATTACAATCATGGAGAAATTGAATTTTAATATCATGCATAAAGGATAAGTTTTTATATCAAAAGTGTTATTTTTACCATTTTTATTTCATGCATAGAAGTATGCATAAAGGAAAATTTTTTATATCAAAAGTGTTACTTTTATCATTTTTAATTTTCATGCATAGAAGTATGCATAAAAGAAAATTTTTTATATCAAAAGTGTTACTTTTATCATTTTTAATTTTCATGCATAGAAGTATGCATAAAAGAAAATTTTTTATATCAAAAGTGTTACTTTTATCATTTTTAATTTTCATGCATAGAAGTATGCATAAAGGAAAATTTTTATATCAAAAGTGTTACTTTTATCATTTTTAATTTCCATGCATAGAAGTATGCATAAAGGAAAATTTTTTATATCAAAAGTGTTACTTTTATCATTTTTAATTTTCATGCATAGAAGTATGCATAAAAGAAAAATTTTTATATCAAAAGTGTTACTTTTATCATTTTTAATTTTCATGCATAGAAGTATGCATAAAGGAAAATTTTTTATATCAAAAGTGTTACTTTTATCATTTTTAATTTCCATGCATAGAAGTATGCATAAAGGAAAATTTTTTATATCAAAAGTGTTACTTTTATCATATTGGATTTCATGCATAGAGGTATGCATAAAAGTTGATTATTTTATTATAAAAGTGCGACTTTTATCATAATTGAATTTCATGCATAGAGGTATGCATAAAAGTTGATTATTTGATTGTAAGAGTGTTACTTTTATTATATTGGATTTCATGCATATAGGTATGCATAAAAGATATTCTTTTTATACTAAAAGTGTGATTTTCCTCATAAATGGATTTTATGCTTAACTTAGATGCATAAGAGAAATTCTTTTATTCTAAAAGTGTAATTTCCTACCAAATTGAATTTATGCATAAGAAGATGCATAAAAGATTGATTTTAATTTCGAAAGTGTTAGTCTCCTTAAATGGAATTTATGTATAAATAAATGTGTAGAGAAATCTTATATCAAATATAAGAATTCTCTTTTTAAAAAAAAGATATGAAATGTGATAAGATGTGATAAGAGGTGTATGAGATGTGATAAGAATTGATAAGATGCGTATGAAAAGTGATAGGATGTGATAAGAGGTGTATGAGATGTGATAAGAATTGATAAGATGCGTATGGAAAGTGATAGGATGTGATAAGAGGTGTATGAGATGTGATAAGAATTGATAAGATGCGTATGGAAAGTGATAGGATGTGATAAGAGGTGTATGAGATGTAAAAAGATGTGATAAGATGTGTATGAGATGTGATAAGATTTGATAAGATGCGTATGGAAAGTGATAGGATGTGATAAGAGGTGTATGAGATGTAAAAAGATGTGATAAGATGTGTATGAGATGTGATAGAATGTGTTAAGATGAGTTAGGATGTGTTAAGATGTATATGGGATGTGTTAGGACGAGAATGGATGTAATATGGTTGTATGAATGTGATGTGGATGTATACATGTAGATGTATATGTATGAATGTGAATGTTGATGTGGATGTGGATGTATGGATGTAGATACGGATGTGTATGTATGTACGTGGATGTGTATGTATGAATGAGGATGTAAAAATAGACGTATGTATATAGATGTGGATGTATGGATGTATGTATGTAGATGTGGATGTATGGATGTGATTGTGAATGAAGAGGTGGATGTGAATGTATGGATGTAGATACGGATGTGGATGTATGTATGTGAATGTGGATGTATGAATGAGGATGTGAAAATGGATGTATGCATGTGAATGTGGATGTATGAATACGAATGTGGATGTGTGGATGTGGAAATGGAGGTATGGATGTATGAATGTAGATGTGAATGTATGCATGTAGATGCGTATGTATGAATGTGAAATTGGATGTATGATGTGGACGTACGAACATGGATATGTATGTAGAATAATGAATATGAAGATGTATGTGAGATAATGTAGTCTATATGAGTGAATGGATGAGAACGAGTACACACTGAATGGAATGTGGAATAAGTAATGTGGTCCGAGAGTGGATAATATGGAAAGACAAGAGTTCGTTATAGAAACTGTATTTGTGACTGTTTGTAAATGACTGTTTTATGTCAAGAATGCTGGAGAAGCATTTTGACCGTCTTGAGGATTAAGGTCATGAAGACTGAACTGATAAAGTTGCAACTGCTGACGGAGAGTCAATGGAGGACGTCTCGCGTAGCAAGGTCGATCGAGGTCTTGACCAGCCTCGGCTCGATTTAAATGGTGAGCTTCCGGTACGGTGGATGAGGGACCAAGGAAGCGGCCTATGAGTGAACGCTAGGTCACCTGCGAAGGATCCTAGAGGGTGCTGACCATACGGTGCTCGGGCTCTGGGTCGCCGAAGATACCCACACGTGCGTCGTGGAAGATATTGGAACAAGGAGAAAGAGTTGTTTTCTGAAACCGGGCATGGATCTGGTTGATTGGCCTTGCTGGTCCTCAACGGATGAGTCCATGGCTCTTTTATATGGATCTGTGGGTTGATCTTGCTGATCTTCCACGGATATTCCATTCTATTATATGAATATATTGCCGGTTACTATGAGCTAGGAACTATGGAAAAGGCCCCTGAGAGAACAAGTGGTGAGCATTCTGGTTGCCAATGATGCCATAAGTACACCGATGAAAGAATGACTGGAAATAAGGATTCAACCAGAGACTTTGAGGATTGTCATCAGTGACATAATGGTTTTATTAAAGGATTGTTTTAAAGCTAGTTGATGCTAAGAAAAAGGTAATTTCATATTGGGTGTGTAAGTGGTATGACTAGTTTTATGTTTGCATGAACTTCCGGCTAGGGGGCCTTGGAACTCTTTTCCTTGGTACCCGGGACAAAACCTAACCAAATTCCAGATTGGATCCCATCACTACAGTGGTTGGGCGGTTGGCTAACCCATGGGATCGGCGGATGGGGTTAGGCTGGACTGATGGATCCGTAAATCGAGATTTAATTTCTATTATTACGATAGATGAAGTAAATCTCGGATAGAAATTGTTCTATGGATAGGAATCAACGGCTGTGCCTCTTGATGGGGAAAAAAGCGTTGATCCCAATGATCCAAGTGCAAGTTTCTTCCTTGATTTGACCAAGTACCGTTAAAGGTGCAGTCAGATCAGTTGATCCGTAATGATCTTGATTACGTTAGAGTAAAGAGTTATCCTGGTGGAATCGCCCGTGCTTTCCGGATAAGGGAAGTTTTTCCGGGTTCGGTTTTGGAAAAACCAACAGATTAGTCTTTTGTCCGGATATCCGTGGACGAGGCCCCGAGTGTGGGACCCTGCCTCGCGCAAGAAGTGCTACTTCCGCTGTTAGTACCCCGAATCCGTTGCGCGGTGGGAACAGGGATCTCACACTGCCGATGATCTAGAATTCGGCCTTCCAGCCTCTACATGCTGGGCAAAACCCTACGGGACCATACACCTCATCGTCGGCCGCTGGCGAGGACTCAAGCCGGCCTGTCGCCCTCTCAGGCTCCATCGCTCGATCCTCCCTCTCCTCAGAGGGATGTCTGCACACTAGGGTGGGCTTATTTACCGCACTAGCCTGGGCCCTCAGAACTAGGCAGCCTCATAATCTCTCACCTCAATCGGCGATCCTTATTCTCCCAAAGCTATGAGGGATACTTTGGATCATTCCCGGGCTTTGCTAACGACGCCGCCCGGCTACACAAGCACGGAACGGAGTTAGCGTTGAAGCCAAAAAAAATCTTGAATTCTAAAGATAACAACTTCAAAGCAATTTATTTAAATAGAGCATTCACAATTCGTGAAGATAATAATTTCAATGCAATTTATCGAATACAGCATCACATAATTCGCAACTTCATACAATTTTTATGTCGTCATTTAAAAAGGAAAAGATACCATTCATTAACACTAATTTAAGGAAAATCTCTTCTTTTAAAAAAATTAACCAAGCTAACCTGGCCACCATTTCCTTGAGGAGCTTGAAAAGGGAGGGCTGGAGCCGCGTTGGGAGCATCTTTCCTCATCTCGTTATTGCGCGCTCCTCTTGAGGCAATATTTTGACGTCTCCGAGAAGAGGCCATCTTAGGCGTCGCCTTGTAGAGCTCACTGCTGCAATCGAAACGCTTCAGTTGGATCTGAATTCTGAGCTTGTTTGCTCACCGTATGAGCAAAAGAATATGGCGCACGAACCCTTTCTTAAGGCAAAAAACCCTTATTAAAGTCTACGCAAATGGGGGGGATTGTGAGATGTCCTTAAGGCTAAAAACGTGGAGAGGGCTGCGAGGGGCTGCTGTAAGTCTCTTCACACCGGCGGGGGGGAGGGGGGAAGAGTTAAGGACACTGCCTCCTATAGCAAGAGGGGAACGAAGGAAAATTGGCGTATCTGAAAAGAGGCAAATGAGGGGGGTGTGAGAGGGTGGCTGCAAGGGGCGACTGTGCTACAGCAAGTACGCTGTGCAGGGATAGACAGCGGTACGGACGACGGTACAATAGGGCATACGCAGCACAGAGATGCGTGTTGCTTGTAGAACACCCCGGGGGTTTATATAGCTGAGGGGTATGGGTACGGGCGCTGCACAAAGCAAGGACGAAAGGACGGTGTACCTTCAAAGGCTATGGATCAGTGGCCTGCATGGGTCTAGGGAAAAGGTACGGTGTCGGTTGTCTGGGAAAGGAGTGGTGCGCATGTACCTTATCTGGTCTGGGGCAGCATGGGTGTCCACGTAAGGGTACGTGTGGACCATACAGTGGGCAACCGTCCTTTGGTTCTTGGGCGGCCATCGTACGGGCACCCTAGTTAGTGTGTACGGCCCAAATTTTGGGACGGGGTACCCAAATTTGGGACACCCGCCTCGATTTGCGTGTCGGACCCCCCCCCCCCCCCGAGGGGCGAATTTTTTTTTTGTCCGGGAGGTTCTCTTGGTTGTAGGGGTTCAGACCGTTCATCAATCGGACGCCCGGTCGTGCATTTATTAAGGTTTAAAGGTCGTCGTTTTTTAACTAAAATGACTGAAATTTTGCGTACAAGCTTGATCCGGTGTCCGTTTTGGATGTTGTAAAATCCTATATTAGAGTAAAATCGCGCGCAGATTCCAAATTTGGGCTCAGAATTTGAAGATTCTAAGTAGAAATGACTCAAATAATAAAGTCATTAATTTTTATACCATAAAAACTCATAATTACATGGACATTTCTTTATTAGTGAAGATGGGTATGTTACAGGATGGAAATTTTGAGTTATGACGTCTGTAACCAATAACTGTTTGTCAATGGATTGTTTTATAAGTTAAAGTTTTCAAGAGGAGTGTGTGTGTATCTATATTCGAAAGCAAAAGTTAAGAAAGGCATTCAATTATGGGTGGGTGAGTAATTGTCTGGTTCTACCAATTCCAGTGGTGGTTGGTGTTGAAATGTCAAGCTCGTATACAACTGGTGGAGGATAGCACATGGGTGCTGACAGAGTGACTGATAGAGTGACAGTATGGTAGATAGATATCGTGTGGTGTGTTTATGACCGCGTCCAGCTGGTCATGTGTGGTGTGGACATTACATTAGGTTTACTTTGTAGTGTCGACAGAACACTATGTTGTGTTCTCCTTTGTGTGTGTGAGAGAGATGGTGACTATGGCTTCTCTCCTTCTTTATGATTGATGGATATGGATTAGGGTTTGCTTCTCTTGTGTGTGTTTCATCCTGCTTCTGTTTTTTATCATGGTATCAGAGCCTAGAGCTCATTAGCTGTGTTGTGAGAGTGAGTGAGTGAAGAGGGAAGAAGAAGAAAAAGCTGTGAAGGAAGCCATTGGAGCTTGGAGCAAAGGAGAAGCTGTGGAGCACACACCGGCATCAGATCTGAGAGCTAAGTACCATTGGTAAGTGTAACAAGACCCCCTCTGCGGATTGCAGGTATCAAGAGCAAGTGTAAGAGAAGATTAAAGGTGCAAAAGCAAGCAGAAAATTTCTGGTTTTGAAGCTTTCATGGAAAGCTTGTGAAGGAATGTATTTTGTCAAATGTATTGGGGAAAATACAAAGGAAACACAGAGGCTCTCATGTATTGTGAATGAACACATGTATTAGCAACTTTGGGGCAAGTCATTGCATGGAAAATTGATGCTTTACAGGCAATTTGTGAAGAAAAAACTCTGGTTTTTTGGACCCTACAAAAACAGAGAACATATGCTCGGTGGAGGATCGAATGCGGAAGATTGAAGCAAAATTGAGCCAAACCCTTCATACCCATGATGCATTAGGTCATTGCTAAGAAGTTTATCAACTCATTGGTGATTTCCCCTCTCTCCTAGATCTCCAGGAGCAGGCGGCGTGTTTTCTAGCAGATTTTGGACAGTTTTCATCATCTACACTCATATTTGATCATTACAAGGTCTTTACAAGAGGTTGAAGTCACTTGGAGCTTAGCAAATACTTGTTTGGAGCTGACATTAAAATTTGGGAAGCTTACTTGAAGGATTTGGAGCTCATTCAACTCAATAACCAGTCATTAGCAAAAGTACAGAACTGTGTTGCAGAAACAGAGCTTCACTAACGCAAGCATTAATCTCTCCCTGTTGAGAATTGGACTAATTCCTTTGGTACAAGCAAGGAGCAAGGTGTTGCTAAACTTTTGATTCAAAAAGTTTTGAATTTGGATGAGATTTGAAGGAGATAGAGCACTTTTAGTGAGAGGTGGTACCTGACAGATGCAGAAAAAAGCAAACCAGGGAGCTACAAAAATTGGTGGTTCTCATTCATCTTGAAGAATTTGATCAAACCCTTCTAGGATATGTTGGAGCAATGTGTTGGGAAGCCAATGCAAGTTGAATCATTGAATTTGGACAAGATTTTAAGGATTTAGAGCATAATCTTGTCTGGTTATTGGCGAGAAATTACTGGCGAGAAAAAAACCAGAAATTTTTTTGTGAAGGAGTATCATTTGGTTTCAACTTTGATAGAGTGTACATTGTTGGTGAATCATTGTGGGATGTTAATGCACACAATTTGCAAGCATTTGATGTGATTTGGAGAGATTTGAAGCTTTACAGGTCCGGCATACAACTTGTCAAAGGGGTACATCTACTATATTTTTGCAACAATGGGAGATGGTCCGATACAGATTGTTGGAGAGAAGCTTGATCGCACTAACTTTCAAGTGTGGAAGTTTCGAATGAAGAGTTTTTTGAAAGGCAAAGGTTTATGGAGTCTCGTCTCGGAGGAAGACCCGGAGCCATACCTACCTCCTCAACCAAATAATGCTCAGTTACTGGCTCACAAGCAATGGGTAGAGCGGTCTTCGAAGGTGTTGCATTATTTTTCCATATGTGTAACAGATGCCTTGCTTATTCACATCCAAGATGCAGATACACCGAAAGAAGCATGGGGTATATTGTGTCAAATGTATGAGACAGACACTGGTGCAAGGAAGATACAACTAAAGCAACAGATTCATAGTGTAACACGAAGGAATCGGAGTATACATGAATATGTTCAGGAAATCAAGGGTTATGCAGATTCCTTGTCATCAATCCATGCCCCAATGGATGATGATGATTTGGTTGCTCTCACATTGCGTGGTTTAGGCAAAGAATACAAATCTTTTGATACTTCCATCTCAGTAAGGTTGGGAGGAATGCCAGACTTTAATGAGCTTGTGTCACTACTCATTGTGGAAGAATTGAAGCTTGGCCTTGGTGGTATGAGTGTTACAGGTGGTGCATCCTCGTCAAGCAATGATGAGCATGCAAGGAATCAGGCTTTTTACTCATCTAGAGGCTTTTGAGGCAGGGGGAGATTTACCCCTCGAGGCCGTGGAGGACGTGGTTGGAATGACGGGTCTACTCAACCACAATCAAATCAGAATTTTCAGAATTCACAGTCATCATTTGGATCACGTGGAGGTCGTGGATTTCAATCCCATAGGGGGAGATTTGGAACAGGTGCTCGTGGTAGAGGACGATGGCAAGGTCCTCAACAAAATTTGAATGGGATTGAATGTCACTATTGTGGCAAACTTGGACATATGGCAAAAGATTGTTACAAAAAGCAGAATGATATGAGGAATGGAAGACCACAACATGGGAATTATGCATCTACCAGTAACAATGATGGGAGTTCAAATCATCTTTTTGCAATGAAGCACATTATGGGGACAATGGATTCTCAGAATGTAGGAGATGAGTCATGGTATATGGATTCAGGTGCCTCAAACCACATGACATGTCATGGGGTGAGTGGTTTGAGAAGATGCAACCATTGGTGGATACAAATGGTTATGTGGTCACAGGAGATGATACTCAGCATCTTATAACACATGTTGGCAGTGTGCCTTTGAGGATGCATGATGGAAATGTGAAGAATATGTCAGAAGTGTTATATGTACCATCCATCACAAAGAATTTGGCATCAGTAGGCCAAATGGTTGAGCAGGGACTACAAGTAAGATTCAATGAGAATGGCTGCTTTGTGGAAGACTTTAAGCATGGCTGTAGATTGATTGCCAAGGGCTAGAAGGAAGGAAGGTTGTTCAAATTGGATGCAGGCATACCAGAATTGAGCTCAGCCATGTTTTCAAAGAGCAATGGGATTGTGCAGGACATTGACATGTGGCACAAGAGGATTGGACATGTTAATATACAGAGATTAAAGAACATGCAAACAAGAGGCATTGTCAGTGGATTGCCTAGATTCAAATATGATGGACATATGCATGTTTGTGAAGCCTGTCAGTTTGGAAAGCAGGCAAGGTTGAGGTTTCCTAGAGAAGGAAATATGAGTAATAGGCCACTTGAGATAGTGCACAGTGATGTATGGGGCCCAGCACAAAATCCATCTATCAAAGGCAGTCTATACTATGTAACGTTTATAGATGATTTCAGCAGGATGACATGGATATACTTTCTGAGAGAGAAGAGTGAAGTGCTGGAAAAATTCATGGATTTCAAGGCTCTTGTAGAAAAACAATATGGCTGTTGGATTAAGTGTCTGAGAACAGATGGAGGTGGTGAATACACCTCAAAAGCTTTTGAGCATTTCTTGCGGAAGCATGGGATAAGGAGACAATTGACATGCAGGTATACACCTCAGCAGAATGGTGTGGCTGAGAGAAAGAATCGAGTCATATGTGAAGTGGCAAGGGCAATGCTCAATGAAAAGAGCATGCCAGATTACTATTGGGCAGAAGCATGTGCTACTGTAGTGTATATCCTGAACAAAACACCTACAGCAGCCATTCATGGAAGCACGCCAGAGATGCGGCTTACAGGTTACAGGCCAGACATTGGACATCTCAAAGTCTTTGGATGCGTAGCTTATGTCCATGTGCCTGATGAAAGGCAGAGAAATGTGTATTTGTTGGATATGCACAGGATCGAAAGGCCTACAAATGTTATAACCCTCAAACTAGACAAGTAGTCATCTCACGAGATGTGGTGTTTGATGAGCTTGCTAGTTGGTACAAAGCAAAAGATGAGGGAGTTATTGACTCACTTGAGGCAGATGTATCTGTGAACTTGCCATCACAAGCAAGTTCTAGTTCTACTGGGCTCATAAACCATTCTAGGCATGGCTCTGATACCATGTTTAAATTTGAGCATTGTGATGAGCTATGGTGGATCAAACACTAGAATCAACATCATTAACAAAGTGATTAGCAAATAATTAAGATGTAATTAGTGGGGGGTAACTAGCAAATAAATTAGTGTAGGCATGGATACTCAAAAACCAGCAAATTCTCATTAGGGCAATGCCTCAATTTATAGAGCTTACATCCAAGCATCAAATCCCACTGATTTCTCCTTGATTCACTCCACCTCTTTTCCTTGATTCTCTCCACCTCTTCACTTTTCCCAGAATATCTCCCAGAATATCTCCACACTTCCTAAATCTTCTCATGCTACCCTTTATTCTCTCTCAGTAGATTCTTCTCACCCTTTCACAGGTTCTTTCACATTTACTCATTCTCTTTTACAGCCTCTAACCAAGGGCTTATTCCCGCACACACCCTATTCACTTGTATTTTCAACACATAAGAGGCCTAATGCTATTACAATGACTACTCTCATAATATATCCATGAAGTACATCACTTAGTACTTCATCCTAACTTGCTACCACACGCTCTTAAAGTAGGAATTGCCATAAATACTCCATCACACCATTACGGGCACCCACCCAAGTTGTAGCTTTGGACACTATTGCTTCATATCTTGAATGTATGACCCTTTGGTGTATCTACTGTGACTCCTTGATGTAAGATAATGGTGGTAGCTCTTGTTAATCCTAGAATGGGATTAACATGAATATACAATGGCTAAAGTCTATCCAAGCCCAAAATATTATTACAAGTTTTTCAAAGTTTCAGGTTGATTGTATGCATAATGTATGTGAAGTATGCTAGCTTGGTAAGTAGGAAAAACATGCTTTCCCACATGAAAAGCATGTCAGTGCAAGGCCATTAGATGTTATACACTCAATGTGGGAAATATACCCAAGATCCATGCCAATGGGGTAAAGTTATTTAGGGGCACTTACCATCATGGATTTACTCATGAAAAAGAGCTCAAATTCATCTAGAATCAAGTGCTTACCTCCTAGCATTTATGAAACCACCCTTGTTGAATTTTGCTGAGAGATTCTAGGGGAATCACTAGAGGGAATGTAGGAGTTGATTCAGGAGCTTAGCTGACATCATCCACCATGACACTTATGATACTTTGTACTCAGCCTATTTAAGAGGCTTTCTCTTATGAATGATACATGCTTGCCTTCTCTCTATGATGTTGTGATTATGTACAACTTATGCTAAGCTTCTTGCTATTATGTGTGATTAACTTAATCATCTAGGTTTAGCACTAATACTTTTCATCATTATGATTAGTCATGAGATTCCTTGTCACCTAGGAGCCTCCATGATTTCCAACACGTGGTATCAGAGCCTAGTTATACTTATCATCAATTTCATTACCAAAATTAAATCTCTTGATTAATCTCAAAATTAGGTATTATGCTCTTTTATGCTTCTCCTATTATGCTCTTTTATGCTTCTCCTATTATAGACAAGTGTGGAAATCACCTTACACACAACACCTTTGAGTGAGTCAGCTTCACCACCTTAAAGCTAGCTTGCTATGCTTGGGATGTACTGAAAAACCCCTCTCCAACAAGCTCGCCATCGTCAAAATTTTTGTTGCAGAAGTGGGTGCCTTTTTTTCTGAGAAAAGTCTAGATCTCTCCTTCATTGCTATGCAACCCATCTAATTTCTCAACGTTACATAGGTTTTCAAGCCCTCCCGACATGCTGATGTTGTCAATTTTTACAATGGAGGCCTTCTACTATCAGATTCAAGCCTATCCTGGGGACACCTTTTAGAAAGGAACTTTGGTAAAAAGAAAATTAATCACTTAACACTTTGTCTAATTCTATGATTATTGGTTTCAAACTCATATATACTCATAGCTCTATGGCTGCCTTGAAGCATTTTGGCAATGAGAAAGCACGAATTTATCATAATTATCCTCCACTAATGCTTTGTTTCTACACAGTAAACAATAAGATGTCTCTACTAATCAAAGATTAATGCTTAATCTTAGAATTTCTATACAATTGAGGATTTATTCATGCCAATAGGGTTGTGCTACAAGGTTCTATCACTCCAAATCTAATTTGCCTCTTGATTTGATACTTCACCCAAATACTCCAAATCACTCTACATTCTATTCATTATATTTTGGGAGTGTCTATGATGATTTAAACACTAATCACTTTGTAAAGGGATTAGACACTGCTTACTCTGTAAAATGAGAGAAGTAAGACCTTCCCTCGTTCATGGAAAACCTTTTATGCATCTATTTATGCATAAAAATCAATTTTGATGAAAGTAACACTTCTATAATAATAAAAAAATTCTTTTATGCATCTATTTATATTAATAAAAAATTCTTTTATGCATCTATTTATGCATAAAAATCAATTTTGATGAAAGTAACACTTTTATAATAAAACAAAATTTTTAATGCATCTATTTATGCATAAAAATCAATTTTGATGAAAGTAACAGTTTTATAATAAACAAATTCTTTTATACATCTATTTATGCATAAAAATCAATTTTGATGAAAGTAACACTTTTATAATTAAAATTTTTTTTTTATGTATCTATTTATACATAAAAATCAATTTTGATGAAAGTAACACTTTTATAATAAAAAATTCTTTTATGCATCTATTTATGCATAAAAATCAATTTTGATGAAAGTAACACTTTTATAATTAAAAAAATTATGCATAAAAAATAATTTTGATGAAAGTAACACTTTTATAATAAAAAAATTAATTTATGCATCTATTTATGCATAAAAATCAATTTTGATGAAAGTAACACTTTTATAATAAAAAAATTCTTTTATGCATCTATTTATGCATAAAAATCAATTTTGATGAAAGTAACACTTTTAGAATTTAAAAAAATCTCCAATATTCATCTTTCTATGCATAGAAATTAATTCTAATGGAAATAACACTTTTATAATAAAAATATTTCTAATATGCATTTTTCTATGCATAGAATGAAAATTACACTTTTAGAATACACAAACGGTGGGGATTACTCTTTTTGAATAATAAAAGATAAAACTTATTTCACAAAATTTAAGAAAAATTTTCCATAAGCTCCTTTGTATGGCTGACCATTTTTAAAATTTTTTAATTCTCAAGTTACTTAGAAATTATCCCGAATGGTTTAAAGCATTCTAAACTAATGGAATTCAACTTTTTAAAGAGAAACAATATGAAAAGTTTAATTCTAAGAATTTGATTGCATATCTAGGATAAAGAAAGGTTGAATTCAAGAATGAAGAGAGAGGGAAAGCCTTTCCAACAAGGCATAACATCATTTTTCATTTTAAAGAAAATAAAAATTAGAAAACCATTAAATGGAATAAAGAAAAAGTAGGATTTCTAGCTTACATGAATTTTTGTGAGCTTTCCTTTGGATTGATGGTTTGAGGGATCTACTCTTGTTTGCAACAAGAGTGGCCACCAATTCTTTTG
Organism: Cibotium barometz; assembly: GCF_041138505.1. Lineage (NCBI taxonomy): Eukaryota > Viridiplantae > Streptophyta > Polypodiopsida > Cyatheales > Cibotiaceae > Cibotium > Cibotium barometz. The sequence continues at coordinate 43,263,039 of NC_141049.1, forward strand.
AAGAGGAAATGGTCAAAAACTGACAAATTATCAATAAATTCACTGTTTTTGGCTCTGGGGAGGAGTAGAGGAACAGTGCATAAAACACTATTAAGCTTCTACAAAGGGGGAGGCTTTTATTTATAGGAAAAAGTGAGCTTCTAACCAAGTAAACTGATTCTAGAATTTTCCAGATCAGTTTGGTCAATTTTTGACCATTTTTGGATCAGTTTAGTTCACGTTTTGGATCCAGTTTTAAATTAGGAGAGAGGAGTTATGAAATATCTAATTTTATTGATTTAAGATTCAAAAGAAATGATGGGAAAAAGGTGCCTAATTCATGAGGGGTAATCCCCACTCTGAGGTGTCAAAAATTCATGTTTTTAGTATTTCCTTTAGTCCTTAGTCCACTCTTCATCTTATGTGAGTATTTCCTTTGGTCCTTAGTCCACTCTTCATCTTATGTGAGTATTTACTCATTTTTGGGAGGATTTTCTTTATTTCTTCAATTTACCTCCTCCCTACATTTGGATTAATCTTAATGGTCCATAGAAACCTTAATTTAAAATTTTTCAGAAAATCTGGATCCTTAGGAGGATAAGGCCTTTTGAACATATTATAATTTATTTCTAATGCACCTTCTGAAATTCTTTTTGAACTTCTGTTTCAGGGGAATTTATTTTAATAAGATGAGATATTTTTCCATCCAAAAATATTTAAAAATTGAATCACCTCTCTCTAGAAGATTTTCTCTCTCTAGGCCAAAACAGGTAAAAACAAGATCTTTATATTTCTGAAGAGGGATTTGATTAGAGGAGAAGATATTGGACTTCTTGAGAGGCTGGAGAGGAATCTTATAATTCTCACATAAGATGAAGAGTTGACTAGTACAGGACTTAATAGTAAAAAAATGAGGATTTATTAGTAAAAAATAGAATTTTGACACCTCAGGAGGGTGAGTGGAGATCATGAAGGAGGTACCTAGAATCCTCATGATTACTCCAATTTTTTAATCAAAAAATGAGATTTTTTATCTCTTCTCTCACCTCTTTCAAACTAGATCAAAAAAGTGGGCCTCCAAAACTTGTCCAAATTGGATCAAACTGAAGCTGGAAGCCTCTAGATCCCAATTGGACTTGGTTGGTGGCCTCCCTCACCTATAAATAGACCCCCATTCCTTTGTATTTTCATCTTGGTGTATATACATGCTAGTGTAATTTTTAATTTAGTGTATTTCCATTATCTCTCTACCTTGCCTCTCCATTGTGAAGCCTTGGAGCTTCACTAATCCTCTTCTTCTCTTGGAGATTACCCTCTTCTACTTGGTGGCCAAGCTTCTTCTTTGAGGGCTTCACATCTCCCTAAAGAATCAAGTTAAAAACCAAGGGTAAGCCTAAAACAATGGTGTTTTTCTCTCTTTTTGAATGGTAACCTTCTTCCCAACCTCTCTAATGCTTGGAAAGCATTTTAATCCATGGTTTCTTCTTAAAACCATGCTTTTATTCATTTATGTTGTTTAAATGCATCAATGTTTATCTCTTATGCTTAAAAGTAATGTTTTTAAATTGTAAATCTCTCTTTTTGAAAGAATACTCACCTATCTGGCTAAATACTTCTTGGAAGGATAGATCTTAGTCCTAATCTCATTTTCTTACCCAAAACTCTAGGCCTAACAAGCTAGAGATAGAGATTAAGCATTTTTATGATTTATAATTTAATTAAAATGAGGATTAATTCATTTAAGCTTGTTTTATGTTAAGAAAAATCATATTTATTCATTTTAAGTTGAAAGAAGGTTTAAGCATAATAAATTTTATTCTAAAAGTGTAATTTTAACCATTCTCATTTCATAGAAAATGCAAGGAAACTATGGTAAAATTTCATCATTAGAAAATGAAGGTTTATTTATAATTTAAATTTTATGCTAAAAGAGGAACTTTGAGTATTCTCATTTTATAGAAAATGAGGGAAAACTATGGCATAATTTTTATCATTAGAGAAAATGAAGTTTATGCATAGATTAATTTTTATGCTAAAAGTGAAATTTTAAGCATTCTCCTTTCATAGAAAATGTGGGGAAGTTATGGTAAAATCATATAGAAAATGAATTTATGCATAAATAAGTTTTATATTAAAAGTGGAATTTTGAGCATTATCATTTCATAGAAAATGTGGGAAAGCTATAGAAACATTTATATCATTAGAGAATGAATTTATGCATAATAGATTTTATGGCAAAAGTGGAGTTTTGAGCATTATTCATTACTAGAAAAATAAAGAAGGTTATGCACAGATTTTCTAGATTCATTCATTTTATGAGAATTATTGAAATTATTAATTTAGATAAAAATGAATTAGTGTTTATGCTAAAAGAGAAAATATGGGTATAATTGATTTTATAAATCCCATGAGATTGTATGCATAAATCTTTTATTGAAAAAGAAGGATATTGAGCATATTTTTTTTTTGGAGAATTGAGAAAAGAATGTGAAAATATTCATAGGAATGAATCGAGAAAACATGGATAAAATTTTAATCAGAAAGAGGAATCATGAACACATTTAACTTTTGGAATTATGAAGTATGCGTCTAGAATCTCAAAAAATAGAATCTTGGGTAATTTTGAACGGGAAAAGGATTTCCTAGATAAAAGACCAAAAACACGCTTAGTTGGATGAATGTAAAATACTTGTGAGACTGACTTATTCCTAGATTGGGAAAGGAACCTGGAATTATTGAAAGGATCGAGGATCCAAAAGTAAACGAAAACTTAGACTTAATTAAATTGAGTCGAGAAAAAGTTACCTTTAACTGAGCCAAATAATGGCCGAGACTTAGAAAGTTCTGTCAGTATGAAAAGTAGAGTAACTATACTTTTAATTTGGTTGATTGTGGGACAAAAATTCTAATAACTAGATCAAGGAAAGTTGATAATCAAACCTGATTTGCTCAAAGCGAAAAGAGACCATCTTGTTTGTAAAAATCTGATTGATGTGGATTGATAAGGATAATGTGGGTGATGTGTGAAATAATGTGGATTGATGTGTGGAATGATGTGAAGTGATGTGGATTGATGTGGGTTGATGTGGGATGATGTTGGATGAATGTGGAAATGATGTGGGATGATGTGAATGAAATGTGGAAATGATGTGGGGTGATGCGAATGAATGTGGGAATGATGTGGGATGATGTGAATGGATGTGAATTGATGTGGGATGATGTGAATGGATGCGAATTGATGTGAAATGATGTGATGTGAATGAATATAGAAAAATGTGAAATAATGAGAAATGACGTGGAATGATATGGAATGATGAGGAATGATGTGAAAGGATGTGGAATGATGAGGAAAGATGGAAATTTTGTTTGAAAATTGTAATTGTATGTGAAACCTATTTTTTAAAGATTGTTTTATGTCAAGAATGCTAGGGGAAGCATTTTGACTATCTTCTGGGATGAAGTCGTGGGGACCTAAGCGAAAAATGTTCAACAGCTGACGGAGAGTCAAAGAAGGACGTCTCGCATGGCAAGATTGGCCAAGGTCTTGACGAGCCTGGGTTCGGTTCGGTTAAAATGGTGAGCTTCTGGTACGGTGGATGAGGGACCAAGGAAGCAGCCTATGAGTGAAGCGCTAGGTGACCTGCGGCGAAGGAGCCTAGAGGGTGCTGACCATACGGTGCTCGGGCTCTGGGTCGCCAAGGATACCCACGCGTGTGACAAGGAAGAAAATGAGTTGGAGTTGTTTTTTGAACATGGGCATGGATCTGGTTGATCCTTGCTGGTCTTCAACGCATGAGTTCATGGCTCTTTTACATGGATCTTGTTTGGTTGATCTAGCTGATCTTCAACGAAGAGTCCATATGGATTTTATGAGATTATACTTCTGGGTACTATGGGCTAGGAGATATTGAAAAGGCCTCTGAGTGAAGTACTAGGTGAGCCTAGAGGGACTGACCAGGTGGTGAGCGTTCTGGTTGCCGATGATGCCATAGGTACGCCGAGGAAGGAATGACTAAAAATTGGATTTTATGGTTGGAAAGTGGAAAAGTTGGAAATTGGACCTGGAAATGGAATACTGAGGATTATGATGGAAACATTGTGGTTTTATTGCAATGCTGTTTTGGAAATAGTTGAGTCTAAGAAAAGGCAATTTCATATTGGGTGTGTAAGTGGTGTGTCTATTTAATTTTTGCATGAGAGCCGGCTAGGGGGCCTAGGAACTCTTTTCTCTCCCTCTGCTGGTACCCGGGACCAAACATAACCAAATTTTTATAATGGATCCTATCAATACAATGGTTGGGCGGTTGGCTAACCCATGGGATTGAAGGCTGGATTGATGGATTCCTATAATAAAATTCAATTCTATTCAAGCTACGATAGTTGAAGTAAGTTCCACGATAATCATTGTTCTATGGAAAAGAATCAACTGTTGTGCCTCTTTTGATGGGGAAAAAAGTGTTGTTATCTATGAACCAACAAGTGCAAGTTCCTCCTTGATCCGGCCATGTGACCCACGGGTTTGGTCAAAATACAAAAGATAGTTAAGGCTCTTGACTATGTTAGAAGATTTTCCTGGAGGAATCGTCTATGCTTTTTGGGTGAGGAAAGTTTTTTTCGGGTTCGGTTTTGGAAGAACCGAGGGATTAGTCTCTTATCCGGACATTCGTGGGCGAGGCCCTGAGTTGGAAGCTCTACCCTGCAGGTGCAAGGTTACTACTTCCGCTGCCAACACTCCAGAGTTTTTGATGCGCAGAGGGGGCAAGGATCTCACAATATTGTTTAAGGGGGGATTTGTGGGAAATACACCCAAGATCCATGCCAATGGGCTAAGGTTACTTAGGGACACTTACCACCATCATGGCTTTACTCATGTAAAAGAGCTCACATTCATCTAGAATCAAACGTTTACCTCCTAGGATTTATGAAGCCACCCTTGTTGGCATTTGTTTTAAGAGATTTTAGAGGAATCACTAGAGGGAATGTAGGAGTCGATTGAGGAGCCAGCTGACATCATCCATGGCACTTTTAATACTTTTTACTCTGCCTATTTAAGAGGTTGTCTCTCATGAATGATAGATGCTTATCTTCTCTCTATGATGTGATTATGTACAACTTATGCTAAGCTTCTTGTTATTATGTGTGATTAACTTAATCATCTAGATTTAGCACTAATATCTTCCATCATTATGATTAATCACATGAGATTCCTTGTCTATGAGCCTCCATGATTTCCAACATTTAGATGTATAGCCTGACCAACCAAGATTGCAACAACATTTATAGAATGTAGGTATTATGTTACATTCATTAATGATCACACTAACAGGGCCCCCACTATAATTGTTCATGGTATGACATCTGAATAGAAGCTTATAGGCATAAAATTGGATGTGTCTCACTTGAAAGTGTTTGGGTGTATTGCATATGTGCATGTTCCCAATGAAGTGAGAACAAAGTTTTGGGTGTATTGCATATGTGCATGTTCCCAATGAAGTGAGAACAAAGTTGTATCCAAAAGTAGAGAAATGTATGTTTATTGGTTATGCTTTGGAGTAGAAAGATAATAGATGTTATACCCCTATCACTCGTGAGGTGGGAGTAAGCAAAGATATTAATATTAATGAGATGAGTAGCTGGTATGCACCAACAGTGAAGGTAATAGAAGATGCAAATGTAGGAAGTATTGATGTTGCACCACATGTAGAACAGTAATCACAAGTGCTTAGTGAACATGGAGAGTCCTCTAAAAACAGTGGATCCAGTGTTAGTCCATGGTCAGGCAAGTTGAGTAGGACAGATGTCTTCACACATGTATCATGCAAAGGGAAGGAAAAGGTAGATCAACATTTTGTGCCTGATCTGGATGTGGTGACTCTAATGACTCTAAGTAGAGAATTGATGAGGAGATTAGCATTCTATCTATGGTTACTCTTGGTGTAAGGAGAATAGCATTCTATCTATGGTTACTCTTGATGAGGAGATTAGCATTCTATCTATGGTTACTCTTGGTGTAAGGAGAATATTTTGTGTAAGAATTTATTTTTATTATAAAAGTGTTACTTTCATCAATATTGATTTTTATGCATAGAAGAATTTATTTTTATTATAAAAGTGTTACTTTCATCAATATTGATTCTTATACATAAAGTGATGCATAAAAGAATTTATTTTTATTATAAAAGTGTTACTTTCATCAATATTGATTTTTATGCATAAAGTAATTCATCAAAGAAATTTTTACTATAAAAGTGTGATTTTCATTAGATGTAATTTCTATGCATAAATAGATGCATAAAAGGATTTTCTATTATAAAAAAGTGTTATTTCCATTGAAGTTGGATTTTATGCATAAAAAGAGGCATAAAGAATTTTTATATCAAAATTAGAGTCCTCTTTGATTCTATGTTTACTTTCCTTAAATAATGACGTTGGAAATTTAGATAAATTGACTAAATTATTCCTCATAGAAATTTGTGATTAGCTTAGAAATCAGTTAAGTAAATATTCAATGAATGAAATTTAGTAATTTAGTGATTGGAATATCACCCCCTTTCGAGATAGGGGGTTCAAGAAGAACCTTACTAGACTCGAATCCAGAATCAGACTTTGACCAAGACCAAACTCTTCGTCAGTTTCAAGGAAAGACGATGTTACCAGGAAAATACACTCAAATCACCCACCGAATCTGAAACTAAGTTGAGACCTTTTGATTTTGATCTGAGGATCAAGGTTACAGAATTCGAGGAATTCTGTTTGGAATTTAGACCTACGATCTAGAAGTCTTGGATACGGATTTGAAATATACTCATTGTATTAAAAAGAAAATCAGAATTGAAAACTTGCATAGAAACCCTATTTTCTTAAAGGACTGTCTTATGCCAGAATGTTGGGAGGGAGCATTTGGTATATGTGTTTTTCTAAGGGAAGTTCGGTTGCAACAGCTGGCGGGGAGTGTTTAAAGGACGGCTCACGTGACAAAAACCTGCGTGGGTCTTGACCAGCCTTGGTATGGTGAAAAATGGTGTACTTCCACTAGTATGATGGGTGAGGGCCGACGAAGCAGTCCCTCAGTGAAGTGCGAGGACACCTAAGGAGGATCTTGGAGAGTTCTGACCAGGTGATGCACGGGCTCGCGGTGCTTAGAACACCCATACGTATGTCGTGGAAGATATATATATGTATGATGATGAAAAAAATAAATTTATTGTAATCAACGCGATGCACGGGCTCGCGGTGCTTACTGACCAGCTGGTCTCGATGGAGAGTCCAGAGTGACACCTGTTTTTGAGAAACAAGAACTGGAAGGAAATTTTGAGTTATGATATCTGTAATCAATAATTGTTTGACAATGGATGGTTTTATAAGTTAAAGTTTAAAGAGGAGTGTGTGCATATCTGTATTCTAAAGCAAAAGTTAAGAAAGGCATTCAATTATGGGTGGGTGAGTACTTGTCTGGTTCTACCAATTCCAGTGGTTGGGCGGTGGCTAACCCATGGGACGGATGGGGCTGGAATCAGTAGAGTTTTAATTAATAAAATTGGGATGACAAATTAAAAACCTGCATAACTTAAATTCCCATGGAGAAATGTTCAGATGGAATTTTTGGTCTGATGGACCATTATTGTGTTAAGGATATGAATGTATATTCTGAATGAATTGTTATCTGATAATGAGTTCTATATGTTCTTCTTGTAGAAGGGATCTTTATCCCAGGATTTTGTTGGGTTGACTAGACCTATAAGGAACCCCAGAATCAGTTGGATCTTAAGGGAAAGAGTTGTCCTCTAGCTACGAGATGAGGACATCTCACGTTTTTTAAGTGGAGTAGGATGTAAGATTCCTCCCTCCAACTTTTGAGGTGTAAGGAGTAAGAACCTCCCCTTCTGTTCTTGAAATTATTCCCCTCTCTGGAATAAAAGAAAGATATTGTTTTACCCTGTTTTGACCTGGAGAGAGAAAATGTCTAGAGAGAGGTAATCCAAAATTGAGATATTTTTGGATATAAAAATCCTCCTAGTGTCTAAAATGGTTTCCTCTGAAACAAAATTTCAAAAAGAACTCTCCAATGTGCATTTGGAATTAATTGAAAATGTGCATAAAGGACCTTAGCCTAAGGGTCAAGATTTTCAGAAATTCCTAGATTATGGTCCAATTAAGGTTCCTATGGGCCAATTGGATTAATCCAAGTGTGGGGATGAGATAAATCTAAAGAATAAAAGAAAATACCCAAAAATGAGTAAATGCTCACATAAGATGAAGAGTTGATTGAGTACAAGGTTTATTAGTTAAAAACTATGAGATATTACTAAAAAATGAGATATTCTAGAATAATGATACATTTTTTTCACCTTGGTAAGGAGGGGGGGAGACTTCAAGGAGGCGCCTATTTCACACATGTGGTGGAGTTTCTAATTCAATAAAATTGTGATATTTTTATCTCTCCTCTCTCCTGGATCAAACCAAATCAAAAAAGGAGTCAAACTGATCCAAATCTTATCCAAATTCAGCCAAACTGAAGCTAGAAAATTCTAGAACTTAGTTGGACTCAATTAGTGGCCTCCCTCACCTATAAATAGACCTTCATTCTTTTGTATTATCATTTGTGAACTATACCATGCCAATTTTACATTAAAATAATGATATTTTCTGTTATCTTTTAAAAATCCTCTACATTTTGGAGAGATTGTAGCTTCTCTCTCTCTTCAACCTTCATTGGAGCTTTCCTCTCAACACACTAACCAATTGATTGGTTGGGGGCTTCTTCTAAGATAGAGAAGCAAGCAAAAACAAGAGGTAAAGTGTAATTTTATGGTTTTTCTCTACTATTCTCAATGTTTTCACTTCTCAACCCCTCTCAAGCTTGAGAAGTTTCTAAATTAAGTGTTTATAATGCAAACCAAGCTTTTCTTAAGAGTTGTAATAAATAATTAAGAGAAGTTTACATTTATGCTTGATTAGGATGCTTTTTATGTTTATCTCTCTCTCCCCAAAAGAATGGTCATTCCTATGACCGATTCTCTTTTCAAATGACGCTTCTCATTGATAAATTCTCAATTCACAAATCAAACTCTAGGCTTGTGAAGCTAGAGGTTAAGAAAGTGGCTTTTATACTTTTATGTTTTTAAAAGAATGGATGTGATGTGGATGTGATGTAAAGGGATGTGGGTGTGATGTGATGTAAAGGGATGTGGATGTGAATGTGATGAGATATGAAGTGACAGGTGTGAATGTGAATGCATGGATGGATGTGAATAGTCATGCATGTGAATGACAGGATGGATGTGTATGAATGAGATGGGATGTGTATGAATGAGATATGATGTGGATGTGATGTGATGTGATGTGAATCGGGATAGATGTGAATGGATGAGATGTGATGTGAAATGGATGTGATGTGAATCAGGATAGATGTGAATGGATGAGATGTGATGTGAAATGGATGTGATATGATGTGATGTGATGTGGATTGGGGTAGATATGAATGGATGAGATGTGAATGAATGCAATGTGATGAGATGTGAACATGGGTAGATGTGAATGGATGAGATGTGATAAGGATAAATGTGGATAGATGTGATGAGATGGAATATGATATGAGATGGAATATGATATGATTGGATGAGAATGGATGAAGGACGATGGGAATACATATGATTGGACGTGGATTAAGAAATGTAGATTGATGTGAAACAATGTGGAATGACGAGAGTTCGTTATAGAAACTGTATTTATGACCTGTTTTTAAATGACTATTTTATGTCAAGAATGCTGGGGAAGCATTTTGACCATCTTGTGAATGAGGTAGTGGTGGAGACCTAAGTGATAAAGTTGCAACAGCTGACGGAGAGTCAATGGAGGACGTCTCACATAGCAAGGTCGACCGAGGTCTTGACGAGCCTCGATTTGTTAAGTACCATATTACATGGGAGTATAGAATAAGGAATTCGAAGGTTCGTATCGTATGAGAGGTGTATGGATGCATGAACTTAGGATAATAAGGCAAATTAACTTTAGAATAATAAAGACCTTTTGGGGGCACAACAAAATGAGCCAAACACATGAAATAAGGGACTCTTTATAGGAACAATGTTTAGATAAAAGAAGATTTCTACCTAGTGGGGACACCACTTTGGAAGAGACAGGAGGATTTACTTAGATACTACCCCAGCTTGCGAGATGAGGATATCTCAAATATTTTAAGTGGGGAAGATTGTAAGGTCCCTCCCAAGCCATGTATGTGTCTCTTTTAATATAGATTTCAAGAAGGAAAGAGGTGCACTTAGAGAAGAGTAAGACAATAAGGCTAGAAACATTAGGAAAGTGATAGAGTAAAAATATTAGCTCCAAATATCCTATACAAAATAAGAAGATAAGAATAGTTCTATTAAGACATAAGTATCTCCAAAAATAAAAATTCTAATTTAGGTAATAGGAGGTCATATTTAGAGTACTTTTACATATTTAGAGTCATGTTAATAGTGATCTATTTGATTGATTTACTAGTTAAAGTTTTTATTCTTTTAAACAACATGTGAAAGTTCCTTGCCCCCTCTGCATAACGAATTCAGGGGTGCTAGCAATGGAAGTAGTACTTCTTGCACAGGCTCTGATGAAACCATAGTATCACTGATCGTAATCCTCCAAAATATCCGGTTTAATTCTAATTTCGAGTCATTCCTTCATCGGTGTACCTATGGCATCATTGGCAACCAGAATGATCAGTCAGGGGCCTTTTCAATAGTTCCTAGCTCATAGTACCCGGCAATATAATCACATATGAAAATCCAGATGGACTCTCCGTTGAAGATCAGCAAGATCAACCAATAGATCCATATAAAAGAGCCATGGACTCATCCGTTTTGAGGACTAGCAAGGTCAATAAACCAGATCCATGCCTGAGTTCAGAAAATAACTCTAACACCTTGTTCCATTTTCTTTCTCAATGCACACGTGGGTATTGTTGGCGACCTAGAGCCCGAGCACCGTGTGGTCAGCACCCTCTAGGATCCTTTACAGGTCACCTAGCGCTTCACTCATAGGCCACTTCCTTGGTCCCTCATCCACCATACTGGAAGCTCACCATTTAAAGATAAAAATTGCATAATCTTAGTATCGTCTTCTAGAATACCTCTATTCATCATGTACATTACTTCACATGAATCTTGCACCAATCCTCTTCTATTTACTCATATAAATACTTGTTGAATTTGGTTATCTTTAATCCTGCTATCCTTATTTCTTGACCTAATTTTGCTCTAGCTCATGATTCCTTGTAGCCAAGGGTGGGCTTGATGTTCCTCTTGTGAATTAGGGGACCTCTTCTTAATTAACATGGAAGGACTCATGTCCTTCTCAACTCTCTGGCTATAATTATGGCTTCTGAAATAGAGGATGGTTTTGCATTCTTGATGAGGTTATTCAAAGGTAGATTAAGCTTCCAAATGAATCGATGGGGAGAAGAGTTACCTCATCCATCTCTAGAGCTAATCGGAGAAGTTTAGCAAGATTTTGGTGGTATTCTTCCAGGGTTTTCCCTTCTTGGGATAGCTCCAAAAATTCATTCATTTTATTCTCTTGAAATCTTGGAGGACAAACCTTTCACGAAGGTGTACTTTCATGGCATCCCATAACTGATTCTGGTTTCAGTGGTGGTTGGATTGAAAACAGTGCTTCCAACTAATTTGGCATTTCTTACGATTTTTAGACAAGCAAGGGTAAACTTGCTTCTTTCATTGTATCCATGAAAAGTTTAAAACTATCAAATCTTTATCATAGCACCAAATTTGAAGGCACTCAGGATTAATACATCTGAAGGCACTCAGGATTAATACATCTGAAGGCACTCACGATTAATACATCTGAGATCTTCATTTTTTGAGAATTACACATTTGGTGCCTTGGGATTGACACATCCAAAGATTATCAGGATTAACATGTCTGAGATGATTAGTTTTCTGAAAAGTACACATGTAGTATCCTGGGATTAACACATCTAAGAGCATGATGCTCTGGGAATTACATATCCAAAGTTAGACCCATGTTTGTCTGAGGAAATGGGTTCAAGATCTTGGATGATCATCCTAGTGTAAAGCATCCAATGGATGGCATTCACATGTTAACTATTCAAACCTTAATGGAGTTATAATGTTAATAATTTATGATATAAAAATTAATGAGATATATCCTGAAAATTTCTCTAAACAAAGTTTCAGTCTATCCCTCTAGTCATTCAGTCTCTCACTATTTTCTTAATTTGATCATCCTATGTTTTTTCTCAAAAGGTTTCCTCCCCAATCTTATTTGTCAAATTTATTGTACAAATATCTTACGTGTGCACCCCCAAGATACAAGCACAATTTCATAGGATGATTGTCTCAACATGTGAGGATATTCAAAACACTTCTATGGCTAGTAGAGATGATTGATTCATCATCATATGATAACTTGTTTTAATCCCTTGACAGTTAACCTTTGAAAAATAAATCCTAGGAACTAAGATCGGCTCTGATACCAATTGTAAGATTCTCCCCTTCCAAAATAGGGAAAACACTTAAGATAGTCTACTAAGTCTTAACTTGGAAAAAAATTCCTACTCGTCGATACCTTGACCATGTAGAGATTCAAGGATACGATTTGTAGGTAAGACCTAGTCCTATCTCGTAGGGGGAGCGTGGTCTTCTAAAAATCAAATCACCCGTAGGGTACTTAATCGTAATTTAGGTAACTACTAATCTTGATTCCTAGAGACCACTTTTTTCCTCATCCATGCAAGGCATAGCTGCTGGCCTAGTCTTCTAGAATAGAGTTGCTTGAGAACCTATTTATCTAGCATAGGGGTTTCACTTAATCTATTGGAAAGCTACCCCACTAATTGGGTCCACCTGTCCGTAGGATGATGCCATCGGGGCATTCCATCCTCCCACTTTCCACCCTACTCACGTGTCAATTTGTTTTCTAATTAATCCTACCACACTGTTTGACATAAATAAACATGTTCCTTAATTAAGACCCTTTCACAAGGTTCTTTAAACAGCCTCTTTCCATAATATAATAATGCCAAAAACAAGATTTATAGAAAAAAAAGTTTATACAAGAATCAATTCCATGCAAGCCAAACTGACTCTCTTATTCTTTTCCTTGATACTACTGATGATCTAGAATTCGGCCTTTTAGCCTCTACATGCTCGACAAAACCCTACGGGACCATACACGTCATCGTTGAGGCCGTTGGCAACAACGAGGACTCAAGCCGGCCAGTCACCCCCTCAAGCTCCGTCGCTCAATCCTCTCGCCCCTGAGAGGGATGTCTACGCACTAGGGTGGTCTTATTCACCGCACTAGCCTAGGCCCTCAGAACTAGGCAGCATCACAATTACTCGCATCAATCGGCAAACCTCATTCTCCCATTGGTATGAGGGATACCATGGGCCGACTCCGGGCCTTACTAGCATCTCCGCCGTCCGGCTACACAAGCACAAGAACGGGGCAGTGTCAAGGCAGGGAGAAGTTGTACCTGTGAGACCCCTACCCCCTCTGCACACCAAACTCTCGAGTGCTAGCAGTGAAAGTAGCAACCTCTCACACGGGGCAGAGCTTCCCACCACTCGGGGCCTTGCCCATGGATGTCTGGGAAAGGGACTAGTCTGGCAGTTCTTCCAAAACCGAGATCAGGAAAAAAAAATTCCTCCCCCACAAAGCACGGGCAATTCCTCTAGGAAAATCATCTAACGAAAATTTATCTAACGGGGTCAATGGCCTTAACTATCCTTTCTATTCCGACCGAACCCGTAGATCACATGGTCGAATCAAGGAAGGGACTTGCACTTGGTTCATAGAGATCATCGCTTTTTTCCCCACAAGCGAGGCACAGCTGTTGATTCTTTCCCATAGAACAAGAATCTCCTTGTGACTTGCTTTCACTATCGTAACTTGAACATAACTGAAATTTATTGTAGGAATCCACCAATCCAGCCTAACCCCAACTGACCCATGGGTTAGCCAACCTCCCAACCACTGTATTGGTGGGATCCCTCTTTATAAAAACTGGATTGTGTTTTGTCCCCTGGGTACCGAGGAAAAGAGTTCCCAGGCCCCCTAGCTGGCACTCATGCAAAAATATCAATTAGACACACCACTTATGCACCCAATATGAAATTTGCCTTTTTCTCAGACTTATCTATTTTCAAGATAAAACTGTAATAAAACCATAGTGTTTCCATCATAATCCTCAATATTCAAGTTCCATTTTTTTTACAAACAAGTGTCATCTGGACTCTCCATTGAAGACCAGCTAGTCAACCAACGAGATCCAATTTCATAATTTCCAGTTCACTTAAATAATTTCTTACCAATCCATGAATATTGTCCTTGACATAGGCATGGGTGTCCTAGCAGCAGCGGCAAGCCCATGCATCACCTGGTCAGAACCATCTAGGATCCTCCTTAGGTGTCCTAGCACTTCACTAAGGAACTGCTTCGTCGGCCCTCTCCCATTGTACCAAAAGTGCACCATTTTTAACCATACCGAGGCTGGTCAAGACCTTAGCAAGCTTTGCCGAGAGACGTCCTTCAATGACTCCCCGCCAGTTGTTGCAACATAAACTCTCCTTAGATTAACAATAAGCCAAATGCTTCCTCTAGCATTCTGGCGTAAGGCATTCCTTTACAAAAACAGAGTTTCTATGTAAGTAAGAATTTTTCCATTGAGTTTACTTTCATCTCACGAAAACCATTTCACGAGAAAACATCTCTAATACTAGTCTAGCACCGCATTACGTGATTTTATTCCTAAAGATATTTCTCCATTTATATGATAAAATAACTCTGATTTTTAATCGTAAGGGTAAATATCCAAAAATACGAAAATTCATGCTTCCTTGGGCATAATAGAACTATAAATAATTCTATTCGTGAGAATAATGGAATTTAACAAGGATATTTATTTTTCTAAATGATCCCTTAATGAATACGCATACATCATTTTATTAAAATATTCACATAGAATTATACTAAAATATTCTTTTCTCAATTTGGACCTAGGCATCAACACGCCATAATTATCTACATAGAAATATGATGAAACATTCTCTTTTTGATACAAAATTAATTTATGCATTTTCCTATTTAAAGATACGATGAAAATTTCTCTTTTGATAAATAAAAGTGCCCATGTATATACATACCATGAATATATACATACCATGAATATACCTATTTTAAAATATGACAAAAATTTCTCTTTTAATATTTAAAATGTTTGTGCATAGAATATCGTGCAAATTTCTCTTTTTGTATCTAGATTTTTTATGCATGCACATACTATGAAAAATAGTAACCAAAAATCCTTCTTTTAGCATTAAAATGTTTATGCATAGAATATGATGAAAATTCCTCTTTTTGCATTATCAAATTTATGCATGATCATAATTAGATAAAAATATGGCGAGACTTCCTCTTTTAATATAAAAATTCTTATGCATAAACCTAAGCATAATTACATTTAAGCATCTTGTTTATTTTTAAAAATATCCAATTATCACTTTCCATATGAAAATAATTACAAGAATGTTAGCATAAACTCTCTTTCAACTTAAAATGAATAATATGAATTTTCTTAACATAAAACAAGCTTAAATGAATTAATATTTAAATTAGATTAAAAATCATAAAAATGCTTAATTTCCATCTCTAGCTTGTTAGACCTAGAGTTTTGGGTAAGAAAATGAGATTAGGATAAGATCTATCCTTCCAAGAAGGATTTAGCCATATATGTGAGTATTCTTTCAAAAAGAGAGATTTACAATTCAAAAACATTACTTTTAAGCATAAGAGATTAACATTAATGCATTTAAACAACATAAATCAATAAAAGCATGGTTTTAAGAAGAAACCATGGATTACAAAGCTTCCCAAGCATTAGAGAAATTGGGAAGAAGATTACCATTCAAGAAGAGAGTAAAACACCATTGTTTTAGGCTTACCCTTGGGTTTTGGCTTGATTCTTTAGGGAGATGTGAAGCCCTCAAAGAATAAGCTTGGCCACTAAGTAGAAGAGGGTAATCTCCAAGAGAAGAAGAGGATTAGTGAAGCTCCAAAGCTTCACAATGGAGAGGCAAGGTAGAGGGATAATAGAAATACACTAAATTAAAAATTACACTAGCATGTAAATACACTAAGATGAAAATACAAAGGAATGGGACTCTATTTATAGAAGAGGGAGGCCACCAACCTAGTCCAACTAGGATCTAGAGGCTTCCAGCTTCAGTTTGATCCGATTTGGACAAGTTTTGGACCAGTTAGGCTCGCTTTTCTGATCTAGTTTGAAAGAGGAGAGATGAAATATCTCATTTTTTTGAATTAAAAATTGGGGATAATGATGAGATTCTAGGCTCCTCCTTTATGAGATCGTGAGGTGTCAAAATTCTAATTTTTTACTAATAAATCCTCATTTTTTTACTATTAAGTGCCTGTACTAGTCAACTCTTCATCTTACTCATTTTTGTGGATTTTCTTTTATTCTTTCATTTTTCTTATTCCAACACTTGGAGTAACCCTATTGGCCCTTTAGAACACTCTTTGGACCTTAATCCATAATTTTATGAAAATGTGGACCCTTAGGCTAAGGTGTCTAATGCACATATTCAATTAAATCCTAATGCATAGTAGAAAACTCTTTTTAAACTTCTATTTTAGGAATTCATCTTAAATAAAAGGGATAACTTCATATCTAAAAATATCTCAAAACTGTATTATCTCTCTCTAGAATATTTTCTCTCTTTAGACCAAAAACAAAGGAAAATAATGTTTTCTTGCATTCCAAAATAGGGGATGATTACAGGGGACTGAGAGGAGAACTTATACATCTTTTAGGGACTGAGGCGAAACCTTACATCCTCTCCCACTTGAAAAATGCAAGATGTCCTCATCTCGCAAAAAGTGGGGGTAGTCCTTTATCAGTTCTTCTTCTTTCTTCCAAGTGGCATCCTCTAATGGATGAAAAGATACAGGGGAGAAGAGAGCTTGAGCTCTTGCAAGCACACACACACACTCACAAAACCCTAAAAAAGAACACACAAGGTGAGAGGCTGAAAATCTTCTTCTTCTTCACCCAACACTCAACACACCATATACAAAGATGAGAGTACACATAATATGAAAAGGTACTCAACCAAGTACACACTAGGGTTCTCTATAGTGTAAACCCAACTAAATGAGCTGGTGCTATAACTATGCCAATGGCTGTCACACAACCTGTCATCCCACTAGCCGCATATCACCCATGATCTCACCAACCATGCTAATGGTGTAAGTGTGGGGTCTATCCCCCAGCCAGGCGGGTCATCAGTGTCCACCGCCTCACTAAATGAGCTCGATATCTCAACACTCCCCCTCAAGCTCAACTCTATCTGCAAGCAAAGCCCTGAATCTGTAGAGCTTCTCTGTACCCAATGCTTTGGTGAAGATGTCAGTGACCTGATCCTATGTGCTGACATAAACAAGGTCAATGTCTCTTGCCAAAACCTTCTCTCTGACAAAATGGTAGTGCACCTCTTATATGCTTCGTGCGAGCATGAAAAACTGGGTTCCTGGCCAACTGTATACTGCTAATGTTGTCACCAAAAATGAAAACTTGTCTATCCACTGATACACCCAAATCTACAGGTAGCTTTCTCAACCAAGCTACCTCACATGCTGCCATAGCAGCACCGGCCTCTGTACTGGATAGAGCAACCGTAGGCTGCTGCTTGCTGCTGCAAGTCACAACAGCACTCCCCAAAGAAAACATGAAGCCACTAGTAGATCTTCTATCTGAGATACTACCAGCCTAATCAGCATATGTGTACCCATGTACACATATCTCTATCCCAGTTTCATAAAATAGTCCACAATGCAAAGTAGACCTCACATACCTCAGTATGCGTCTCAATGCATCCAAATGCAGCTTCTGAGGAACCTACATAAACTGACTCACCAACCCAATAGCACAGCTCAAATCTGGCCTGGTGATCGTCATGTAGATCAAGCTTCCTACTATGCGCCTATACATAGTAGGATCCTCCAAAATCTCTCCCGAATCTGCACTCAACTTGCCATTCTGATCCAATGGCACTGGGATAGGCTTACAGCCTATCTAATAAAAAACAGAAGAAGGAGGGAGCACACACAAAGAGAAGCAAACCCTAATCCATATTCATCAATCATAAAGAAGGAGAGAAGCCATAGTCATCATCTCTCTCACACACACAAAAGAGAACACAACATAGTGTTATGTCCACACTACAAAGTAAACCTAATGTAATGTCCACAAACCACACATGACCAGCTGGACGGGGTCATAAACACACCACACGATATCCATCTACCATACTGTCACTCTGTCAGCACCCATGTGCTATCCTCCAGCTGTATACGAGCTTGGCATTTCAACACTCCCCCTCAAGCTCGACATGTCCATCTCTAGGACTCCCAATCTAGTACGGAAATACTCGAACTTATCTTTACCAAGTGCTTTGGTAAAGAAATCTGCAACCTGCTCATCTGTCTGTACATATGTCAAATCAACATGCCCATCTGTCTGTACATATGTCAAATCAACATGCCCATCTAGCACTTTCTCTCTGATGAAATGATAGTGGACCTCAATATGTTTGGTCCTGGCATGATAAACTGGGTTGCTAGCAAGCTGAATACTACTCATGTTGTCACAATGAATGACAACTCTCATATCACTCTGTAACCTGACATCGTCTAGCAACTTCTTCAACCACATAGCCTCACATGCAGCTATGGCTGCTCCACGATACTCGGCCTCTGGTAGATAAAGCAACTGTAGGTTGCTTTTTACTGCTCCAACTCACAGCTCCGCTACCAAGGTTGAAAACATAGCCACTGGTAGACCTCCTGTCATATACACTACCGGCCCAATCTGCATCTGTATATCCATAGACATGCATGTCTTTTCCTGCCTCATAGAAAAGACCATAATGCACGGTAGTTTTGACGTATCTCATAATACGTCTCATAGCATCCCAAGTGAGGTCTGCATAAACTGACTTACCAAACCAACTGCATAGCTGAGATCTGGCCTCGTAATGGTCATGTAGATAAGGCTACCAACCATTTTTCTGTACATGGTGATATCATCAAGCTCATCACCCAAATCAGCCCTAAGCTTCATGTTTTGCTCTAATGGTGTCAACATTGGTTTGCATGCTGTCATACCATACTTTGCCAGCATGTCAAGTGCATATTGCCTTTGCACCAGCCATATACCCTTGCTTGTTCTAATCACCTCAATGCCAAGAAAGAACCTTAAATCACCAAGGTCTTTCATATCAAACTCTTTGCATAAAGAGGCCTTAACCTCATCAATGCCTTTCCCACAATCACCTGTGATAATCAAATCATCAACATAAATGACTATCATCACGATACCATCATGTGTCTTCTTCACATAAAGTGAAGAGTCTGCATTTCCAACCACAAATCCAATACTGACAAGATATCTGCTGATCTTGTCACTCCAAGCACGAGGTGCTTGCTTCAAACCATATAATGCTTTCTTTAACTTGCAAACAAAAGTAGGATATTCTGGATGTACATATCCTTCTGGCTGTTCCATGTACACCTCTTCTTGTAGTTCACCATTCAAGAAAGCATTTTTTACATCCATTTGATGTAAAGCCCAACCTTTTTGTGCTGCTAGTGCAATGATAGACCTGACAGTAGCCATCTTAGCCACTGGGCTGAAAGTTTCATCATAATCAAGACCATAAGTTTGTGCATATCCTTTAGCGACCAGCCTTGCATTATGTCTCTCTAGGCTACCATCTGCTGACTTGCACTTTACCTTATACACCCATTTGCAACCAATTGCATTCTTTCCTTGCGGTAACTCAACCAATTCCCATGTATCATTTTTGTCCAAAGCATCCATCTCTTCATCCATGGCTTTCTCCCATACATGCTCTCCAATAGCCTCTGTACATGTAGGTTCCACATGCTTCACCATAGATGTCATGTATGCATAGTGCATAGCAAAATCTCGATATGTCAATCTGTTAACTGGATATCTGACTCTCTGGGATCTCCGCAATGCATGCGGGTCACTCTATACACCTGTAACTCTAGCATGTGGTGGCACATATCTGTCCTGCCTAGCACCAGGTGTGCGTAAAACAGGTATGCCAAGCTCCTCATCCAAACTCTTTGAACTAGATGACTCATAACCTGTGATTCCAATTCCTTCGACCTTCTTCTTTCCTTTATCCATAGCACTACTCCCAGTGCTCACACTCTCATGCCTCAAACGTCCTGACCATGGATGTACACTGCTACTCTCAGCTTCTGCTGCTGGCCCAGACATAGTAGTAGAACTAGAACTTGCTTGTGGCAAGTTCACAGGCACATCTGCCTCAAGTGACTCAATGACTCCCTCATCTTTTGCTTTGTACCAACTAGCAAGCTCATCAAACACCACATCTCGTGAGATGACCACTTGTCTAGTTTGAGGGTTATAACATTTGTATGCCTTTCGATCCTGTGCATATCCAACATTTGTATGCCTTTCGATCCTGTGCATATCCAACAAATACACATTTCTCTGCCTTAGGATCCAACTTCCTTTTTCTTTCGTCAGGCACATGTACATAAGCTATGCATCCAAAAACTTTGAGATGTCCAATGTCTGGCCTGTAACCTGTAAGCCGCATCTCTGGCGTGCTTTCATGAATGGCTGCTGTAGGTGTTTTGTTCAGTATATACACTACAGTAGCACATGCTTCTGCCCAATAGTAATATGGCATGCTCTTTTCATTGAGCATTGCCCTTGCCACTTCACATATGACTCTATTCTTTCTCTCAGCCACACCATTCTGCTGAGGTGTATACCTGCAAGTCAACTATCTTCTTATTCCATGCTTCCTCAAGAAATGCTCAAAGGCTTTTGAGGTGTATTCACCACCTCCATCTGTTCTCAAACATTTAATCCAACAGCCATATTGCTTTTTTGCAAGAGCTTTGAAATCCATGAACTTTTCCAACACTTCACTCTTCTCTCTCAGAAAGTATATCCATGTCATCCTGCTGAAATCATCTATGAATGTCACATAGTATAAACTGCCTTTGATAGATGGGTTTTGTGCAGGACCCCATACATCACTATGTACGATCTCAAGTGGCCTGCTACTCATATTTCCTTCTCTAGGAAACCTCAACCTTGACTGCTTTCCAAACTGACAGGCTTCACAAACATGCATATGTCCATCATATTTGAATCTAGGCAATCCACTGACAATGCCTCTTGTTTGCATGTGCTTTAATCTCTGTATATTGACATGTCCAATCCTCTTATGCCACACATCAATGTCCTGTACCACATTCCTGCTCTTTGAGAACATGGCTGATTTTAGCTCAGGAATTCCAGCATCCAGCTTAAACAATCTGCCTTCTTTCTTGCCCTTGGCAATCAATCTACAGCCATGCTTAAAGTCTTCCACAAAACAGCCATTCTCATTGAATCTTACTTGTAGTCCCTGCTCAACCATTTGGCCTACTGATGCCAAATTCTTTGTAATGGATGGTACATATAGCACTTCTGACATATTCTTCACATTTCCATCATGCATCCTCAAAGGCACACTACCAACATGTGTTATAAGATGCTGAGTATTATCTCCTGTGACCACATAACCATTTGTACCCAATGGTTGCATCTTCTCAAACCACTCACCATGACATGTCATGTGGTTTGAGGCACCCGAATCCATATACCATGACTCATCTCTAGCATTCTGAGAATCCATTGTCCCCATAATGTGCTTCATTGCAAAAAGATGATTTGAACTCCCATCATTGTTACTAGTAGATGCATAATTTCCATGTTGTGGTCTTCCATTCCTGACATCATTCTGCTTTTTGTAACAATCTTTTGCCATATGTCCAAGTTTGCCACAATAGTGACATTCAATCCCATTCAAATTTTGTTGAGGACCTTGCCATCGTCCTCTACCACGAGCACCTGTTCCAACTCTCCCCCTATGGGATTGAAATCCACGACCTCCACGTGGTCCAAATGATGACTGTGAATTCTGAAAATTCTGATTTGATTGTGGTGGTTGAGTAGACCTGTCATTCCAACCACGTCCTCCACGGCCTCGAGGAGAAAATCTCCCCCTTCCTCGTGAGAGCCTCTAGATGGGTAAAAAGCCTGATTCCTTGCATGCTCATCATTACTGGATGAGGATGCACCACCTGTAATATTCATACCACCAAGTCCAAGCTTTAATTCTTCCACAATGAGCAATGATACAAGCTCATTAAAGTCTGGCATTCCTCCCAACCTTACTGAGATGGAAGTATGAAAAGATTTGTACTCCCGGCCTAAACCACGCAATGTGAGAGCAACCAAATCATCATCATCCATTGGGGCATGAATTGATGATAGTGAATCTGCATAACCCTTGATTTCCTGAACATACTCATGAATACTTCTATTCCTGCGTGTCACACTATGAATCTGTTGCTTAAGTTGTATCTTTCGAGCACCTCTGTCTGTTTCATACATCCGACACAATATGTCCCATGCTTCTTTTGGTGTATTTGCATCTTGAATATGTATGAGCAAAGCATTTGTAACACAAATAGAAAGGTAATGCAACACTTTTGAAGACCGCTCTACCCACTGCTTGTGAGCTACCATTTGAGCATTAGTTGGTTGATGAGGTAGAAGTGGCTCCGGGTCTTCATCCAATACAAGGCTCCACAATCCTTTTCCTTTCAAAAAACTCTTCATTCGAAACTTCCACACTTGGAAGTTAGTTCTATCCAATTTCTCTCCAACAATTTGGATCGGACCATCTCCCATGATTGCAAAATGCAGTAGATGCACCCGTTGTTTGATGCTAGTTTTATGTAGTACCTGTGATGCTCCAAATCTCTCCAAATCACATAAAATTCTTGCAATATATGTGCTTTTACATCCCACACTGCTTCATCAACAATGTGTACTTGATCAAAGTTGAAAACATGAGATACTTCTTCAAGAAAAAATTTTCTGGTTTTTTTTTAGCCAGAGAACCAGTCAAAGATCTTGCTCTAATTCCTTCAAATCTTGTTCAAATTTGATGTTTATGCATTCATTGGCTTCATAACACATTGCTCCAACATATCCTAGAAGGGTTTGATCAAATTCTTCAAGTTGAGTGAGAACCACCAAGTTTTGCAACTCTCTGGAATGCTGTTTTCTGCAAATGTTAGGTACCACCTCTCACTAAAAATTCTCTATCTCCTTCAATTCTGATCCAAATCCAAAAATTCTTGAACCAATAGCTTAGAAACTCTTGGGACTCTGCTTGTACCAAAGGAATTTGTCCAATTTGATATAGACAAGGATTAATGCCTTGATTAGTGATGCTCTGTTTCTGGACAGAACTTCTGCAAACCTGCAAATCTCTGATAATTGACTTCAATGAGCTCCAAGTACATCAAATGACCTACAACCAATCTTCACAATGCCTTAGCAATGCCTTTGCTCAACTCCCCAAGCTTTGAATGGCATCAAATGGTGTAGAAATGAGTGAATGGCATGATATTTAATGAAACCTGTCTAGAATTCTGCTCAGAAAAGCGCCGCCTATTCCAGAGGGCTGTAGGAGAGGGGCATTTCACATTTGAGTTGATAGGGTTCTTAGAAATGACCTAATGTACCTTGTGCTTGAAGGGTTTGGCTCAATTCTTGCTCTAACTTCTGCAATCAATCCTCCACGGGGGGTATGTTTTCTGCTTTTGTGAAAAACCAGAAACTTTTGCATAAATTCACTTCCACTTGATTTTGCTCAAATCTGTATGCATCAATCTGCTTCAAGATTCTGTATGTTTCTTGTGCCCACTTTGCTAATACATGTGCAAGCTCAAATACACGTGCCTTTGTGTATACATTTGCCAAGAGTATATTCACTTCAAGCTTTCCATGAAAGCTTAGAGAAAAACCAGAAATTTTCACTTGCTTTATGCACTTCAATCTTCATTGAACCTGCTCTTTGGCACCTGCAATCCACTCAAGGGATTTTTGCTACTCTTACCCATTAGGCCAAGCTTCAGATCTGTAACCGAGGTGAGCTCCACAGCTTTCTTTTGCTCCACAGCTTCAATGGAAATCTTCACAACTTCTTCTTCTTCTTCCCGCTTCTCTCACTCACTCTCACAACACAACTAATGAGCTCTAGGCTCTGATACCATGATAAAAAACCAGAAGAAGGAGGGAGCACACACAAAGAGAAGCAAACCCTAATCCATATTCATCAATCATAAAGAAGGAGAGAAGCCATAGTCATCATCTCTCTCACACACACAAAAGAGAACACAACATAGTGTTATGTCCACACTACAAAGTAAACCTAATGTAATGTCCACAAACCACACATGACCAGCTGGACGCGGTCATAAACACACCACACAATATCCATCTACCATACTATCACTCTGTCAGCACCCATGTGCTATCCTCCAGCTGTATACGAGCTTGACATTTCAACACTGTCATACCATACTTGGATAACATGTCCAAGCCATACTGTCTCTACAGTAATCCAATACCATGTGGTGACCTAATCACCTCAATGCCCAAGAAATATCTAAGCTCCCCCAGATCCTTCATCTCAAACTTCTGTCTAAGCAAGATCTTTACATCAAAGAGCACAACCCCTCTATCATTGTGTCTCACATACAGTGAGAAATATGTAGATGACCTGATCATCTACATAGATGATCAGGTCATCTACATAGATGACAACAAGCACAACCCCTCTATCATTGTGTCTCACATACAGTGAGAAATATGCATTGGCTACATGAAAGCCAATAGTGACAAGATATTCAAAAATCTTGTCAGACCATGCTCTTGGTGCTTATTTTAAGCCATACAAGGCTTTCTTCAACCTGCAAGCATGCTCGGGGTGACTCACATCCTCATAACCAGGTGGCTGCAACATATACACCTCTTCCTACAAATCCCCATGCAAGAATGCATTCTTTGCATCCATCTGATGTAAAGACCATTGCTTCATTGCTATCACAACTCTCACTGTTGCCATCGTGGCAACTCGGCTGAAAGTTTCCTCATAATCAATGCCATATGTCTGCGCATATCCTTTGGCTACCAATCTAGCCTTGTACCTGCTTATGCTTCCATCACTATTATGTTTTACTTTGTACACCCACTTGCATCCAATGGCTTTCTTGCCTTCAGGCAATTGCACTAAATCCCAAGTCTCATTTCCATATAGTGCATCCATCTCCTCATCCATAGATTTTTCCCAACACACATTTTCAACAGCCTCATCAATGCATGTGGGCTCTACAACCTGCACAACTTTTGCCATGTATGCATAGTGATGTACGACATAACCATCATAGGTAATCCTCTGCACAGGATTCTTCACTCTCCTAGATCTTTGCAGCTTTGCATTCATGGCTTCCATAGCCTTCTTTACACCAGGTGTTCTCATATCTGGTATCCCAAGATCCTCATCAAGGCTCATCTCTGAGCCACTAGACTCTCCATCAACATGAGAATGCCCTGTAGAAATGTCAGGCATACTAAGGGGCTCAACCTCAACCACTTTCTCTTTGCCTTTATGTGATGTACTAATCACATTTGCAGGACTGGAATTATGACGCAACCTGCCACTCCATGGTCTATCAACTGAACCACTAGATGAGGACACTCCTGGTCCACTCAAAGACTGTGATTGCTGACTTGTATTCTGTGCAACCACATTTCCACTCACATCAGTCCCAATAGCTTCTTTTTCAACAGCATACCAACAGCTCATCTCATCAAAAACAACATCCCTGCTTACCCTCAACTCACGTGTAGTAGCAGAGGGTTATAACACCTGTATCCCTTTTCCTCCAGGGAATATCCAAATATAAACACACATTTTTCAACTTTTGGATCCAGCTTAGTTCTCAACTCATCTGGCACATGCACATATGCAATGCATCCAAGGACTTTTAGATGAGACAAATCAGGTTTTCTGCCAGTAAACCTCTCCTCTGGAGTTACATCATGTATGGCTACAGATGGAGTCCTGTTCATGATGTAAATTGATGTAGAAACAACCTCAGCCCACCAACAGCTATGTGGCATATTCTTCTCTCCCACCATTAATGTTCACGCAATCTCAGCAATGTGCCTATTTTTCTGCTCAGCAACTCCATTTTGCTACGGAGTGTATCTGCATGTAAACTATCTCCGAATACCATTCTTCTTCAAAAATTCAGAGAACTCATTAGAGAATTACTCTCCCCCTCGACCTTAGGATCTTTTCATATTTCCCTCTTTGCTTTTCAACCATAACTCTGAAACTTTGAAAATGAGTGAACACCTCACCCTTCTCCTTCATGAAGTATACCCACACTTTCCTTGTGTGGTCATCAATAAATGTCACATAATACCTACAGCCTCCCATAGACATGGTCTTCGTAGGACCCCATACATCTGAATGCACAACATCTAGTGCATTTCTACTCGCATTTCTATCACGTGGAAATACATGCTTTATTTGCTTTCCAAATTGGCATGCTTCACATATTTTCTGCATACCTTCAACTTTAAGCTTTGGCAGCCCTGTCACAATTCCTTTAGTCTGCATAGACTTCATTCTCTGCACATTCACATGTCCAATTCTTTTATGCCAAATGTCTGTGTCTGCAACAATTCCTGAACCATTTGCAAACATTGGAGCACTCACTTCACGCATGTTTACATTGTGAATGTAAACATTCTGCCCAATCTGTTGCCTTTTGCAACCAACCTGCACATGTCTTTAAAGTCTTTAACATAACAACCATCAAGGTTAACCTGCAAACCATGCTCAATCATCTGGCCAACTGAAACCAGATTCTTTGTTATGTTCGGAACATGAAGTACATCTGCAAGGTACTTCACTTTGCCATCCTGCATAGACAATGGTACATCTCCAAAATGGGCAATTGGATGAGCAGTGTCATTCCTTGTTTCGACAAAACCTGGTCTTTCAAGGTTTTTCATCTCCTTGAACCACTCCCCATGACTTGTCATGTGGTTCAAAGCACCAATCAACGTACCATACATCATCTTTATGTGTTGTTTCAATATTTTCAGACATGGCATTAATGACATGCTGCATAACAAACAACCTTTCATTATCCTCATTGTTTCTGCTCAAGGATGCATAGTTGTTTTGCTACAATTTCCCATTTTGCATGTCAGCTTGCTTTTTATAACAATCTGTTTGGTGATTTGGTGTAGGCTTTCATGGGCATGATTTTTATGTGGATTTGTATGTTGTGTGGGTCTTCTTGATATAGCTTTTGTTGTATGTATTTTTGGCATGATTTTTATGTGTATTTGTTAGGATTTGTATGTTGTGTGGGTTTTCTTGCTATAGCTTTAATTGTAAGGGTTTTTGCATGATTTTATGTGGATTTGTTAGGATTTGTATGTTGTGTGGGTTTTCTTGCTATAACTTTAATTGTATGGATTTTTGGCATGATTTTTATGTGGATTTGTTAGGATTTGTATGTTGTGTGGGTTTTCTTTAATCTATGGACTCCCTTGTAGTTTTTTTGGTGGGGGTAATTCCAAGATAACCTTGATTTTTCTCTCATCAATTGAAATCCCATTTTTGAACACTATATGCCCAAGAATAACTCCGTGTTTCACCTAAAACTAGCATTTGTAAAGGTTTAAGGACATGCAATAAAATTGACACCTTTCAAACACCTTTTTTAGGCACACTAGGTGCTCTTTCCAAGACAAACAAATCATCCAAGAAAGCTTCGAGAAACTTCTTAAGAAGTCCTTAAAAGCAGTATTCATAAGTCTTTGGAACATGGTTGGTGCATTGATTAGACTAAATGGTGCATTGGTTAGGCTAAATGGCATAACTCTGTAAGCATATACACCAACAAAAAACAAAGGCTATTTTGGCTTAGTCCTCAAGCACAATCAAAATTTGATTATAGCTTGAGTATCCATCCAGAAATCTATAAGCCTCCTTGCGCAACTCATTCAAGCACATGTTCTAAATATGGCAAGGGGTAGTGATCCATGTGCGGCAGCATTCATTTCTTGATATCAACACACACTCTAAGTTTTGGCTTGGTCCTCAGGCACGATCGAAATTTGATTATAGCCTGAATATCCATCTAGAAATCTATAAGCCTCCTTTCTTGCAACTCGTTCGAGTACATGTTTTGAATATGGCAAAGGGTAGTGATCCCTACGTTTGACAACATTCATTTCTTGATATCAACACACACTCTAAGTTTTCCATTCTTCTTGGGCATAACCACAATGGATGAGACCCATTTTGAGTGTTCAATCTCATAGATGAATCCACACTCAATGAGTTTATCGATCTCTTCCTTAACAATTCTTGCATATTTGGGATTCATTGGATAGGGTTGCTATTGGACTGGTTTTACTTCGGGGTACCATGGGGATGGTGTGTCGAACCACTTCTACAAGAATTCCCTTCATATCATCATATGTCCATGCAAAGCAATCCCTATACTCCTTGAGGAAAGCTACAAGTTTAGCCTCCTCAACCTCATTTAAGTCCTTGGCTATGTAGACAGGCTTAGGATCTTCGCCTAGTTCAGCCAAGTCTACTTCCTTAACCTCTGTAGGCCCGAAGACTTCTCACTTTCACTTGTGGGGTTATGTTTAGCATTACCAAACATAACTTGCGTTCCCCTATGGTGTATGACTTGTAATGATCAGATGCTAGGTGAAAATAAGGCTCATTTTCCTTTCCTTCATCACCTGCTTTAATTGCATCTTTATCGTCTTGTTCCTTTTGTGTGAGTTCACAATTTTGTTTCCTTCTAGCGGAGTGGCTTGGTTTTGGTTCATTAGAGACTTTCAACTTAGCTATATCAATTGGGGGTAGTTTGCAATACTAGACCTTTTGTAACTCTTCTCCCCAGTCATCTATAAACTTTCGATGTAAGTCAATTGCACCCATGTACTAGAGCCATTGGGTGGTAGTG
Organism: Cibotium barometz; assembly: GCF_041138505.1. Classification (NCBI taxonomy): domain Eukaryota; kingdom Viridiplantae; phylum Streptophyta; class Polypodiopsida; order Cyatheales; family Cibotiaceae; genus Cibotium; species Cibotium barometz. Next base: position 43,292,055 of record NC_141049.1, read on the forward strand.
GTTCTTTCTTGTAGCCTTTTATGATGATTCACTACATAGCATTTACGTCTCCACCATCTTTAGAGATGCTCCTTGGCATCTTGATGCACTTCATCCCTTTCCTTAGAGTGGAAATCCGTATTAGATTTAGAGCTACTCCTTGACATTTCTTTGGATGTTGTGAGCTCTTTTTTTCTTATGGTGACTGAGGAGTTGGTGTCAATTTCAGTCTCTATTTCAAACCCCTCATCACTATTTGTGCTTGAGCTTGAGTCATCCCATGTGGACTCAAGTTCACTATAACCTATCCCCTCGGTATTGGAATGTAGAGCATGAATCATTCGTAGGGGCATGACCTTAGGGAGCTCCTCACCATTAGGTGTAACCCATGTAGATCTTCTAGCTCCCCAACTATTGATTGTAGCCATCATATGTATCAAGTTAAGATCATCTTCAGGCTCAATATAGCTTGTTTGTTTGCATCCTTGTGGGATGGATCCTTTCCTACCTCAATCTCTTCTCTACAAGTATAGCAATATTGCAATGGGACTAAATGAGTGGTGGTGTCTAAATGGTTTTCAAAAATTCCTCCACTACCCATAGGATGTACGTGGCTAGTCACAAGATCAACTCATGATGATGGAATCATCGAATTGGAGGTAGACATGGTTCTTAGACCAGTCATGTACCATCTTTTCTTCTCTCATGAGTGAATAGGCATCCTAAGATCATTTCATATGATTCTTGTTGTTTGGAAAATTCCATAACAATGAAGGTATGTTTAACCTGATGTTTAAGAACCTTGATCTTTAAATCTCGTAGCATCCCAATAGGTTTGGCAACAGTCCCGTCATCCATCTTGACAATGATGTCGGATACTTCTAGACATGGTTTGGCCATCTTCTCCCAGCATTTCTTGGTGATTATGCTTACTCCCACGCCACCATCTAGGACTCCCATTACTATGATGTCCTTGGTGGCTGTAAATTGGTAGTAGTGCATTAGATTCATCACCCTCAAAATATTGTCCTAGCTTATTATGTGGAATTTTAACCATGGATTTGGTATTTTCTTCTTCCACTGGGACTATCAATTCAAGTACAACTCAAGGTGTCTCCATTGTATATTGGGGACATGCCTTATGCATGCCAACAAATGGTGGTGATTTGATATTGAGTTCCCCATTGTATATTGGGGACATGCCTTATGCATGCCAACAAATGGTGGTGATTTGATATTGAGTTCTCCATTAAGGAGAGCTCTCATTTTTCCAAACAATTCAGGATCTTCACTCAATCGGGTTGTTATAGTTGTACTAGCTTGTAAGGTCATAAAGTCTAACAATTTGGGGATATTTAGAGGTGCATTCATGACCTCCTTGATATAAGTAGATTCCAGTGAGATTGGAAAATCCATTTTTGAGATGGGCTCAGGTTTTCCATATGGTAGTTGTCCCTTGAACCAATCAGGTATCAAACTATGAGAGGTGGAGGCTCGGTCTCTTCCATGATGACACTCATAACATCTAGAGGTTTGTGAATCTCAGTAGGCATTAAGGTACTAGGTTGTATAGTATCTGACACTCTCACTTGCTTGCTCCTCTTGGTTTTTCTTAACTAAATCACCGAATTCTTGGAGTTTCTCAATTTCCCTCTAAGGGTTAGGATAAAATCCAAGTTTTGTCATGTGTAATCTAGTTTGAGGGATCACATGTTCTCATGGGGTATGCTTCTCTATGCTCTTGGTTTTTGAGGGTACTTCCCTACCCTATTCAAAATTAACCCTCGTGTCTAAGGAGTTTGAGTCCTCATCTAGGTCCCTAATGAAGACTAGATCTTGAGGCATCCCAAGATTTCTCTTTTGGTTTCCTTTATTTTCCCATTCTTAACATGCCTTTTTCTCCTATTTTCTTCTTCTTCTTAGATTCAACTATCGAGGCCACATATTGTTTCTCGAGAACATGTTGGTTTTGGTCATGTAGCCAGGTGATAGCATTCAATGGTGTGTGATCTAGATTTTTAAGGATTGGATTTTGAGTTTGATTACTTACCCCAATCATATTTAGGGGTGTGATGGGTCCTCTTTGTGGACTTGTCATATTTAGGGGTGTGATGAATCCTCTTTGTGGACTTGTCACCATAGTCTTGTTAATCTATGCCACAACAGTCCTTAATCCAATGATCTATGCCACAACAGTTTACAAGTAGCTTGTGGCATGTTTGAGGAGACTACTTGGTTGAGATGAGAAACTTAAGAGGGCATTCTGAAACTCGATGGGGACCTTGATAGTGGTAGCATTAAAGAGGCATTATTCTAGATGTGGCATTGATGTCCCGGCCCCTTCCCATCGCAGACAAGTTGGTAAACTAGCTTGACTCCCCCTCTGCCATCCACTACATAATAGTCAGGTTGAAGTTCTGTGGGCTCCTTAAAGAGGTGGGGGGGAGTTTGACATCTACCTCATAGTCTTGGTAATCAATAGGCTCCTTGAAGCTTACTTGATTAAGAGGTGTGATCCTCGGGGAGGTGGTTGAGGTCCCAAAATTAGTGGAGGTAGCGACACATTTTGTGCATTGAAAATCCCCCTTGCAATGGGTTGTTATGTCATTTGATCCACATTGGGTCAAGATGTTGCTATATGTGAGATCCCTCTGCCCCCTCCGTGCACCGGACTCCCGGTAGTAGCTGGCAGTAGCGGAAGCGGCCCCCTCATGCGCGGGGCAGGGTTTCTTACTCGGGGCCTCACCCTCGAATGTCCGGGCACGAGACTAGGCTGGTGGTCACTCCGAAAACCAAAACCGGGAAAAATTCCCATGCCCGGAAAGCGGGGACGATTCCACCTTTTTGAATTTTTCTTAACGAGTTTTCTAACGACATCAAAATCTAAACTATCCTCCACCTGAATTAAACCAGATAGAAGGAAACTATTACTGATATAAATTGATCATCTGAGCAATTCAACGCTTTTTTCCTAATCAAGATTAGGCACAGCCGCCGTTGATCCACTCAATCGAGAATTTTATCAGGGAATTAACTATCTACTCAAATCCTAGCGTAGTCCTAAGATTTTTCAGTTTGATTATTAAAACTCCATGATTCCAGCCTAACCCCATCCGGCCCATGGGTTAGCCACCACCCTACCACTGGAATCGGTGGAACCAAACAAGTACTCACCCACCCATAATTGAAATGCCTTTCTTAACTTTAGCTTTAGAAAATAGATACGCACACACTCCTCTTTAAAACTTTAATAAAAACAATCCATTGACAAACAATTTACTGGTTACATGTCATACTTCAAAATTTCATTGAGTCTTTGTTTCTCACAAAACAGTATCACTCTGGACTCTCCGTTGAGACCAGCGAGTCAACAACGAGATCCAGTGATAGATTACAATAACATTGGTCTGTCATACAATATCTTCCTCAACATGCGTATGGGTGTTCTCGGCATCGCGAGCCCATGCATCACCTGGTCAGAACCCTCCAAGATCCTCCTTAGGTGTCCTGGCACTTCACTCAGGGGACCGCTTCGTCGGCCCTCGTCCATCATACCGGAAGCGCACCATTTTAACCATACTGAGGTTGGTCAAGACCTCGGCAGGCTTTGCCGCGTGAGCTATCCCTCGAACACTCCCCGCCAGCTGTTGCAACCGAACTTCCCTTAGATAAACATATATGCCAAATGCTCCCTCCAGCATTCTGGCGTAAGACAGTCTTTTAAGAAAACAGGGTTTCTATGCAAGTTTTGTTTTGATTTTGTTTGAAAACCATGAATAATCTTAAATCCGTATCTTAATACTTCTAGATCCAGGTCTGAATTCCAAACAGAATTCCTTGAATTCTGTTAACTTGATCCTCAGATCAAAATCAAGAGTCTTAACTAGATTCAGATTCGGTGGGTGTTTTGAGTACATTTTCCCTGAACTGATCACATCGTCATTGTGACGAAGGAATTAGGTCTTGGTCAATAGTCTGAATCAGAGTTTAGGTCTGGAAAGGTTCTTCCTAAATTATCTTTCTCGAAAGGTACTATTTCAATTTCTCTTTTTCTAAATTTCTTTCGACGAATATTTGTTTACAGATTTCTAAAACATGGATTTCTTAAGAGGAATAAAATAATCATTTATCTCGATCTCTGACTTCGATAGTTTAATTGAATTTTCTCATTACCATCTTAGTGAATATGAAATGGTAGAATTTCCTCTCACATATTATCTACCTATTCATTTTTCCAATTCTTACGAAATTTAAATAGAGGATTAAAGAGAACCCTTATTTAATTATAAAGATTCAATATGCATCTAATTATGCATAAAATCCGATTCTAATGAAAGTCACACTTTTATCATTATAAAAAAATCATTTATGGTAAAAATCACTCTTTTAATTAAAAAATATCTTCTATGCATATGTTTATGCATGAAAATCATTTATGATGAAAATCACACTTTTAGTATTAAAAAAATATCTTCTATGCATAAGTTTATGCATAAAAAACTTTTATGATGAAAATCACACTTTTAGTATAAAAAAATATCTTCTATGCATACAAATCAAATATGATAAAAGTAACACTTTTATAATAAAAATTAATCTTTATGCAACCATTTATGCATAAAAATCAATTATGATAAAAGTAACACTTTTATATATATAAAAAATATCTTTTATGCATACTTTTATGCATAAAAATCAAATATGATAAAAGTAACACTTTTATAATAAAAAATATCTTTTATGCATACTTCTATGAATGAAATTCAAATATGATAAAAGTAACACTTTTATAAAAAAAATATCTTTTATGCATACTTTTATGCATGAAATTAAATTATGATAAAAGTAACACTTTTATAATAAAAATTAATCTTTGTGCAACCATTTATGCATAAAAATCAAATATGATAAAAGTAACACTTTTATATATATATATAATCTTTTATGCATAAAAATTAAATATGATAAAAATAACACTTTTATAATAAAATCATAATCTTTTATGCCTAAAAATTCCATTTTGATGAAAGTAACACTTTCATAAGAAAATTATTCCTTTGTGCATAAAAATCTATTTTGATGAAAGTAACACTTTCATAATAAAAGAAAATTATTCCTTTATGTATAAAAATCTATTGTGATGAAAGTAACACTTTCATAATAAAAGAAAATTATTCCTTTATGCATAAAAATAACAATAATCAATAAGCAATTTCTATGCATGAAAATGACACTCTTAGAGTATAGAATTGATAGGAATTACTCTTTTAGCATAATAAAAGATAATTCTTAGTTCTAAAAAATTTTGCCATAACCTCCTTTGTATGGCTGACCATTTTTTAATTTTCCCTACTTGATTTTGTCATAAAAATTGATTCGAATTGATTTAAAGTAATCTATACTACTCAAAAGTTTAATTTCATCCATTATCACTTAGCTAGGATAAAGAAGGGTTGATTTACTAGAGAAGAGAGGGGAATGCCTTTTTGTAATGAGGCATAACATTATTTGCAATTTTTGAGAAGACATAAAACATAAAAACCATTTAAAATCATAAAAACCATAAAATAAGTGTAAAAAGAGAAGAATCACCAACTTACTAATGACTTTGAGAGCTTTCCTTTGGCTTGATGGTTTGAGGGTTCAACTCTTGTTTGAGACAAGAGTGGCCACCAATCTTTGGAAGAGGAAAATGTCAAAAACTAGTGAATTATTAATTAAATTCACAGTTCTTGGCTTGGGAGAAGTAGAGTAACAGTGCATAAAACACTATTAAGTTTCAACAAAGGGGAGGGATTCTATTTATAGGAAAAAGTGAGCTTCTAACCAAGCCAATTGATTCTAGATTTTTCCAGATCAGTTTGGTCAATTTTTTAACAATTTTGGGTTAGTTTTGGTCACTTTTTGGATCTAACTGAAACAGGAGAGAGGAGAGATAAAAATATCCCATTATTTGGGAGTTTAAAACTCATTCAAGCATGTGAAATAGGCGCCTCCTTCATGAGGGAAATTCCCCCATGCAGAGGTGTCAAAAATGCATCATTTCACCTAAATATCTCTCTTTTTTAACTATTAACCTTGTCCTTAGTCAACTCTTCATCTTATGTGAGTATTTACTCATTTTTGGGGGATTTTTCTTTTATTCTTCTATTTATCTCCTCCTTACATTTGGATGAATCTTATTGGTCCATAGGAACCTTAATTTAAAATTTTAAAAAAATCTTTACCCCCAGGATAATGCCTCTTGAACAGATTCTACTTAATTTCTAATGCACCTTCTGAAAATCTTTTTGAGCTTCTGTTTCAGGGAAACTTATTTTAATAAGATGAGAATTTTTTCTATCCAAAAATATTTAATATCTGAATATTATCTCTCTAGAATATTTTCTCTCTCTAGGCCAAAACTGGTAGAAACAAAATCTTTTATATTTCTGAAGAGGGATTTGATTACAGGGGAAGATGCTGGACATCTTGAGAGGCTGGGGAGGAATCTTACATTCTCTCCCACTTGAAAAATGCGAGATGTCCTCATCTCGCAAACAAGGTATAATTCCGCAAACAGATCGGCTTCAATCTCCCAGATGGCATCTTCAAAAGGATAGAACTTCCATTTTACTAATAATTCTCTGAGAATTCTGTTCCTGAGAATCTTCTCTCGAACATCAAGAATTTCTTCAGGTTGGAGTTCCATCTGTCGTCCTTGGGTTGAAGAAGTTAGGATTTCATCATTAAGCACATGATTTGGGCTTGGCACATATTTCTTTAGAAGGCTTACATGAAATACATTATGAACTTTGAGATGAGGAGGCAGAAGAAGCTCATAGGCTAAGTCACCTACTTTCTTTGTAATCAGATATGGCCCACAATATCTTGGGGATAGCTTCTTGTACTTCCCAAGAGATAAAGAACTTCTTTTGGGCCGTACTCGAATGAAGACCATATCTGCTTCTTTGAATTCTCTGTCTGTCCTCTTCTTATCTGCATACTGCTTCTGTCGATCCTGGGCAGCTTTTATATCTTTACGAATTGCCTGCATCTACTGCTCCATGTCGTCAAGCATCTGTCTGGACATCTCAACCCTAATAAATGGGTCGGACCAAGTTAATGGAGTTAAGCAATCTTGTCCATACAGAGCTTTAAAAGGGCTCATCCCGATACTTCGGTGATAAGAAGCATTGTAGGCGAACTCGACTAGATGCAGATAGCTTAGCCATTTCTTGGGTTCCCTGCCACAGCATGACCAAAATATATCTTTGATTACTTTGTTTACCCTTTCAATTTGACCATCCGTCTCAGGGTGATAAGCTGTGCTGAGATCCAAGAAAGTTCCCACTGCTTCGAAAAATGCAGTCCAGAACCTTGAAGTAAATTTGGGATCTCGATCACTTACTATTCTCCTGGGTAGGCCATGCAATCTGAAGATTTCTTTGAGGAACACTCTGGCCACATCCACTGCAATGTAGGTTTCTTTTACTGGGATCAGCAGATGGGCAACTTTGGTTAATCTGTCAACTACCACAAAAATGGAGTTGTAACCTGATTGCATTGAAGGTAATCCCGTAATAAAATCCATACTGATACATTCCCACTTCATCTGATGTAACTTCCCATGCCTTTTTACTCTTTCAGCTTTGACTTTCTGGCATGTTAGACATTGACGTACATGATTCAGTACATCCTTTTTCAGACCAGGCCAAAAGAAGCTTTTCTTTACAGACATGTAGGTTTTGATGAAACCTGGATGGTTTTAATGCTGTCATGGGCTTCATTCAGAATTTGGTCCTTGGTTCCCTCATCATTGGGGGGAATGCATAGCCTGCAATTATAATACATAATGCCATCATCCAGGCTGTACCCTTGAACTCTGTTCAACTCCTACAGAGTTTTGCTTTCCTGCATAAGTAGGGTAGCAATAAGGCCAAAGAATCTATCCTACATGATCTTCTCTCTTGCTTCAATAATCAAGGGATTTGATATTATAGTAATTGCAAGCAAGGAGGCTTTTCTACTGAGGGCATCTGTTACCACATTCTCTTTGCGTGGGCGGTACTTGATTTCAAAATCAAATTCCTGCAAGGTCTGCATCCACCTTCTTTGGTGCATGTTGAGGTCCTTCTGAGTAAAGATCCACTTTAAGCTCTGATGATCTGTCATCAAAGTGAATCTTTTTCCCAGTAGGTAATGTCTCCACAACTTTAAGGCATAGACTACTGAAATCAATTCCAAGTCGTGGACAGCATAATTTCTCTGATGCGTTCTGAGCTTTCGGGATTCATAGGCCACTGCATGACCTTCCTGCATGAGTGCACCTCCCAAGGCAAAACCACTTGCATTAGTTTACTACCTCAAAGGGTAGAGAAAAATCTGGCAGCTTCAGAACGGGACTGGTTACCAAGGCGGTCTTCTTCTTATCAAAAGCACTCTGGCACCTGGCAGACCACTGAAACGGGGTATTCTTCTTAAGAAGATTAGTCAGGGGGAAGCTATGAGAGCATACTTTGGTATAAAAATTCTATACCAACCAGTCAATCCCAATAATCCTCTGACTTCTTTCACTGTCTTTGGTTCCGGCCAATCTATGACTGCTTGGACTTTTGCGAAATCTGGAGAAATTCCATCTTTGGATACCAAAAAGCCCAAGTATTCAACGTGGTCGGTAGAGAAAGTGTATTTGCTCTTTTTGGCAAAGAGTTGATGCCTTCTTAGAATCTCAAGAACTTTTCTGACATGAGTCTCATGGTCAGCTGCATTCCTTGAGTAAATCAGATCAATGTCATCAAAGAAAACTAGAACAAAATCATCCAAGTATTCTCGGAGGATGTCCTGCATTAGGCGATTGAATGTAGCTGGGGCATTAGTTAACCCTAACGGCATGACAGTAAATTCATAATGCCCATAGCGAGTATTGATGGTATATCTTGATCATTGATCCTGATCTGGTAATACCCGGATTTGAGATCTATTTTTGTGAATATCTGGGCTCCATTTAGCCTGTCCAAAAGCTCATCAATTCTTGGGATAGGATACTTATTCTTAACTGTCCTGATTTAGACCTCTGTAGTCTACATAGAGTCTAAGCGTTCCATTTTTCTTTTTCTGAAAGAGAACTGGCGCACCCCAAGGTGAAACACTGGGTCTTACAAACCCTTGTTCTAACAACTGTCTAAGCTGTTCCTTGAGTTCAATGGCTTCTGGAACTGGCATTTTGTACGTGCGTAGGGCTACTGGTTGAGCTCCGGGGGTTAACTCAATCACATGATCTACTTCCTGGATTGGAGGCATTTCAGTTAGCTCTGCTAGGAATAGATCATCAAATTCACTTAACCATTCTGGTTCTTTAGCCTTAAGCTTTGACTCTACTGGGTTCATTTTGACAAGATAAATTTGCTGCTTCTTCCTAAGTCCTTTCAACAACCTGGAAGCTTTTACTAACTGAAGGTCTGGGGATCCGGAAACTCCAGTTCCTTGAACTTTGTTCCCGTGAAGGTCATGGAAGGAGATGGTTCCATTGTGACAGTGTACGTCAGCTTGATTTTTGTGGAACCAATCCATTCCAAGGATTCCATCAAAAACTCCCAGAGGTAAAACTTTGAACTGAGAATTGGTCACATTACCATCTAGATTGAACTGGATAAGATCTGTCTCATGGGGTGAGTGAAAAGAGTCTTCCCACTGGCCAATTCAACTTGCATAGGTTTCCCTGATTTCTGTTCTAAGACTAGCTTACACAAGCATCCAGGGGAAATGAATGAATGAGAACTGCCAAAATCAATTAAAAGCTTAAAAGGCTTACCCTAATACTCTGCTGGAGTATGGATGATAGAGAACTGCTGGTTAGGCCCTTGATTTTCAATTGTAGCATAGATCTACCCTTTTTCCTCTTCTACTACATCTGAAATTGTGACTGCTCTGGCTGCTGCAGTCTGAGGTGGAACTCTTTCTCTTTGGTTGCCCTAGTTTTGGGAAGGAGTTCTGAGATTACTCTCTAGACAGAGGCAGAATTCTATTAACTTGATCCTCAGATCAAAATCAAGAGTCTTAACTAGATTCAGATTCGAAGGGTGTTTTGAGTACATTTTCCCTAAACTGATCACATCGTCATTGACGAAGGAATTAGGTCTTAGTCAATAGTCTGAATCAGAGTTTAGGTCTGGAAAGGTTCTTCCTAAATTATCTCTCGAAAGGTACTATTTCAATTTCTCTTTTTCTAAATTTCTTTCGACGAATATTTGTTTACAGATTTCTAAAACATGGATTTCTTAAGAGGAATAAAATAATCATTTATCTCGATCTTTGACTTCGATAGTTTAATTGAATTTTCTCATTACCATCTTAGTGAATATGAAATGGTAGAATTTCCTCTCACATATTATCTACCTATTCATTTTTTCAATTCTTACAAAATTTAAATAGAGGATTAAAGAGAACCCTTATTTAATTATAAAGATTCAATATGCATCTAATTATGCATAAAATCCGATTCTGATGAAAGTCACACTTTTATCATCATAAAAAAATCATTTATGGTAAAAATCACTCTTTTAATAAAAAAATATCTTCTATGCATATTTTTATGCATGAAAATCATTTATGATGAAAATCACACTTTTAGTATAAAAAAAATATCTTCTATGCATAAGTTTATGCAAAAAAATAATTTATGATGAAAATCACACTTTTAGTATAAAAAAAAATCTTCTATGCATACTTTTATGCATACAAATCAAATATGATAAAAGTAACACTTTTATAATAAAAATTAATCTTTATGCAAAACCATTTATGCATAAAAATCAATTATGATAAAAGTAACACTTTTATATATAAAAAAAATATCTTTTATGCATACTTTTATGCATAAAAATCAAATATGATAAAAGTAACACTTTTATAATAAAAAAATATCTTTTATGCATACTTCTATGCATGAAATTCAAATATGATAAAAGTAACACTTTTATTAAAAAAATATCTTTTATGCATACTTTTATGCATGAAATTCAATTATGATAAAAGTAACACTTTTATAATAAAAATTAATCTTTATGCAACCATTTATGCATAAAAATCAAATATGATAAAAGTAACACTTTTATATATATATAAAATCTTTTATGCATAAAAATTAAATATGATAAAAATAACACTTTTATAATAAAAACATAATCTTTTATGCCTAAAAATTCCATTTTGATGAAAGTAACACTTTCATAAGAAAATTATTCCTTTGTGCATAAAAATCTATTTTGATGAAAGTAACACTTTCATAATAAAAGAAAATTATTCCTTTATGCATAAAAATCTATTGTGATGAAAGTAACACTTTCATAATAAAAGAAAATTATTCCTTTATGCATAAAAATACCAATAATCAATAAACAATTTCTATGCATGAAAATGACACTCTTAGAGTATAGAATTGATAGGAATTACTCTTTTAGCATAATAAAAGATAATTCTTATTTCTAAAAAATATTTTGTTTTAGATGGCTTCCCAATCCACCAAAGGAGACTTTGACCCTGATTATGAAGAGAACTGTGCTTCTGTCACTCAAGAAAGTGCCACCAAATCTTCTACAACAAAGAAGAAGAAGAAGACAAAGTCGAATCCTACGATGGAGTCACCGAAAGGCAAGAAGAGGAGGCATTGAGGAATCGAACTGACTTATCTCAGCCCTGTGCCAAGGACCTGAACGATGATCCAACACGACGTCCAGAAAGAGCAAGGGAACCTCCTCTTCCAATATCACAACCCAAAATTCCTCAAGATTTTTGAGGATACAGATGTGCAGTATAAGATGGAGAAAGTGGAGTTGGGAAGGATGGACGAGGTACTCCCTAGAACCTTCAACCATGCCTTATGTGTAGAATATCTCAAGACATATGGCAAGAACACAAAGAGAGGAACCATCACCAAGCCTGATGGATCCAAGGAGTAAATCCATATCATGGAACACATGATCAGAGAAGCCCTCCACTTGTGACCTGGAGTCACAACACATCTCCACCACATTGATCAAATGCCTGTAGAAGATATGCTGAAGAAAATATCCTACAATTCTAATGGGGCAGAGTACGACAACATAAAGGAAGAAGTGGATGAGAGAGCCTGTCGTGCAATGTCAATGATTATGCAAATCAAGCTGGTGGACAGGTACAGCCGAATTCCCCTTCACAAGATAGCCCGTGTGTATGAGGAGAAAGAAGATGATTGGGCTTGGTACCTACACAAAGAGATATAACATTTGTAGGCCTTTCGATCCTGTGCATATCCAACAAATACACATTTCTCTGCCTTAGGATCCAACTTTCATCTTCTTTCATCAGGCACATGGACATAAGCTACGCATCCAAAGACTTTGAGATGTCCAATGTCTGGCCTGTAACCTGTAAGCCGCATCTCTGGCGTGCTTCCATGAATGGCTGCTGTAGGTGTTTTGTTCAGGATATACACTGCAGTAGCACATGCTTCTGCCCAATAGTAATCTGACATGCTCTTTTCATTGAGCATTGCCCTTGCCACTTCACATATGACTCGATTCTTTCTCTTAGCCACACCATTCTGCTGAGGTGTATACCTGCATGTCAACTGTCTTCTTATCCCATGCTTCCGCAAGAAATGCTCAAAAGCTTTAGAGGTGTATTCACCACCTCCATCTATTCTCAAACATTTAATCCAACAGCCATATTGCTTTTCTACAAGAGCTTTGAAATCCATGAACTTTTCCAGCACTTCACTCTTCTCTTTCAGAAAGTATATCCATGTCATCCTGCTGAAGTCATCTATAAATGTCACATAGTATAGACTTCCTTTGATAGATGGATTTTGTGCTGGGCCCCAAACATCACTGTGCACTATCTCAAGTGGCCTATTACTCATATTTCCTTCTCTAGGAAACCTCAACCTTGCCTGCTTTCCAAACTGACAGGCTTCACAAACATGCATATGTCCATCATATTTAAATCTAGGCAATCCACTGACAATGCCTCTTGTTTGCATGTTCTTTAATCTCTGTATATTGACATGTCCAATCCTCTTGTGCCACATGTCAATGTCCTGCACAATCCCATTGCTCTTTGAAAACATGGCTGAGCTCAATTCTAGTATGCCTGCATCCAATTTGAACAACCTTCCTTCCTTCTTGCCCTTGGCAATCAATCTACAGCCATGCTTAAAGTCTTCCACAAAACAGCCATTCTCATTGAATCTTACTTGTAGTCCCTGCTCAACCATTTGGCCTACTGATGCCAAATTCCTTGTAATGGATGGTACATATAATACCTCTGACATATTCTTTACATTTCCATCATGCATCCTCAAAGGCACACTGCCAACATGTGTTATAAGATGCTGAGTATCATCTCCTGTGACCACATAACCATTTGTACCAATGGTTGCATCTTCTCAAACCACTCACCATGACATGTCATGTGGTTTGAGGCACCTGAATCCATATACCATGACTCATCTCCAGCATTTTGAGAATCCATTGTCCCCATAATGTGCTTCATTGCAAAAAGATGATTTGAACTCCCATCATTGTTACTGGTAGATGCATAATTTCCATGTTGTGGTCTTCCATCCCTCACATCATTCTGCTTTTTGTAACAATCTTTTGCCATATGTCCAAGTTTGCCACAATAGTGACATTCAATCCCATTCAAATTTTGTTGAGGACCTTGCCATCGTCCTCTACCACGAGCACCTGTTCCAAATCTCCCCCTTTGGATTGAAATCCATGACCTCCACGTGATCCAAATGATGACTGTGAATTCTGAAAATTCTGATTTGATTGTGGTTGAGTAAACCTGTCATTCCAACCATGTCCTCCACGGCCTCGAGGGGTAAATCTCCCCCTACCTCGAAAGCCTCTAGATGAGTAAAAAGCCTGATTCCTTACATGCTCATCATTACTGGATGAGGATGCACCACCTGTAACACTCATACCACCAAGGCCAAGCTTCAATTCTTCCACAATGAGCAATGACACAAGCTCATTAAAGTATGGCATTCCTCCCAACCTTATTGAGATGGAAGTGTCAAAAGATTTGTATTCTTTGCCTAAACCACGCAATGTGAGAGCAACCAAATCATCATCATCCATCGGAGCATGGATTGATGACAAGGAATCTGCATAACCCTTGATTTCCTGAACATACTCATGTATACTCCTATTCCTTCGTGTTACACTGTGAATCTGTTGCTTTAGTTGTATTTTCCTTGCACCAGTGTCTGTCTCATACATTCGGCACAATATACCCCATGCTTCTTTCGGTGTATCTGCATCTTGGATGTGAATAAGCAAGGCATCTGTTACACATATTGAAAAATAATGCAACACCTTCGAAGACCGCTCTACCCATTGCTTGTGAGCCAGTAACTGAGCATTATTTGGTTGAGGAGGTAGGTATGGCTCCGGGTCTTCCTCCGAGACGAGACTCCATAAACCTTTGCCTTTTAAAAAACTTTTCATTCGAAACTTCCACACTTGAAAGTTATTTCTGTCAAGCTTCTCTCCAACAATCTGTATCGGACCATCTCCCATTGTTGCAAAAATATAGTAGATGTACCCCTTTGACAAGTTGTATGCAGAACCTGTAAAGCTTCAAATCTCTCCAAATCACATCAAATGCTTGCAAATTGTGTGCATTAACATCCCACAATGATTCACCAACAATGTACACTCGATCAAAGTTGAAACCAAATGATACTCCTTCACAAAAAATTTTCTAGTTTTTTTCTCGCCAGTAACCAGTCAAGATTATGCTTTAAATCCTTCAAATCTTGTCCAAATTCAATGATTCAACTTGCATTGGCTTCCCAACACATTGCTCCAACATATCCTAGAAGGGTTTGATCAAATTCTTCAAGGGGAATGAGAACCACCAATTTTTGTAGCTCCCTGGTTTGCTTTTTTCTGCATCTGTCAGGTACCACCTCTCACTAAGAGTGCTCTATCTCCTTCAAATCTCATCCAAATTCAAAACTTTTTGAATCAAAAGTTTAGCAACTCATAGGACTCTACTTGTACCAAAGGAATTAGGCCAATTTGATATAGACAAAGATTAATGCCTTGATTAAAAATGCTCTGTTTCTAGACAAAATTTCTGCAAACCTGCAAACCTCTGCTAATTGAGTTCAATGAGCTCCAAATACATCAAGTGAGCTGCCCCAAATGTTATCTTGCTCTCAATAACACTTTTTCTAAGTACTCCAAGCTTTAAAACATTCAATTTGGTGTCCAAATGAGGGAATTAGACCAAATTCATTGCAAACTTTCCAAGAAACTCTTCCAGAAAGCACCGCCTGCTCTTGGAGCTCTAGGAGAGAGGGGTAATCACTAATGAGTGGATAGGTCTCTTAGCAATGACCTAATCTATCATGGGTATGAAGGGTTTGACTCAATTTTGAGTAGAATTGCCACAATTGATCCTCCACGGGGCATATATTCTCTGGTTTTCAGGAGTCAAAAAAACCAGAATTTTTCTTTCACAAATCTTCTGAAATACATCAATGTTTCATGCAATGGTTTGCTCCAGTGTTGCTAATACATGTGCCCTTTCACAATACATGAGAACCTCTGTGTTTCCTTTGTATTTGCCCCAATACATTTGACAAAATACATTCCTTCACAAGCTTTCCATGAAAGCTTCAAAACCAGAAATTTTTTGCTTGCTTTATGCACTTCAATCTTCACTGAACTTGCTCTTTGATGCCTACAATCTGTAGAGGGGGTCTTGCTACACTTACCAATGGTCCTTAGCTCTCAGATCTGATGCCGATGTGTGCTCCACAGCTTCTCCTTTGCTCTAAGCTCCAATGGCTTCCTTCACACCTTTTTCTTCTTCTTCCCTCTTCTCTCACTCACTCTCACAACACAGCTAATGAGCTCTTGGCTCTGATACCATGATAAAAAACAGAAGCAGGATGAAACACACACAAGAGAAGCAAACCCTAATCCATATCCATCAACCATAAAGAAGGAGAGAAGCCATAGTCACCATCTCTCTCACACACACAAAGGAGAACACAACATAGTGTTATGTCCACACTACAAAGTAAACCTAATGTAATGTCCACACCACACATAACCAGCTGGACGCGGTCATAAACACACCACACGATATCTATCTACCATACTGTCACTCTGTTAGCACCCATGTGCTATCCTCGAGCTGTATACGAGCTTGACATTTCAACAAATATTACCAGCATGGCTTAGAATTATGGTGAGGAGATAAGGGTTGAAGACCTTGGATTGGTGGGATGTGAGGTACTGCCCTCAAACTAGACAAGTAGTCATCTCACGAGATGTTGTGTTTGATGAGCTTGCTAGTTGGTACAAAGCAAAAGATGAGGGAGTTATTGACTCACTTGAGGCAGATGTGTCTGTGAACTTGCCATCACAGGCAAGTTCTAGTTCTACTACTATGTCTGGGCCAGCAGCAGCTGAGAGTAGCAGTGTACGTCCATGGTCAGGACGTTTGAGGCATGAGAGTGTGAGCACTGGGAGTAGTGCTATGGATAAAGGCAAGAAGAAAGTCGAAGGAATTGGGATCACAGGTTATGAGTCCTCTAGTTCTGAGAGTTTGGATGAGGAGCTCGGCATACCTATTTTACGCACACCTGGTGCTAGGCAGGACAGATATGTGCCACACATGCTCGTGTTACAGGTGTACAGAGTGACCCGCATGCATTGCAGAGATCCCAGAGAGTCAGATATCCAGTGGAAAGATTGACATATAGAGATTTTGCTATGCACTATGCATACATGACATCTATGGTAAAGCATGTGGAACCCGCATGCTATACAGAGGCTATTGGAGAGCATGTATGGCAGAAAGCCATGGATGAAGAGATGGATGCTTTGGACAAAAATGATACATGGGAATTGGCTGAGTTACCTCAAGGAAAGAATGCAATTGGTTGCAAATGGGTGTACAAGGTAAAGTGCAAATCAGATGGCAGCCTAGAGAGACATAAGGCAAACCAGCTAAAGGATATGCACAGACTTATGGTCTTGATTATGATGAAACTTTCAGCCCAGTGGCTAAGATGGCTACAGTGAGGTCTATCATTGCACTAGCAGCACAAAAAGGTTGGGCTTTACATCAAATGGATGTAAAAAATGCTTTCTTAAATGGTGAACTACAAGAAGAGGTGTACATGGAGCAGCCAGAAGGATATGTACATCCAAAATATCCTACTTTTGTTTGCAGGTTAAAGAAAGCACTCTATGGTTTGAAGCAAGCACCTCGTGCTTGGAGTGGCAAGATCAGCAGATATCTTGTCAGTATTGGATTTGTGGTTGGAAATGCAGACTCTTCACTTTATGTGAAGAAGACACATGATGGCATCGTGATGATAGTCATTTATGTTGATGATCTGATTATCACAGGTGATTATGGGAAAGGCATTGATGAGGTTAAGGCCTCTTTATGCAAAGAGTTTGATATGAAAGACCTTGGTGATTTAAGGTTCTTTCTTGGCATTGAGGTGATTAGAACAAGCAAAGGTATATGGTTGGTGCAAAGGCAATATGCACTTGACATGCTGGCAAAGTATGGTATGACAGCATGCAAACCAATGTTGACACCATTAGAGCAAAACATGAAGCTTAGGGCTGATTTGGGTGATGAGCTTGATGATATCACCATGTACAGGAAAATGGTTGGTAGCCTTATCTACATGACCATTACGAGGCCAGATCTCAGTTATGCAGTTGGTTTGGTGAGTTAGTTTATGCAGAGTCCTCGTAAACCTCATTTGGATGCTGTGAGACGTATTCTGAGATACGTCAAAACTACCGTGCATTATGGTCTTTTCTATGAGGCAGGAAAAGACATGCATGTCTATGGATATACAGATGCAGATTGGGCCGGTAGTGCATATGACAGGAGATCTACCAGTGGCTATGTTTTCAGCCTTGGTAGTGGAGCTGTGAGTTGGAGCAGTAAAAAGCAACCTACAGTTGCTTTATCTACCACAGAGGCAGAGTATCGTGGAGCAGCCATAGCTGCATGTGAGGCTATGTGGTTGAAGAAGTTGCTAGATGATGTCAGGTTACAGAGTGATATGCGAGTTGTCATTCATTGTGACAACATGAGTAGTATTCAGCTTGCTAGCAACCCAGTTTATCATGCCAGGACCAAACATATTGAGGTCCACTATCACTTCATCAGAGAGAAAGTGCTAGATGGGCATGTTGATTTGACATATGTGCAGACAGATGAGCAGGTTGCAGATATCTTTACCAAAGCACTTGGTAAGGATAAGTTCGAGTATTTTCGTACTAGATTGGGAGTCCTAGAGATGGACATGTCGAGCTTGAGGGGGAGTGTTGAAATGTCAAGCTCGTATACAGCTGGAGGATAGCACATGGGTGCTGACAGAGTGACAGTATGGTAGATAGATATCGTGTGGTGTGTTTATGACCGCGTCCAGCTGGTTATGTGTGGTGTGGACATTACATTAGGTTTACTTTGTAGTGTGGACATAACACTATGTTGTGTTCTCCTTTGTGTGTGTGAGAGAGATGGTGACTATGGCTTCTCTCCTTCTTTATGGTTGATGGATATGGATTAGGGTTTGCTTCTCTTGTGTGTGTTTCATCCTGCTTCTGTTTTTTATCAATATTATGATACCAAAGGCACCTAAAGAACAAGCTATCCCACAAGCCCAATAGGAGGTGATGCCAGATCCACCATAGCTATAAGCAAATCTACCATTAGGGCAAGCTATCCTAAAGGACACCAAAGAGCTAATGAAGGTCCAAAGGCGCCAAGGAAGGAAAGAAGTGAGACAAACCCCAAAAAATGAGAGGCAGCATTATAGAACCCTCACAAAAGCCAATAACCATGCAATAGATCGAAGAGGAAGCTAGAAGACTGGAAGAAGATGTTGTGAGGAGAATCCTGAGCCTAATTCAAACACGATGTATAGGTGGATGTAGTGTGTATATGATCATGTATAGTGGATCCTTGGTGATAAAAATGAGCATGGCAGACAATGTACATGTGCATGATAGCATAGAGTTTGTCCCCACCAACTCTCACAATGCCCAAATGATGCACCTCTTGATGGGCTTATGTCTTCGCAATGCTGGCAAGACATTGGGGTGTAACTCCTGATATCTTGAATTGATCGAATGAACATGGATGTGTAAACATACTTAGAAAGCGTGCTAGAGGCACGTCCGTATCGATGAACTGCATGCCTATGCTTATGATCGATGGAGATCTTGAAGTACCTCACAAAAGGATAATTACAAATTGATTAGCACATCTGAATCTAAGTTACACGTCATTGTTTAAGTCATAGGAATTTTGTGCTTGTTTGGGGGAGTGAAAAAAAAACCATACATAAAGTATGGTGAGGAGTTGGCACAGTCCTCCCTAAAATTTTATAAACATAAGGGAACGTGCCCTTCCCGCCTTTCCCAAATAACACTCTCGGTATCGAAAGTGGACCAAAGATACACCTTCAATGTTGAAAGTGGCCATTAGTTTGTTCGAATATAAACAAGAGAAAAATAGGAATACCTTTGTCAATCTGCGATACTGAAGTCGATGATGCGACGAGTCTCGTATGATATTGTTTCACAATCACTGATTAATGTAGAGCTATAACCATTGTCGGTGCGCACCAGTCATCTTTGACCTCGTAATTTAACCGAAGCCGTAATTTGTAAAAAAAACATCCAAATCAAGAACAAAATTAAGATGTAGGCAAAGGTTCTCCTACAATTGGTACAATTGGCTATCGAGGTAGAAAGCTCATTTTGAACCTCTTTCTTCCTCTTCTAAGCTCTCCATTGCTGCAGAAACTCCATACCTCTCAAGCTCTCCCTCCTTGTCAAGCTCCCTCTGAGCCCTCTTTCTTCCTTTTCTAAGCTCTCCATTGCTGCAGAAACTCCATCCCTCTCAAGATCTCCCTCCTTCTCAAGCTCCCTCCCTATCAATCTCCCTCTCTCTCTCTCTCTCAAGCTTTCTCCCTCTCCATTGTTGCAGATACTCTATCCCTCTTTAGCCTACTTAAGGTTTAGGAAGCCTATTCTCAAACTCTAACCCTCTTTCAAGCTTTCCATTGCTGCACTGCAAACCCTGAACTTTCTCTCCTCTCCACTCCTCTGTTGTAAAACAAGCTTTTCTTTTCCCTTCTTCTCTTTCTTTACCACCATGGCCTCTTCCAATAATGTGAGAAGACCTAGGGAGCCATAACCTCCTTTGTATGGCTGACCATTTTTCAATTTTCCCTACTTGATTTTGTCATAAAAATTGATTCTAATTGATTTAAAGTAATCTATACTACTCAAAATTCACTTATACAAGAGAAAATATTATAAAAAGTTTAATTCCATCCATTATCACTTAGCTAGGATAAAGAAGGGTTGATTTACTAGAGAAGAGAGGGGAATGCCTTTTTGTAATGAGGCATATCATTATTTGTAATTTTTGAGAAGACATAAAACTAAAAACCATTTAAAATCATAAAAACCATAAAATAAGCGTAAAAAGAGAAGAATCACCAACTTACTAATGACTTTGAGAGCTTTCCTTTGGCTTGATGGTTTGAGGGTTCAACTCTTGTTTGAGACAAGAGTGGCTACCAATCTTTGGAAGAGGGAAATGTCAAAAACTAGTGAATTATTAATTAAATTCACAGTTCTTGGCTTGGGAGGAGTAGAGTAACAGTGCATAAAACACTATTAAGTTTCAACAAAGGGGAGGGCTTCTATTTATAGGAAAAAGTGAGCTTCTAACCACGCCAACTGATGCTAGAATTTTCCAGATCAGTTTGGTCAATTTTTGACCATTTTTGGATCAGTTTTGGTCACTTTTTGGATCTAACTGAAACAGGAGAGAGGAGAGATAAAAATATCCCATTATTTGGGAGTTTAAAACTCATTCAAGCATGTGAAATAGGCACCTCCTTCATGAGGGGAATTTCCCCATGCAGATGTGTCAAAAATGCATCATTTCACCTAAATATCTCTCTTTTTTAACTATTAACCTTGTCCTTAGTCAACTCTTCATCTTATGTGAGTATTTACTCATTTTTGGGGGATTTTTCTTTTATTCTTCTATTTATCTCCTCCCTACATTTGGATGAATCTTATTGGTCCATAGGAACCTTAATTTAAAATTTCAAAAAAATCTTCACCCCCAAGATAATGCCTCTTGAACAGATTCTACTTAATTTCTAATACACCTTCTGAAAATCTTTTTGAACTTCTGTTTCAGGGGAACTTATTTTAATAAGATAAGATTTTTTTCTATCCAAAAATATTTAATATCTGAATATTTTCTCTCTCTAGGCCAAAACTGGTAGAAACAAAATCTTTTATATTTTTGAAGAGGATTTGATTACAGGGGAAGATGCTGGACATCTTGAGAGGCTGGGGAGGAATCTTACATTCTCTCCCACTTGAAAAATGCGAGATGTCCTCATCTCACAAACTGGGGATAATCCCGCAACAAATCGGCTTCAATCTCCCAGGTGGCACCTTTAAAAGGATGGAACTTCCATTTTACTAAAAATTCTCTGAGAATTCTGTTCCTGAGAATCTTCTCTCAAACATCAAGAATTTCTTCAGGTTGGAGTTCCATCTGTCCTTGGGTTGAAGAAGTTAGGATTTCATCATCAAGCACATGATTTGGGCTTGGCACATATTTCTTTAGAAGGCTTACATGAAATACATTATGAACTTTGAGATGAGGAGACAGAAGATGTAAGATTCCTCCCCCAACCCCCTTTTTGATGTCTAGTATCTTCCCCTGTAATCAATCCCTCTTCAGAAATATAAAGACCTTGTTTCTAACTGTTTTAGCCTAGAGAGAGAAAATTATTCTAGAGAGAGAATATTCAGATTATGAATATTTTTGGATAGAAAAATAACTCATCTTATTAAAATAGTTTCCCCGAAACAGAAATTCAAAAAGAACTTTCCAATGTGCAATTGGAATTAATTGGAAATGGGTATAAAGGACCTTAGCCTAAGGGTCTAGATTTTCAAAAAATTTTGGATTATGGTCCAATTAAGGTTCCTATGGGCCAATAGCATCAATCCATGTGTAGGGAGGAGATAAATCCAATTTGTAAAAGAAGATACCCAAAAATGAGTAAATGCTCACATAAGATGAAGAGTTGAAAATATACAAGGTTTATTAGTAAAAAACTATGAGCAATATTAAAAATATGAGATATTTTGGGTATCCAAAAATGAGTAAATGCTCACATAAGATGAAGAGTTGAAAATGTACAAGGTTTATTAGTAAAAAACTATGAGCAATATTAAAATGATTCCATTATGACACATATGTAAGGAAGGGGAGTTCTTTAAAGGAGGTGCATATTTCACATAAGATGAAGAGTTGAAAATGTACAAGGTTTATTAGTAAAAAACTATGAGCAATATTAAAATGATTCCATTATGACACATATGTAAGGAAGGGGAGTTCTTTAAAGGAGGTGCATATTTCACATAAGATGAAGAGTTGAAAATGTACAAGGTTTATTAGTAAAAAAACTATGAGCAATATTAAAATGATTTCATTATGACACATATGTAAGGAAGGGGAGTTCTTTAAAGGAGGTGCATATTTCACATGCTTGAATGAGTTTTAAACTCATAAAAATTGAGATATTTCATCTCTCCTCTCTCCTCATTCAAGTCTAGTTCCAAAAAGTTAGCTTAACTGACCTAAAAATGGTCAAATATTGACCAAACTGATTTAGAAAATTCTAGAATCAGTTCGTTTGGTTAGGAGCTCAATTTTTTCTATAAATAGAAGCCTCCCCCTTGTTGAAAAATAGATAGTGTTTATGCATCGTTACTCTACTCCACCTAAGCCAAGAACTGTGAATTCATTTAATAATTCACTAGTTTTTGGAGCTTCCCTCTTTCTTCAATCCCAATTAGTGGCTCCATCAACATACTTAACCAATTGATTGGTTGGGGGCCTCTACCGTGAACAAAGAATCAAGCAATTTGTAAGGTAATTAGTGAATATTGATCTTTTCTATAATTTCTTAATGTTTCTCTCTTCTCAACCCCTCTCAAGCTTGAGAGGCTTAATTGGTATGGTTTTTTAAATGCTATTGAAGTTAATTGGTGAATAGTAGTGAAGAGTTACATAATTTAATAAATGCTATTGAAGTTAATTTCCATTTATGTTTAAATTCTAATGGTTTTTATGTAATTTCTCTCTCTCACTCAAGAAATGGTCATACTCATGACCCATACTCAATCTAAATCAAGCTTTTCATAAAGCTTTTCCTTAACCCAAGATTAAGCTATGCTTGAGGCCAAATTAATGGCTTTTTTCTATGCTTTTAGTTTATGTATATTGATGATTCAATCCATTATGGATTAATGATCCAATTAGAGATCATTTTAATTATTTCCTTAATGATAAGCTTTATCCCTTAGAAAAATTGAGATTTATCAGTCATAGTAGCGGAGCTATGGCAAAATTTTTATAAAAATTATGCATAAAATAATTTCATTCAAAGCATAAAAAGAGGACTTCCTACCATATTCTAGGAATTATCATCCTAGATTAATTGAAAGATATTCATTGTAATCATAGAGAAATTGATATTATGCATAATTGATTTTCATGCATAGAGGTATGCATAAAAGATTATTATTTTAACATAAAAGTGTTACTTTTATCAATTTTCATTTTCATGCATAGAAGTATGCATAAAGTATATTTTTTTAATATTAAAAGTGTTACTTTTATCATTTTTAATTTTCATGCTTAGAAGTATGCATAAAAGAAAATTTTTATATCAAAAGTGTTACTTTTATCATTTTTAATTTTCATGCATAGAAGTATGCATAAAGGAAAAAAAAAATTTATCAAAAGTGTTACTTTTATCATTTTTAATTTTCATGCATAGAAGTATGCATAAAGGAAAATTTTTTATATCAAAAGTGTTACTTTTATCATTTTTAATTTTCATGCATAGAAGTATGCATAAAGGAAAATTTTTTATATCAAAAGTGTTACTTTTATCATTTTTAATTTTCATGCATAGAAGTATGCATAAAGGAAAAATTTTTATATCAAAAGTGTTACTTTTATCATATTGGATTTCATGCATAGAGGTATGCATAAAAGTTGATTATTTTATTATAAAAGTGTTACTTATATCACAATTGAAATTCATGCATAGAAGTATGCATAAGAGTTGATTATTTTATTATAAAAGTGTTACTTTTATCATATTTGGATTTCATGCATAGAAGTATGCATAAAAGATATTCTTTTTATACTAAAAGTGTGATTTTCATCATAAAGGGATTTTATGCATAACTTAGATGCCTAAGAGAAATTCTTTTATTCTAAAAGTGTAATTCCTACCAAATTGAATTTATGCATAGGAAGATGCATAAAAGATTGATTCAAAAGTGCCATTCTCATCTAAATTGAATTCATGCATAGGAAGATGCATGAAAGATTGAATTTTAATTCAAAAGTGTCATTTTCATTTAAAATGAATTTATGCATAGGAAGATGCATAAAAGATTGATTTTTACTTCGAAAGTATTAATCTCCTTAAATGGAATTTATGCATAAATAAATGTGTAAAGAAATCTTATATCAAATATAAGAATTCTCTTGTATTCTATAAATAGAAATAAGAGGTGATAGGATGTGATAAGAAGTGTATAAGATGTGATAAGAGGTGATAAGATGCTTATGAAATAAGTTAGGAGGTGATAAGATGAATTAAGATGTGTATGGGATGAGGTAAGAAGTGTATGTGATAGGATAAGGGTTGTGATAGGGCGAGAATGGATGTGATGTAAAAGATTAGATGTGAAGGCATATGGGGTTATATGAATGGGAATGTGGAAATGGATGTATGTATGTGGATGTGTGGATGTGGAGATGGGAGTGTGGATGTGTGAATGTGAATGTGGATGTATGCATGAGGATGTATATGCATAGATGTGAATGTGGATGTATAGATGTGAATGGGAATGTGGATGTGGATGTATGTGAATGTGGATGTAGATGTGGATGTATAGATGTGAATGTGGAATGTGGATGTGGATGTATGTATGTATGTGGATGTAGATGTGGATGTATAGATGTGAATGGGAATGTGGATGTGGATGTGGATGTGGATGTGGATGTATGTATGTATGTGGATGTAGATGTGGATGTATAGATGTGAATGGGAATGTGGATGTGGATGTGGATGTATGTATGTATGTGGATGTAGATGTGGATGTATAGATGTGAATGGGAATGTGGATGTGGATGTATAGATGTGAATGGGAATATGGATGTGGATGTATGTGAATGTGGATGTAGATGTATGGAAATGTGGATGTGGATGTATGTGAATGTGGATGTAGATGTGGATGTATAGATGTGAATATATGATATGTGATGTAAAGGAATCTGAAGTGAAGAGATGGAAAATGATGTGATTAGATGAGTACATATATAAATGGATGTGGATATGGATATGGATGTGGATGTGGATATGGATGTGAATATATGATATGTGATGTGAAGGAATCTGAAGTGAAGAGATGGAAAATGATGTGATTGGATGAGTACATATATAAATGGAATGTGGAATAAGTAATGTGGATTAATGAGGGATAATGTGAAAAAAATGAGAGTTAATATAGAAACTGTATTTGTAAACTGTTGTAAATGCTGTTTGTAAATGGCTGTTTTATGTCAAGAATGCTGGGAAAGCATTTTGACCATCTTGTGATTAAGGTCGTGGAGCCTAACTAATAAAGTTGCAACTGCTGACGGAGAGTCAATGGAGGACGTCTCGCGTAGCAAGGTCGGCCGAGGTCTTGACCAGCCTCGGTTCGATTAAAAATGGTGAGCTTCCGGTACGGTGGATGAGGGACCAAGGAAGCGGCCTATGAGTGAAGCGCTAGGTCACCTGCGAAGGATCCTAGAGGGTGCTGACCATACGGTGCTCGGGCTCTGGGTCGCCTAGGATACCCACGCGTGTGTCGAGGAAGATATTGGAACAAGGAGTAAGAGTTGTTTTGTGAAACCGGGCATGGATCTGGTTGATTGACCTTGCTGGTCTTCAATGGATGAGTCCATGGCTCTTTATATGGATCTGTTGGTTGATCTTGCTGATCTTCAATGAGAGTCCATCTTGATTTTTATAAGTAATTTATTGCCGAGTATTATGGGCTAGGAACTATTGAAAAGGCCCCTGTGTGGACAGGTGGTGAGCGTTCTAGTTGCCAATGATGCCATAGATACTCTGATGAAGGAATGATGGGAAATTATGAATCAACCGGATAAATTGGAAGATTGTGATCAGTGGTACTATGGTTTCATTAAAGGATTGTTTTAAAGTTAGCCGATGCTAAGAAAAAGGCAATTTCATATTGGGTGTGTAAGTGGTGTGGCTAGTTTTATGTTTGCATGAACTTCCGGCTAGGGGGCCTTGGAACTCTTTTCCTTGGTACCCGGGACAAAACCTAACCAAATTCCAAATTGGATCCCATCACTACAGTGGTTGGGCGGTTGGCTAACCCATGGGATCGGATGGGGTTAGGCTGGACTGATGGATCCGTAAATCGAGATTTAATTTCTATTATTACGATAGATGAAGTAAATGCCGGATAGAAATTGTTCTATGGATAGGAATCAACGGCTGTGCCTCTTGATGGGGAAAAAAGCGTTGATCCCAATGATCCAAGTGCAAGTTTCTTCCTTGATTTGACCAAGTACCGTTAAAGGTGCAGTCAGATCAGTTGATCCGTAATGATCTTGACTACGTTAGAGTAAAGAGTTATCCTGGTGGAATCGCCCATGTTTTCCGGGTAAAGGAAGTTTTTCCGGTTTCGGTTTTGGACAAACCAACGGATTAGTCTCTTGTCCGGATATCCGTGGGTGAGGCCCCGAGTGTGAGACCCCTACCCACGCATGATGTGCTACTTCCGCTGCTAGTACCCCGAATCCGTCGCATGGTGGGGACAGGGATCTCACAGTTGGTATCAGAGCTTTTTGGTTAATAAGGATCAACCGAGAAGCCAAATATATCAAAAATTTATCAAGAATCAAAAAGGTTGTAATTGTGTGATATAATTCATACAAATTGATATTCAATCTGAAAATTCATAAATTAGTAATTGGGTCTTCAAATGGAAGTACCGCAATTATATAGAATCCTGACTTGCTTGAGGCCTAGACATGATGGTATTTACCTTATAATTCCAAGGGCCTTGACTACCCGTATATACCGAGAGTATACTGCAGCTCTTTACTGACAGTATATACGAGTAAATCTAAGACTTGAAATTATAAGCGTTAATGCTATCTAGATGATGAATTCGAATGTGGTTGATATGATTTTTAATTCTGTTTGAGAATCGATGAATTGAATTGGATTCTGATTGAAAAATGATGATTTTCGAAATTTAGTTGAAATGTAATAAGCTGAGCGAAACCACAATGAGGATGAATGGGACGAGTCCCAGTGATGATATTCATAACTGGAATGATGATAATGATTTCAGCAAATCACTATGAGATTAGTGGATTGTGCTGTCAGATTGCTACTGTTAACACTTGAGACGGTAGATTAAGTTAAGGGATGACAAATTGAGAACTTGCTTAACTAAAATTCCTGTGGAGGAATGTTCAGAAGGAAAATTTTCAGTCTAATGGACCATTATCGTGTTAAAGATATGAATGATATGATCTGAATGAATTGTTATTTAATGATGAGTTCTATATAAGGGATAATTATCCCCGTATTCTGTTGGGTTGACCAGAATATAAGGAACCCCAGAATAAATTGGATCTTAAGAAAAAGAGTTGTCCTCTACCTTGCGAGATGAGGACATCTCGCACTTTTCAAGTGGGGTAGAATGTAAGATTCTCCCCCAGCCTTCGAGGTATACAGGAGTAAGAATCTCCCTTTCTGATCTTATAATTATTCTCTCTCTAAAATAAAAGAAAGATTCTGTTTAAAAAAGGAAGAACCTTTTCCCTGAATACTTCTCAAGAGTCCCACCTGTTTTAAGATTCGGAACAATGAGTTCAGAAGTGAGAATCGATGTTTTGGATATCAAGGTTTTGGTCTTCATTCGAGTACGGCCCAAAAGAAGTTCTTTATCTCTTGGGAAGTACAAGAAGTTATCTCCCAGATATTGTGGACCAAAGAAAGTAGGTGATTTAGCTTATGAACTTCTTTTATCTCCTCATCTCAAAGTTCTAAATGCCTTCTATAGAAAAATATGCCAAACCCAAATCATGGAAAGACGGTAAAACTTCAGTGGCAAGTTACCGTTGGCTTCTAAGTTACGCTAGCTCCTTCCTTTATATAAGTCGTAACTTTTACTTGTCGTTCACAGTAATCTTACTCCCATCGATCTCCTTTCTTTCTTAATCTCCTTCATGGCTTGGCAACAAGAATTAGTTTTATCCATAATGATTCCTCACCTTCAAGACGCAAGTGAGTCTGTGAAGAAGGATTTTATAGAACAGTATGAGCGCTCACTTTTTCCTCACCTAGGAACTTCTGTAGCGCAGACCAAATGGCGGACCTATCAAGACATAACTAGGGTAACACCCTGGGGTCAGCAGCACTTTCGTAACAATGTCCGCTTGGCCATGGTTATCGAAGCCTTGGGTTTGGGTCCTCGATACTACTGCGTCATGAGATCAAGACATCTTGGGTTTTCTGAGCGGGTCTTCTTACTGGCGTGTTTTCTTCCTCATGAGAAGATATGCCTTTACCCCGTTTTTGGCTTGCCTCTCAGAGGTCCTTTTGTTAGAACACCTCATACCACTGAGATAGGCGCAGCAATAACCAACAGAATCATTCCCATAGATGAGTTACCTTATACTTGTGCAGCTTGTGAGGACTGCTTTTGTGACCATATGATGGACGGGCTTATGGAAGTGTAAAGAGTTCCTCTATCTTTACTGTATAAGTTCCGAGAATGAATAAAGTTTAAATCTTGTTCGTATTTTGAATCTTGCTCTCTTTAAGACTTATCTTGGTGGTTAATCTTGATTAAAATTTTTCTCTAAGTCTCATATTCGTGAATCTTGCGAAATTATCACAAGTTGCGAGATGAGGACATCTCGCGTTTTTTAAGTGGGGTAGAATGTAAGATTCCTCCCCCAACCCCCTTTTTGATGTCTAGTATCTTCCCCTGTAATCAATCCCTCTTCAGAAATATAAAGACCTTGTTTCTAACTGTTTTAGCCTAGAGAGAGAAAATTATTCTAGAGAGAGAATATTCAGATTATGAATATTTTTGGATAGAAAAATAACTCATCTTATTAAAATAAGTTCCCCCGAAACAGAAATTCAAAAAAAACTTTCCAATGTGCAATTGGAATTAATTGGAAATGGGTATAAAGGACCTTAGCCTAAGGGTCTAGATTTTCAAAAATTTTTGGATTATGGTCCAATTAAGGTTCCTATGGGCCAATAGCATCAATCCATGTGTAGGGAGGAGATAAATCCAATTTGTAAAAGAAGATACCCAAAAATGAGTAAATGCTCACATAAGATGAAGAGTTGAAAATATACAAGGTTTATTAGTAAAAAACTATGAGCAATATTAAAAATATGAGATATTTTGGGTATCCAAAAATGAGTAAATGCTCACATAAGATGAAGAGTTGAAAATGTACAAGGTTTATTAGTAAAAAACTATGAGCAATATTAAAATGATTCCATTATGACACATATGTAAGGAAGGGGAGTTCTTTAAAGGAGGTGCATATTTCACATAAGATGAAGAGTTGAAAATGTACAAGGTTTATTAGTAAAAAACTATGAGCAATATTAAAATGATTCCATTATGACACATATGTAAGGAAGGGGAGTTCTTTAAAGGAGGTGCATATTTCACATAAGATGAAGAGTTGAAAATGTACAAGGTTTATTAGTAAAAAACTATGAGCAATATTAAAATGATTCCATTATGACACATATGTAAGGAAGGGGAGTTCTTTAAAGGAGGTGCATATTTCACATAAGATGAAGAGTTGAAAATGTACAAGGTTTATTAGTAAAAAAACTATGAGCAATATTAAAATGATTTCATTATGACACATATGTAAGGAAGGGGAGTTCTTTAAAGGAGGTGCATATTTCACATGCTTGAATGAGTTTTAAACTCATAAAAATTGAGATATTTCATCTCTCCTCTCTCCTCATTCAAGTCTAGTTCCAAAAAGTTAGCTTAACTGACCTAAAAATGGTCAAATATTGACCAAACTGATTTAGAAAATTCTAGAATCAGTTCGTTTGGTTAGGAGCTCAATTTTTTCTATAAATAGAAGCCTCCCCCTTGTTGAAAAATAGATAGTGTTTATGCATCGTTACTCTACTCCACCTAAGCCAAGAACTGTGAATTCATTTAATAATTCACTAGTTTTTGGAGCTTCCCTCTTTCTTCAATCCCAATTAGTGGCTCCATCAACATACTTAACCAATTGATTGGTTGGGGGCCTCTACCGTGAACAAAGAATCAAGCAATTTGTAAGGTAATTAGTGAATATTGATCTTTTCTATAATTTCTTAATGTTTCTCTCTTCTCAACCTCTCTCAAGCTTGAGAAGCTTAATTGGTATGGTTTTTTAAATGCTATTGAAGTTAATTGGTGAATAGTAGTGAAGAGTTCCATAATTTAATAAATGCTATTGAAGTTAATTTCCATTTATGTTTAAATTCTAATGGTTTTTATGTAATTTCTCTCTCTCACTCAAGAAATGGTCATACTCATGACCCATACTCAATCTAAATCAAGCTTTTCATAAAGCTTTTCCTTAACCCAAGATTAAGCTATGCTTGAGGCCAAATTAATGGCTTTTTTCTATGCTTTTAGTTTATGTATATTGATGATTCAATCCATTATGGATTAATGATCCAATTAGAGATCATTTTAATTATTTCCTTAATGATAAGCTTTATCCCTTAGAAAAATTGAGATTTATCAGTCATAGTAGCGGAGCTATGGTAAAATTTTTATAAAAATTATGCATAAAATAATTTCATTCAAAGCATAAAAAGAGAACTTCCTACCATATTCTAGGAATTATCATCCTAGATTAATTGAAAGATATTCATTGTAATCATAGAGAAATTGATATTATGCATAATTGATTTTCATGCATAGAGGTATGCATAAAAGATTATTATTTTAACATAAAAGTGTTACTTTTATCAATTTTCATTTTCATGCATAGAAGTATGCATAAAGTATATTTTTTTAATATTAAAAGTGTTACTTTTATCATTTTTAATTTTCATGCTTAGAAGTATGCATAAAAGAAAATTTTTATATCAAAAGTGTTACTTTTATCATTTTTAATTTTCATGCATAGAAGTATGCATAAAGGAAAAAAAAATTTTATCAAAAGTGTTACTTTTATCATTTTTAATTTTCATGCATAGAAGTATGCATAAAGGAAAATTTTTTATATCAAAAGTGTTACTTTTATCATTTTTAATTTTCATGCATAGAAGTATGCATAAAGGAAAATTTTTTATATCAAAAGTGTTACTTTTATCATTTTTAATTTTCATGCATAGAAGTATG
Source organism: Cibotium barometz (assembly GCF_041138505.1). NCBI lineage: Eukaryota > Viridiplantae > Streptophyta > Polypodiopsida > Cyatheales > Cibotiaceae > Cibotium > Cibotium barometz. The sequence continues at coordinate 43,323,605 of NC_141049.1, forward strand.
CATAAAGGAAAAATTTTTATATCAAAAGTGTTACTTTTATCATATTGGATTTCATGCATAGAGGTATGCATAAAAGTTGATTATTTTATTATAAAAGTGTTACTTATATCACAATTGAAATTCATGCATAGAAGTATGCATAAGAGTTGATTATTTTATTATAAAAGTGTTACTTTTATCATATTTGGATTTCATGCATAGAAGTATGCATAAAAGATATTCTTTTTATACTAAAAGTGTGATTTTCATCATAAAGGGATTTTATGCATAACTTAGATGCATAAGAGAAATTCTTTTATTCTAAAAGTGTAATTCCTACCAAATTGAATTTATGCATAGGAAGATGCATAAAAGATTGATTCAAAAGTGCCATTCTCATCTAAATTGAATTCATGCATAGGAAGATGCATGAAAGATTGAATTTTAATTCAAAAGTGTCATTTTCATTTAAAATGAATTTATGCATAGGAAGATGCATAAAAGATTGATTTTTACTTCGAAAGTATTAATCTCCTTAAATGGAATTTATGCATAAATAAATGTGTAAAGAAATCTTATATCAAATATAAGAATTCTCTTGTATTCTATAAATAGAAATAAGAGGTGATAAGATGTGATAAGAAGTGTATAAGATGTGATAAGAGGTGATAAGATGCTTATGAAATAAGTTAGGAGGTGATAAGATGAATTAAGATGTGTATGGGATGAGGTAAGAAGTGTATGTGATAGGATAAGGGTTGTGATAGGGCGAGAATGGATGTGATGTAAAAGATTAGATGTGAAGGCATATGGGGTTATATGAATGGGAATGTGGAAATGGATGTATGTATGTGGATGTGTGGATGTGGAGATGGGAGTGTGGATGTGTGAATGTGAATGTGGATGTATGCATGAGGATGTATATGCATAGATGTGAATGTGGATGTATAGATGTGAATGGGAATGTGGATGTGGATGTATGTGAATGTGGATGTAGATGTGGATGTATAGATGTGAATGTGGAATGTGGATGTGGATGTATGTATGTATGTGGATGTAGATGTGGATGTATAGATGTGAATGGGAATGTGGATGTGGATGTGGATGTGGATGTATGTATGTATGTGGATGTAGATGTGGATGTATAGATGTGAATGGGAATGTGGATGTGGATGTGGATGTATGTATGTATGTGGATGTAGATGTGGATGTATAGATGTGAATGGGAATGTGGATGTGGATGTATAGATGTGAATGGGAATATGGATGTGGATGTATGTGAATGTGGATGTAGATGTATGGAAATGTGGATGTGGATGTATGTGAATGTGGATGTAGATGTGGATGTATAGATGTGAATATATGATATGTGATGTAAAGGAATCTGAAGTGAAGAGATGGAAAATGATGTGATTAGATGAGTACATATATAAATGGATGTGGATATGGATATGGATGTGGATGTGGATATGGATGTGAATATATGATATGTGATGTGAAGGAATCTGAAGTGAAGAGATGGAAAATGATGTGATTGGATGAGTACATATATAAATGGAATGTGGAATAAGTAATGTGGATTAATGAGGGATAATGTGAAAAAAATGAGAGTTATCCAGTTTTATCCAGTTTATGCTGGACTGGGACAATGCTTGGAGAGCAAATTTTGGGAGGTAAGGTACTTAAAATGAGGGATCCGTAAATCGAGATTTAATTTCTATTATTACAATAGATGAAGTAAATCCCGGATAGAAATTGTTCTATGGATAGGAATCAACGGCTGTGCCTCTTGATGGGGAAAAAAGCGTTGATCCCAATGATCCAAGTGCAAGTTTCTTCCTTGATTTGACCAAGTACCGTTAAAGGTGCAGTCAGATCAGTTGATCCGTAATGATCTTGACTACGTTAGAGTAAAGAGTTATCCTGGTGGAATCGCCCATGTTTTCCGGGTAAAGGAAGTTTTTCCGGTTTCGGTTTTGGACAAACCAACGGATTAGTCTCTTGTCCGGATATCCATGGGTGAGGCCCCGAGTGTGAGACCCCTACCCACGCATGATGTGCTACTTCCGCTGCTAGTACCCCGAATCCGTCGCATGGTGGGGACAGGGATCTCACAGTTGGTATCAGAGCTTTTTGGTTAATAAGGATCAACCGAGAAGCCAAATATATCAAAAATTTATCAAGAATCAAAAAGGTTGTAATTGTGTGATATAATTCATACAAATTGATATTCAATCTGAAAATTCATAAATTAGTAATTGGGTCTTCAAATGGAAGTACCGCAATTATATAGAATCCTGACTTGCTTGAGGCCTAGACATGATGGTATTTACCTTATAATTCCAAGGGCCTTGACTACCCGTATATACCGAGAGTATACTGCAGCTCTTTACTGACAGTATATACGAGTAAATCTAAGACTTGAAATTATAAGCGTTAATGCTATCTAGATGATGAATTCGAATGTGGTTGATATGATTTTTAATTCTGTTTGAGAATCGATGAATTGAATTGGATTCTGATTGAAAAATGATGATTTTCGAAATTTAGTTGAAATGTAATAAGCTGAGCGAAACCACAATGAGGATGAATGGGACGAGTCCCAGTGATGATATTCATAACTGGAATGATGATAATGATTTCAGCAAATCACTATGAGATTAGTGGATTGTGCTGTCAGATTGCTACTGTTAACACTTGAGACGGTAGATTAAGTTAAGGGATGACAAATTGAGAACTTGCTTAACTAAAATTCCTGTGGAGGAATGTTCAGAAGGAAAATTTTCAGTCTAATGGACCATTATCGTGTTAAAGATATGAATGATATGATCTGAATGAATTGTTATTTAATGATGAGTTCTATATAAGGGATAATTATCCCCGTATTCTGTTGGGTTGACCAGAATATAAGGAACCCCAGAATAAATTGGATCTTAAGAAAAAGAGTTGTCCTCTACCTTGCGAGATGAGGACATCTCGCACTTTTCAAGTGGGGTAGAATGTAAGATTCTCCCCCAGCCTTCGAGGTATACAGGAGTAAGAATCTCCCTTTCTGATCTTATAATTATTCTCTCTCTAAAATAAAAGAAAGATTCTGTTTAAAAAAGGAAGAATCTTTTCCCTGAATACTTCTCAAGAGTCCCACCTGTTTTAAGATTCAGAACAATGAGTTCAGAAGTGAGAATCGATGTTTTGGATATCAAGGTTTTGGTCTTCATTCGAGTACGGCCCAAAAGAAGTTCTTTATCTCTTGGGAAGTACAAGAAGTTATCTCCCAGATATTGTGGACCAAAGAAAGTAGGTGATTTAGCTTATGAACTTCTTTTATCTCCTCATCTCAAAGTTCTAAATGCCTTCTATAGAAAAATATGCCAAACCCAAATCATGGAAAGACGGTAAAACTTCAGTGGCAAGTTACCGTTGGCTTCTAAGTTACGCTAGCTCCTTCCTTTATATAAGTCGTAACTTTTACTTGTCGTTCACAGTAATCTTACTCCCATCGATCTCCTTTCTTTCTTAATCTCCTTCATGGCTTGGCAACAAGAATTAGTTTTATCCATAATGATTCCTCACCTTCAAGACGCAAGTGAGTCTGTGAAGAAGGATTTTATAGAACAGTATGAGTGCTCACTTTTTCCTCACCTAGGAACTTCTGTAGCGCAGACCAAATGGCGGACCTATCAAGACATAACTAGGGTAACACCCTGGGGTCAGCAGCACTTTCGTAACAATGTCCGCTTGGCCATGGTTATCGAAGCCTTGGGTTTGGGTCCTCGATACTACTGCGTCATGAGATCAAGACATCTTGGGTTTTCTGAGCGGGTCTTCTTACTGGCGTGTTTTCTTCCTCATGAGAAGATATGCCTTTACCCCGTTTTTGGCTTGCCTCTCAGAGGTCCTTTTGTTAGAACACCTCATACCACTGAGATAGGCGCAGCAATAACCAACAGAATCATTCCCATAGATGAGTTACCTTATACTTGTGCAGCTTGTGAGGACTGCTTTTGTGACCATATGATGGACGGGCTTATGGAAGTGTAAAGAGTTCCTCTATCTTTACTGTATAAGTTCCGAGAATGAATAAAGTTTAAATCTTGTTCGTATTTTGAATCTTGCTCTCTTTAAGACTTATCTTGGTGGTTAATCTTGATTAAAATTTTTCTCTAAGTCTCATATTCGTGAATCTTGCGAAATTATCACAAGTTGCGAGATGAGGACATCTCGCGTTTTTTAAGTGGGGTAGAATGTAAGATTCCTCCCCCAACCCCCTTTTTGATGTCTAGTATCTTCCCCTGTAATCAATCCCTCTTCAGAAATATAAAGACCTTGTTTCTAACTGTTTTAGCCTAGAGAGAGAAAATTATTCTAGAGAGAGAATATTCAGATTATGAATATTTTTGGATAGAAAAATAACTCATCTTATTAAAATAAGTTCCCCCGAAACAGAAATTCAAAAAGAACTTTCCAATGTGCAATTGGAATTAATTGGAAATGGGTATAAAGGACCTTAGCCTAAGGGTCTAGATTTTCAGAAATTTTTGGATTATGGTCCAATTAAGGTTCCTATGGGCCAATAGCATCAATCCATGTGTAGGGAGGAGATAAATCCAATTTGTAAAAGAAGATACCCAAAAATGAGTAAATGCTCACATAAGATGAAGAGTTGAAAATATACAAGGTTTATTAGTAAAAAACTATGAGCAATATTAAAAATATGAGATATTTTGGGTATCCAAAAATGAGTAAATGCTCACATAAGATGAAGAGTTGAAAATGTACAAGGTTTATTAGTAAAAAACTATGAGCAATATTAAAATGATTCCATTATGACACATATGTAAGGAAGGGGAGTTCTTTAAAGGAGGTGCATATTTCACATAAGATGAAGAGTTGAAAATGTACAAGGTTTATTAGTAAAAAACTATGAGCAATATTAAAATGATTCCATTATGACACATATGTAAGGAAGGGGAGTTCTTTAAAGGAGGTGCATATTTCACATAAGATGAAGAGTTGAAAATGTACAAGGTTTATTAGTAAAAAACTATGAGCAATATTAAAATGATTCCATTATGACACATATGTAAGGAAGGGGAGTTCTTTAAAGGAGGTGCATATTTCACATAAGATGAAGAGTTGAAAATGTACAAGGTTTATTAGTAAAAAAACTATGAGCAATATTAAAATGATTCCATTATGACACATATGTAAGGAAGGGGAGTTCTTTAAAGGAGGTGCATATTTCACATGCTTGAATGAGTTTTAAACTCATAAAAATTGAGATATTTCATCTCTCCTCTCTCCTCATTCAAGTCTAGTTCCAAAAAGTTAGCTTAACTGACCTAAAAATGGTCAAATATTGACCAAACTGATTTAGAAAATTCTAGAATCAGTTTGTTTGGTTAGGAGCTCAATTTTTCCTATAAATAGAAGCCTCCCCCTTGTTGAAAAATAGATAGTGTTTATGCATCGTTACTCTACTCCACCTAAGCCAAGAACTGTGAATTCATTTAATAATTCACTAGTTTTTGGAGCTTCCCTCTTTCTTCAATCCCAATTAGTGGCTCCATCAACATACTTAACCAATTGATTGGTTGGGGGCCTCTACCGTGAACAAAGAATCAAGCAATTTGTAAGGTAATTAGTGAATATTGATCTTTTCTATAATTTCTTAATGTTTCTCTCTTCTCAACCCCTCTCAAGCTTGAGAAGCTTAATTGGTATGGTTTTTTAAATGCTATTGAAGTTAATTGGTGAATAGTAGTGAAGAGTTACATAATTTAATAAATGCTATTGAAGTTAATTTCCATTTATGTTTAAATTCTAATGGTTTTTATGTAATTTCTCTCTCTCACTCAAGAAATGGTCATACTCATGACCCATACTCAATCTAAATCAAGCTTTTCATAAAGCTTTTCCTTAACCCAAGATTAAGCTATGCTTGAGGCCAAATTAATGGCTTTTTTCTATGCTTTTAGTTTATGTATATTGATGATTCAATCCATTATGGATTAATGATCCAATTAGAGATCATTTTAATTATTTCCTTAATGATAAGCTTTATCCCTTAGAAAAATTGAGATTTATCAGTCATAGCAGCGGAGCTATGGCAAAATTTTTATAAAAATTATGCATAAAATAATTTCATTCAAAGCATAAAAAGAGGACTTCCTACCATATTCTAGGAATTATCATCCTAGATTAATTGAAAGATATTCATTGTAATCATAGAGAAATTGATATTATGCATAATTGATTTTCATGCATAGAGGTATGCATAAAAGATTATTATTTCAACATAAAAGTGTTACTTTTATCAATTTTCATTTTCATGCATAGAAGTATGCATAAAGTATATTTTTTTAATATTAAAAGTGTTACTTTTATCATTTTTAATTTTCATGCTTAGAAGTATGCATAAAAGAAAATTTTTATATCAAAAGTGTTACTTTTATCATTTTTAATTTTCATGCATAGAAGTATGCATAAAGGAAAAAAAAAATTTATCAAAAGTGTTACTTTTATCATTTTTAATTTTCATGCATAGAAGTATGCATAAAGGAAAATTTTTTATATCAAAAGTGTTACTTTTATCATTTTTAATTTTCATGCATAGAAGTATGCATAAAGGAAAATTTTTTATATCAAAAGTGTTACTTTTATCATTTTTAATTTTTATGCATAGAAGTATGCATAAAGGAAAAAATTTTATATCAAAAGTGTTACTTTTATCATATTGGATTTCATGCATAGAGGTATGCATAAAAGTTGATTATTTTATTATAAAAGTGTTACTTATATCACAATTGAAATTCATGCATAGAAGTATGCATAAGAGTTGATTATTTTATTATAAAAGTGTTACTTTTATCATATTTGGATTTCATGCATAGAAGTATGCATAAAAGATATTCTTTTTATACTAAAAGTGTGATTTTCATCATAAAGGGATTTTATGCATAACTTAGATGCATAAGAGAAATTCTTTTATTCTAAAAGTGTAATTCCTACCAAATTGAATTTATGCATAGGAAGATGCATAAAAGATTGATTCAAAAGTGCCATTCTCATCTAAATTGAATTCATGCATAGGAAGATGCATGAAAGATTGAATTTTAATTCAAAAGTGTCATTTTCATTTAAAATGAATTTATGCATAGGAAGATGCATAAAAGATTGATTTTTACTTCGAAAGTATTAATCTCCTTAAATGGAATTTATGCATAAATAAATGTGTAAAGAAATCTTATATCAAATATAAGAATTCTCTTGTATTCTATAAATAGAAATAAGAGGTGATAGGATGTGATAAGAAGTGTATAAGATGTGATAAGAGGTGATAAGATGCTTATGAAATAAGTTAGGAGGTGATAAGATGAATTAAGATGTGTATGGGATGAGGTAAGAAGTGTATGTGATAGGATAAGGGTTGTGATAGGGCGAGAATGGATGTGATGTAAAAGATTAGATGTGAAGGCATATGGGGTTATATGAATGGGAATGTGGAAATGGATGTATGTATGTGGATGTGTGGATGTGGAGATGGGAGTGTGGATGTGTGAATGTGAATGTGGATGTATGCATGAGGATGTATATGCATAGATGTGAATGTGGATGTATAGATGTGAATGGGAATGTGGATGTGGATGTATGTGAATGTGGATGTAGATGTGGATGTATAGATGTGAATGTGGAATGTGGATGTGGATGTATGTATGTATGTGGATGTAGATGTGGATGTATAGATGTGAATGGGAATGTGGATGTGGATGTGGATGTGGATGTATGTATGTATGTGGATGTAGATGTGGATGTATAGATGTGAATGGGAATGTGGATGTGGATGTGGATGTATGTATGTATGTGGATGTAGATGTGGATGTATAGATGTGAATGGGAATGTGGATGTGGATGTGGATGTATGTATGTATGTGGATGTAGATGTGGATGTATAGATGTGAATGGGAATGTGGATGTGGATGTATAGATGTGAATGGGAATATGGATGTGGATGTATGTGAATGTGGATGTAGATGTATGGAAATGTGGATGTGGATGTATGTGAATGTGGATGTAGATGTGGATGTATAGATGTGAATATATGATATGTGATGTAAAGGAATCTGAAGTGAAGAGATGGAAAATGATGTGATTAGATGAGTACATATATAAATGGATGTGGATATGGATATGGATGTGGATGTGGATATGGATGTGAATATATGATATGTGATGTGAAGGAATCTGAAGTGAAGAGATGGAAAATGATGTGATTGGATGAGTACATATATAAATGGAATGTGGAATAAGTAATGTGGATTAATGAGGGATAATGTGAAAAAAATGAGAGTTAATATAGAAACTGTATTTGTAAACTGTTGTAAATGCTGTTTGTAAATGGCTGTTTTATGTCAAGAATGCTGGGAAAGCATTTTGACCATCTTGTGATTAAGGTCGTGGAGCCTAACTGATAAAGTTGCAACTGCTGACCGAGAGTCAATGGAGGACGTCTCGCGTAGCAAGGTCGGCCGAGGTCTTGACCAGCCTCGGTTCGATTAAAAATGGTGAGCTTCCGGTACGGTGGATGAGGGACCAAGGAAGCGGCCTATGAGTGAAGCGCTAGGTCACCTGCGAAGGATCCTAGAGGGTGCTGACCATACGGTGCTCGGGCTCTGGGTCACCTAGGATACCCACGCGTGTGTTGAGGAAGATATTGGAACAAGGAGTAAGAGTTGTTTTGTGAAACCGGGCATGGATCTGGTTGATTGACCTTGCTGGTCTTCAATGGATGAGTCCATGGCTCTTTATATGGATCTGTTGGTTGATCTTGCTGATCTTCAATGAGAGTCCATCTTGATTTTTATAAGTAATTATATTGCCGAGTATTATGGGCTAGGAACTATTGAAAAGGCCCCTGTGTGGACAGGTGGTGAGCATTCTAGTTGCCAATGATGCCATAGATACTCTGATGAAGGAATGATGGGAAATTATGAATCAACCGGATAAATTGGAAGATTGTGATCAGTGGTACTATGGTTTCATTAAAGGATTGTTTTAAAGTTAGCCGATGCTAAGAAAAAGGCAATTTCATATTGGGTGTGTAAGTGGTGTGGCTAGTTTTATGTTTGCATGAACTTCCGGCTAGGGGGCCTTGGAACTCTTTTCCTTGGTACCCGGGACAAAACCTAACCAAATTCCAAATTGGATCCCATCACTACAGTGGTTGGGCGGTTGGCTAACCCATGGGATCGGATGGGGTTAGGCTGGACTGATGGATCCGTAAATCGAGATTTAATTTCTATTATTACGATAGATGAAGTAAATCCCGGATAGAAATTGTTCTATGGATAGGAATCAACGGCTGTGCCTCTTGATGGGGAAAAAAGCGTTGATCCCAATGATCCAAGTGCAAGTTTCTTCCTTGATTTGACCAAGTACCGTTAAAGGTGCAGTCAGATCAGTTGATCCGTAATGATCTTGACTACGTTAGAGTAAAGAGTTATCCTGGTGGAATCGCCCATGCTTTCCGAGTAAAGGAAGTTTTTCCGGTTTCGGTTTTGGACAAACCAACGGATTAGTCTCTTGTCCGGATATCCGTGGGTGAGGCCCTGAGTGTGAGACCCCTACCCACGCATGATGTGCTACTTCCGCTGCTAGTACCCCAAATCCGTCGCATGGTGGGGACAGGGATCTCACAGAAGAAGGTCGTAGGCTGAGTCACCTACTTTCTTTGTAATCAGATATGGCCCACAATATCTAGGGGATAGCTTCTTGTACTTCCCAAGAGTAAAGAACTTCTTTTGGGCCGTACTCGAATGAAGACCATATCTGCTTCTTTGAATTCTCTGTCTGTCCTCTTCTTATCTGCATACTGCTTCTGTCGATCCTGGGCAGCTTTTATATCTTTACGAATTGCCTGCATCTGCTGCTCCATGTCATCAAGCATCTGTCTGGACATCTCGACCCTAATCAATGGGTTGGACCAAGTTAATGGAGTTAAGCAATCTTGTCCATACAGAGCTTTAAAAGGGCTCATCCCGATACTTCGGTGATAAGAAGCATTGTAGGTAAACTCGACTAGGTGCAGATAGCTTAGCCATTTCTTGGGTTCCCTGCCATACAGCATGACCAAAGTATATCTTCGATTACTTGGTTTACCCTTTCAGTTTGACCATCCATCTCTCAGGGTGATAAGCTGTGCTGATATCCAAGAAAGTTCCCACTGCTTCGAAAAATGCAGTCCAGAACCTTGAAGTAAATTTGGGATCTCGATCACTTACTATTCTCCTGGTGGGTAGGCCATGCAATTTGAAGATTTCTTTGAGGAACACTCTGGCCACATCCACTGCAGTGTAGGTTTCTTTTACTAGGATCAGATGGGCAACTTTGGTTAGTCTGTCAACTACCACGAAAATGGAGTTGTAACCTGAAGGTAATCCAGTAATAAAATCCATACTGATACATTCCCACTTCATCTGGGGGATGTCCAATGGATGTAACTTCCCAGGCATCTTTACTCTTTCAGCTTTAACTTTCTGGCATGTCAGACACTGACGTACATGATTCAGTACATTGACGTACATGATTCAGTACATCCTTTTTCAGACCAGGCCAAAAGAAGCTTTTCTTTATAGACATGTAGGTTTTGATGAAACCTGGATGTCCTGCTATAATGCTATCATGGGCTTCATTCAAAATTTGGTCCTTGGTTCCCTCATCATTGGGAATGCATAGCCTGCGATTATAATACATAATGCCATCATCCAGGTTGTACCCTTGAACACTGTTCAACTCCTGCAGAGTTTTGCTTTCTTGCATAAGTAGGGTAGCAATAGGGCCAAAGAATCTATCTTGCATGATCTTCTCTCTTGCTTCAATAATCAAGGGATTTGATATTACAGTAATTGCAAGCAAGGAGGCTTTTCTACTGAGGGCATCTGTTACCACATTCTCTTTGCCTGGGCGGTACTTGATTTCAAAATCAAATTCCTGCAAGGTCTGCATCCACCTTCTTTGGCGCATGTTGAGGTCATTCTGAGTAAAGATCCACTTTAAGCTCTGATGATCTGTCATCAAAGTGAATCTTTTTCCCAGTAGGTAATGTCTCCACAACTTTAAGGCATAGACTACTGAAATCAATTCCAAGTCGTGGACAACATAATTCCTCTGAGCTTTCGGGATTCATAGGCCACTGCATGACCTTCCTGCATGAGTGCACCTCCCAAGGCAAAACCACTTGCATCAGTTTACTACCTCAAAGGGTAGAGAAAAATCTAGCAGCTTCAGAACGGGGACTGGTTACCAAGGCGGTCTTCTTATCAAAAGCACTCTGGCACCTGGCAGACCACTGAAACGGGGTATTCTTCTTAAGAAGATTAGTCAAGGGGAAGCTATGAGAGCATACTTTGGTATAAAAATTCTATACCAACCAGTCAATCCCAAGAATCCTCTGACTTCTTTCACTGTCTTTGGTTCCGGCCAATCTATGACTGCTTGGACTTTTGCGGAATTTGGAGAAATTCCATCTTTGGATACCAAAAATCCCAAGTATTCAACGTGGTCGGCAGAGAAAGTGCATTTGCTCTTTTTGGCAAAGAGTTGATGCCTTCTTAGAATCTCAAGAACTTTTCTGACATGAGTCTCATGGTCAGCTGCATTCCTTGAGTAAATCAGAATGTCATCAAAGAAAACTAGAACAAAATCATCCAAGTATTCTCTGAGGATGTCCTGCATTAGGCGATTGAATGTAGCTGGGTCATTAGTTAATCCAAACGGCATGACGGTAAATTCATAACACCCATAGTAGCGAGTATTGATGGTGGCTGTTTTTGGTATATCTTGATCATTGATCCTGATCTGGTAATACCCGGATTTGAGATCTATTTTTGTGAATATCTGGGCTCCATTTAGCTTGTCCAAAAGCTCATCAATTCTTGGGATAGGATACTTATTCTTAACTGTCTGATTTAGACCTCTGTAGTCTACACAGAGTCTAAGCGTTCCATCGTTCTTTTTCTGAAAGAGAACTGGCGCACCCCAAGGTGAAACACTGGGTCTTACAAACCCTTGTTCTAACAAGTGTCTAAGATGTTCCTTGAGTTCAATGGCTTCCGAAACTGGCATTTTGTACGTGCGTAGCATAGAAAACTCTAGTGAGGCTTTGGAGTGGTTGTTCCTCAACATAATTAGAGGGAAAAATATCTGCAGAGCAGAGAGACATAAGAAAATGGAGAATCATAAGAAAATTTGAAACAAAAAATCCAATATTAGCATGTTGTTAAGGCTGTGTTTATGTTACACTGACAATTTGAAGGAAACCTTGGTCGTTGGCCTTGAATGTACAGGTCTCCAATGTTGAGATATCGAGCTCGTCTAGTGAGGCGGTGGACACTGATGACCCGCCTGGGGGATAGGCCCCACACTTACACCACTGGCATGGTTGGTGAAATCTTGGGTGATATGCGGCCAGTGGGATGATAGGCTGTGTGACAGCCATTCTAGAGACTGGCATAGTTATAGCGCCAGCTCATTTAGTTGGGTTCACACTATAGAGAACCCGTGTATGTATTGGTTGAGTACCTTTCATATTATGTGTACTCTTATCTTGTATATGGTGTGTTGAGTGTTGAGTGAAGAAGAAGAAGATTTTTCAGCCTCTCACCTTGTGTGTTCTCTATTAGGGTTATGTGAGTGTGTGTGTGTGCTTACAAGAGCTCAAGCTCTCTTCCCCCCTGCATCTTTTCATGGTATCAGAGCCTGGTTCGTGCTAAGGGCTGAGCTGCAAGCAAGAGAACCACAGGAAGCGGTACGAGGGTAAGAGCTGCAACAACTACTCTTCCCTATTTGTGTTGGTGACTACACCCTTGTCTCGGGAGACCCTTGTCGGGAGCTCTACGGGAGGCACCAGTAAACGATCTCTGATTGAGGAGCTTTCTTCGCGGGAGTAAAGCTATAGGGCAACTAAATAGTCCTATTGGACACCCCCACTTGGACACCCCCATTTTCTGGGCCGAAAACACGTTTCGGGCGCGTCTGGACCTCCGTTTTTCAGAAAGCAGGCGATTTCAAGCTCTGCGGGTAAGTCATCGATTCCCTGCAGAACTCTGTTTTAAGAATTGCAGAAAGACAGATTGACTGTGCAGACACTGTGGGTGCTGCAAAGAGGTCAACAGTTGCCATTGGGTGTATGTATGCACATTGAAGTCAAAAGTTGTGACATTTGAGAGTACTACAGTACCGCTGTGCAGAAAATACAACAGTTTATGCAGGAAAAACCAGAGTGCTATTTCTAGTAAATTTGTGTATCTGGCAAGATGTCAAATGATGGCATAACTCAGATTGTGGCTGAGAAGCTTGATAAGAATAACTTCCATGCTTGGAGGTTCAGGTTGACGAATTTCCTGATGGGAAAGGGCTATTGGGACTACATAGAAGGTGAGCATGAAAAGGCACCAGAGATACCGGACATAAATCTGACTGCTGCAGATGTGAAAGAGTTTAAAGACTGGAACCAAGGATCCAGGAAAGTTATGTATTGGCTCTCCATTAGTATACAAGACACCATGATTGCGCACATTCAGGATGCCAAGTCCCCCAAGGAGGTGTGGGACACCTTGGTAAAGCTCTATGAAACAAATACCAAGGCACGTAAGATACAATTGAAGAATGAACTTCATACTGTGGAGAAAAAGAGCATGTCTGTGAATGACTATGCGTTGAAGATAAAGGGTATTGTGGAATCCCTTGCATCTATTGGTGTGTCAGTAGATGATGATGATAAGGTGGAGGTCTGTCTACGTGGTCTCGGGCCACAATACAAGGCATTCAAGACGTCTATTCAGACTCGGGAAAACATTCCCAACTTTACAGATTTGGTGTCTATGCTGATTATAGAAGAGAAGAGCTTGGGTGAAGACCAACAGTCTTCACAAAACAAAAACAGTTCAGAGCAACAGGCCTTCTACACACATTCAGGAAGAGGACAAGGTAGAGGAGGCCGTGGACGCGGTCAAGGAGGTGGCCGAATAGGTAATCAGAATTATGGCCAGCAGTAGCAACAACAACAGTCCAAGAATACACAATAACAACAACAACAACACGCAGGTGGAAGAGGCAAATTCAGAGGCAGGGGGAGTCAAAGAGGCCGTGGAAATTGGCGAAGGCAGTATAATGATGCACGTGAATACTATTATTGTGGTAAGCCTGGACATGTGCAGGCATAATGTTATAAGAAGCAGGCTGACATGCGAAATGGGAAAGTGTAGCAAAACAACTATGCATCCTCAAGTAGAAATAATGAGGATAATGAAAGGTTGTTTGTTATGCAGCATGTCGTGAATGCCATGTCTGAAAATGTTGATGCAGCACAAAAAGATGATGTATGGTATGTGGATTCAGGTGCTTCGAACCACATGACAAGTCATGGGGAGTGGTTCAAGGAGATGAAAAACCCGGAAAGACCAGGTTTTGTGGAAACAGGGGATGACACTGCTCATCCAATTGCCCATGTTGGAGATGTGCCATTGTCTATGCAGGATGGCAAAGTGAAGTATCTTGCAGATGTACTTCACGTTCCGAACATAACAAAAAATCTGGTTTCAGTTGGCCAGATGATTGAGCAGGGTTTGCAGGTTCGGTTTAACCCTGATGGTTGTTATGTTGAAGACTTTAAAGATAAGTGCAGGTTGGTTGCAAAAGGCAACAGAGTGGGCAGAATGTTTACGCTGGATGTAGACATGCCTGAAATGAGTGCTGCGATGTTTGCAAATGGTTCAGGAATTGTTGCAGACACAGACATTTGGCATAAAAGAATTGGACATGTGAATGTGGAGAGAATGAAGTCTATGTAGACTAAAGGAATTGTGACAGGGCTGCCAAAGTTTAAAGTGGAAGGTATGCAGAGAATATGTGAAGCATGCCAATTTGGAAAGCAAACAAAGCATATATTTCCACGTAATAGATATGTGAGCAGAAATGCACTAGATGTTGTGCATTCAGATGTATGGGGTCCTACGAAGACCATGTCTATGGGAGGCTGCAGGTATTATGTGACATTCATTGATGACCACACAAGGAAAGTGTGGGTATATTTCATGAAGGAGAAGAGTGAGGTGTTCACTCACTTTCAGAATTTCAGAGTTTGGGTTGAAAAGCAAACAGAGAAATATGTAAAGTGCCTAAGGTCAAATGGAGGGGGAGAGTACTTCTCCAATGAGTTCTCTAAATTTTTGAAGAAGAATGGTATTCAGAGACAGTTTACATGCAGATACACTCCGCAGCAAAATGGAGTTGCTGAGCAGAAAAACAGGCACATTGCTGAGATTGCGCGAGCATTGATGGAAGAGAAGAATATGCCGCATAGCTATTGGGCTGAGGCTGTTTCTAGAGCAGTATACATCATGAACAGGACTCCAAGTGCAGCCATACATGATGTAACTCCAGAGGAGAGGTTTACTGGCAGAAAACCAGATTTGTCTCATCTGAAAGTCTTTGGATGCATTGCATATGTGCATGTGCCAGATGAGCTGAGAACTAAGCTAGATCCGAAAGCTGAAAAATGTGTGTTTATTGGATATTCCCTTGAGCAAAAGGGATACTGGTGTTATAACCCTGCCACACGTGAGTTGAGGGTAAGCAGGGATATTGTATTTGATGAGATGAGCAGCTGGTATGTGAAAAGATGCAGCGGGGAAGAGAGCTTGAGCTCTTGCAAGCACACACACACTCACAAAACCCTAATAGAGAACACACAAGGTGAGAGGCTGAAAATCATCTTCTTCTTCACTCAACACTCAACACACCATATACAAAGATGAGAGTACACACAATATGAAAGGTACTCAACCAAATACATACACGGGTTCTCTATAGTGTGAGCCCAACTAAATGAGCTGGCGCTATAACTATGCTAGTCTCTCGAATGGCTGCTGCACAGCCTATCATCCCACTGGCCACATATCACCCATGATCTCACCAACCATGCCAGTGGTGTAAGTGTGGGGCCTATCCCCCAGGCGGGTCATCACTGTTGTCCACCACCTCCTGGATGAGCTCAATATCTCAACACTCCCCCTCGAGCTCAACTCCATCTCATGTACACCAAGCGAAGCCCTGAATCTGCGGAGCTTCTCTGTACCCAATGCTTTGGTGAAGATGTCAGCTACCTGATCCTCTGTGCTGACATAAACAAGGTCGAGCTCTCCTGCCAAGACCTTCTCTCTGACGAAGTGGTAGTGGACCTCTATATGCTTCGTACAAGCATGAAAGACTGGGTTCTTGGCCACATGTATACTGCTAATGTTATCACAGAAAATGACAACTTGTCTATCCCCACTGATAGATCCAAATCTGCAAGTAGCTTTCTCAACCAAGCTACCTCACATGCTGCCATAGCAGCTCCTCTGTACTCGGCCTCTGTACTGGATAGAGCAATCGTAGGCTACTTCTTGCTGCTCCAAGTCACAGCAGCACTCCCCAAAGAAAACATGAATCCACTAGTAGATCTCCTATCTGAGATACTACCAGCCCAATCAGCATCTGTGTACCCATGTACACATATCTCTGTCCCAGTCTCATAGAATAGTCCACAATGCAAAGTAGACCTCACATACCTTAGTATGCGTCTCACTGCATCCAAATGCGGTTTCCGTGGAACCTGCATAAACTAACTCACCAACCCAACAGCATAGCTCAAATCTGGTCTGGTGATCGTCATATAGATCAAGCTTCCTACTATGCGTCTATACATAGTAGGATCCTCCAAGATCTCTCCTAAATCTGCACTCAACTTGCCATTCTGATCCAATGGCACGAAAATAGGCTTACAGCCTATCATACCTTACTTGGACAACATGTCCAAGCCATACTGTCTCTACAGTAATCCAATACCATGTGGTGACCTAATCACCTCAATGCCCAAGAAATATCTGAGCTCCCCCAGATCCTTCATCTCAAACTTCTGTCTAAGCAAGATCTTTACATCAAAGATCTCTGCATCATGGTCCCCCGTAATGATCAAGTCATCTACATAGATGACAACAAGCACAACCCCTCTATCACCATGATGACAACAAGCACAACCCCTCTATCACCATGTCTCACATACAACGAGAAATCTGCATTGGCTACATGAAAGCCAATAGTGACAAGATATTCAAAAATCTTGTCAGACCATGCTCTTGGTGCTTGTTTTAAGCCATGCAAGGCTTTCTTCAACCTGCAAACATGCTCGGGGTGACTCACATCCTCATAGCCAGGTGGCTGCAACATATACACCTCTTGTTGCAAATCCCCATGCAAGAATGCATTCTTTACATCCACCATTGCTTTGACACAGCCACTGCTATCACAACTCTCACTGTTGCCATCTTGGCAACTGGGCTGAAAGTTTCCTCATAATCAATGCCATATGTCTACGCATATCCTTTGGCTACCAATGTAGCCTTGTACCTGTTTATGCTTCCATCACTGTTATGTTTTACTTTGTACACCCACTTGCATCCAATGGCTTTCTTGCCTTCAGGCAATTGCACTAAATCCCAAGTCTCATTTCCATATAGTGCATCCATCTCCTCATCCATAGCTTTCTCCCAACACACATTTCCAACAGCCTGATCAATGCATGTGGGCTCAACAACCTGCACAACCTTTGCCATATATGCATAGTGATGTGCCACATAACCATCATAGGTAAATCTCTGCACAGGATTTTTCACTCTCCCAGATCTTCGCAGCTTTTCATTCATGGCTTCCATAGCCTTCTTTACACCAGGTGTTCTCATAGTTAGCTGGGATCCCAAGCTCCTCATCAAGGCTCATATCTGAGCCACTAGACTCTCCATCAACATGAGAATGCCCTGCAGAAATGTCAGGCATACCAAGGGGCTCAACCACTTTCTCTTTTCCTTTACGTGATGTACTAATCACATTTGTAGGACTGGTATTATGACGCAGCCTGCCACTCCATAGTCTATCAACAGACCCACTAGATGAGGACTCTCCTGGTCCACTCAAAGACTGTGATTGCTGACCTGCATTCTGTGCAACCACACTTCCACTCACATCAGCCCCAACAGCTTCTTTTTCAGCAGCATACCAGCTGCTCATCTCATCAAAGACAACATCCCTGCTTACCCTCAACTCACGTGTAGCAGGGTTATAACACCTGTATCCCTTTTGCTCAAGGGAATATCCAATAAACACACATTTTTCAGCTTTCGGATCCAGCTTAGTTCTCAACTCATCTGGCACATGCACATATGCAATGCATCCAAAGACTTTTAGATGAGACAAATCTGGTTTTCTGCCAGGAAACCTCTCCTCTGGAGTTACATCATGTATGCCTGCAGTTGGAGTCCTGTTCATGATGTATACTGCTGTAGAAACAGCCTCAGCCCAATAGCTATGCGGCATATTTTTCTCTTCCATCAATGCTCGCGCAATCTCAGCAATGTGCCTGTTTTTCCGCTCAGCAACTCCATTTTGCTGCGGAGTGTATCTGCATATAAACTATCTCCGAATACCATTCTTCTTCAAAAATTCAGAGAACTCATTGGAGAAGTACTCTCCCCCTCCATTTGACCTTAGGCACTTTACATATTTCCCTGTTTGCTTTTCAACCAAAACTCTGAAATTCTGAAAGTGAGTGAACGCCTCACTCTTCTCCTTCATGAAATATACCCACACTTTCCTTGTGTGGTCATCAATGAATGTCACATAATACCTGCAGCCTCCCATAGACATGGTCTTCGTAGGACCCCATACATCTGAATGCACAACATCTAGTGCATTTCTGCTCACATATCTATATTACGTGGAAATACATGCTTTGTTTGCTTTCCAAATTGGCATGCTTCACATATTCTCTACATACCTTCCACTTTAAACTTTGGCAGCCCTGTCACAATTCCTTTAATCTGCATAG
This sequence comes from Cibotium barometz, assembly GCF_041138505.1. Classification (NCBI taxonomy): domain Eukaryota; kingdom Viridiplantae; phylum Streptophyta; class Polypodiopsida; order Cyatheales; family Cibotiaceae; genus Cibotium; species Cibotium barometz. The sequence continues at coordinate 43,342,506 of NC_141049.1, forward strand.
ACTTCATTCTCTGCACATTCACATGTCCAATTCTTTTATGCCAAATGTATGTGTCTGCAACAATTCTTGAACCATTTGCAAACATCGCAGCACTCATTTCAGGCATGTCTACATCCAACCTGCACTTGTCTACATCTAACGTAAACATTCTGCCCACTCTATTACCTTTTGCAACCAACCTGCACTTGTCTTTAAAGTCTTCAACATAACAACCATCAGGGTTAAACCGAACCTGCAAACCTTGCTCAATCATCTGGCCAACTGAAACTAGATTCTTTGTTATGTAGTACGGAACGTGAAGTACATCTATAAGGTACTTCACTTTGCCATCCTGCATAGACAATGGCACATCTCCAACATGGGCAATTGGATGAGTAGTGTCATCCCCTGTTTCCACAAAACCTGGTCTTTCCAGGTTTTTCATCTCCTTGAACCACTCCCCATGACTTGTCATGTGGTTCGAAGCACCTGAATCCACATACCACACATCATCTTTTTGTGCTGCTTCAACATTTTCAGACATGGCATTCACGACATGCTGCATAACAAACAACCTTTCATTATCCTCACTATTTCTACTTGAGGATGCATAGTTGTTTTGCTGCACTTTCCCATTTTCCATGTCAGCCTGCTTCTTATAACATTCTGCCTGCACATGTCCAGGCTTACCACAATAATAGCATTCACGTGCATCATTATACTACCTTTGCCAATTTCCACGGCCTCTTTGACTCCCCCTGCCTCTGAATTTTCCTCTTCCTGCGTGTTGTTGTTGTTGTTGTTGTTGTGTATTCTGGGACTGTTGTTGTTGCTGCTGCTGCTGGCCATAATTCTGATTACCTGTTCGGGCACCTCCTTGACTGCGTCCACGACCTCCTCTACCTCGTCCTCTTCCTGAACTTGTGTAGAAGGCCTGTTGCTCTGAACTATTTTTATTTTGTGAAGACTGTTGGTCTTCACCCAAGCTCTTCTCTTCTATAATCAGCATAGACACCAAATCTGTAAAGTTGGGAATGTTTTCTCGAGTCTGAATAGACGTCTTGAACGCCTTGTATTGTGGCCCGAGACCACGTAGACAGACCTCCACCTTATCATCATCATCTATTGACACACCAATAGATGCAAGGGATTCCACAATACCCTTTATCTTCAACGCATAGTCATTCACAGACATGCTCTTTTTCTCCTTAGTATGAAGTTCATTCTTCAACTGTATCTTACGTGCCTTGGTATTTGTTTCATAGAGCTTTACCAAGGTGTCCCACGCCTCCTTGGGGCACTTGGCATCCTGAATGTGCCCAATCATGGTGTCCTGTATACTAATGGAGAGCCAATACATAACTTTCCTGGCTCCTTGGTTCCAGTCCTTAAACTCTTTCATTATCTACAGCAGTCGGATTTATGTCCGATATCTCCGGTGCCTCTTCATGCTCACCTTCTATGTAGTCCCAATATGTAGTCCCAATAGCCCTTTCCCATCAGGAAATTCGTCAACCTGAACCTCCAAGCATGGAAGTTATTCTTATCTAGCTTGTCAGCCACAATCTGGGTTATCCCATCATTTGACATCTTGCCAAACACACAATTTTACCAGAAACAGCACTCTGGTTTGTCCTGCACAAACTGCTATATTTCCTGCAGCGGTACTGTAGTACTCTCAAATGTCACAACCAGTGACTTCAATGTGCATACATACACCCAATGGCAACTGTTGACCTCTTTGCAGCATCCACAGTGTCTGCACAGTCAATCTGTCTTCCTGCAGTTCTTAAAACAGAGTTCTGCAGAGAATCGATGACTTACCCGCAGTGCTCGAAATCGCCTGCTTTCTAAAAAACGGAGGTCCAGACGCGCCTGAAACGCGATTTCGGCCCAGAAAATTTTGTCCGATAGGACGGTATAGTTGCCCTATAGCTTTACTCCCTATAGTCGACAAGGGTGTAGTCACCAACACAAATAGGGAAGAGTAGTTGAAGCTCTTACCCTCGTACCGCTTCCTGTGGTTCTCTTGCTTGCAGCTCAGCCCTTAGCACGAACCAGGCTCTGATACCATGAAAAGATGCAGGGGGGAAGAGAGCTTGAGCTCTTGCAAGCACACACACACTCACAAAACCCTAATAGAGAACACACAAGGTGAGAGGCTGAAAATCATCTTCTTCTTCACTCAACACACCGTATACAAAGATGAGAGTACACACAATATGAAAGGTACTCAACCAAATACATACACGGGTTCTCTATAGTGTGAGCCTAACTAAATGAGCTGGCGCTATAACTATGCCAGTCTCTAGAATGGCTGTCGCATAGCCTCTCATCCCACTGGCCGCATATCACCCATGATCTCACCAACCATGCCAGTGGTGTAAGTGTGGGGCCTAACCCCCAGGCGGGTCAACCGCCTCACTGGATGAGCTCGATATCTCAACAGTATGCTGTTGAAAAAGAAGCTCTTGGGACTAATGTGAGTGGAAGTGTGGTTACACAGAATGCAGGTCAGCAATCACAGTCTTTGAGTGGACCAGGATAGTCCTCATCTAGTGGGTCTGTTGATAGACCATGGAGTGGCAGGCTGCGTCATAATACCAGTCTTGCAAATGTGATTAGTACATCACGTAAAGGAAAAGAGAAAGTGGTTGAGCCCCTTGGTATGCCTGATATTTCTACAGAGGGCATTCTCATGTTGATGGAGAGTCTAGTGGCTCAGATATGAGCCTTGATGAGGAGCTTGGGATCCCAGCTATGAGAACACCTGGTGTAAAGAAGGCTATGGAAGCCATGAATGAAAAGCTGTGAAGATCTGGGAGAGTGAAAAATCCTGTGCAGAGATTTACCTATGGTGGTTATGTGGCACATCACTATGCATATATGGCAAAGGTTGTGCAGGTTGTTGAGCCCACATGCATTGATCAGGCTGTTGGAAATGTGTGTTGGGAGAAAGCCATGGATGAGGAGATGGATGCACTATATGGAAATGAGACTTGGGATTTAGTGCAATTGCCTGAAGGCAAGAAAGCCATTGGTGGATGCAAGTGGGTGTACAAAGTAAAACATAACAGTGATGGAAGCATAAACAGGTACAAGCTAGATTGGTAGCCAAAGGATATGCGCAGACATATGGCATTGATTATGAGGAAACTTTTAGCCCAGTTGCCAAGATGGCAACAGTGAGAGTTGTGATAGCAGTGGCTACGTCAAAGCAATGGTCTTTACATCAGATGGATGTAAAGAATGCATTCTTGCATGGGGATTTGCAAGAAGAGGTGTATATGTTGCAGCCACCTTGTTTATGAGGATGTGAGTCACCCCGAGCATGTTTGCAGGTTGAAGAAAGCCTTGTATGGCTTAAAACAAGCACGAAGAGCATGGTCTGACAAGATTTCTGAATATCTTATCACTATTGGCTTTCATGTAGCCAATGCATATTTCTCGCTGTATGTGAGACATGGTGATAGAGGGGTTGTGCTTGTTGTCATCTATGTAGATGACTTGATCATTACGGGGGACCATGATGCAGAGATCTTTGATGTAAAGATCTTGCTTAGGCAGAAGTTTGAGATGAAGGATCTGGGGGAGCTCAGATATTTCTTGGGCATTGAGGTGATAAGGTCACCACATGGTATTGGATTACTGTAGAGACAGTATGGCTTGGACATGTTGTCCAAGTATGGTATGACAGGCTGTAAGCCTATTTCTGTGCCATTGGATCAGAATGGCAAGTTGAGTGCAGATTCAGGAGAGATCTTGGAGGATCCTACTATGTATAGGCGTGTAGTAGGAAGCTTGATATACATGACGATCACCAGGCCAGATTCGAGCTATGTTGTTGGGTTGGTGAGTCAGTTTATGCAGGTTCCACAGAAACCGCATTTGGATGCATTGAGATGCATACTGAGATATGTGAGGTCTACTTTGCATTGTGGACTATTCTATGAGACTAGGACAGAGATATGTGTACATAGGTACACAGATGCTGATTGGGCTGGTAGTATCTCACCAAATAGAAGATCTACCAGTGGATTCATGTTTTCTTTGGGGAGTGCTGCTATGACTTGGAGCAGCAAGAAGCAGCCTACGGTTGCTCTATCCAGTACAGAGGCTGAGTACAGAGGAGCTGCTATGGCAGCATGTGAGGTAGCTTGGTTGAGAAAGCTACTTGCAGATTTGGGTCTATCAGTGGATAGACAAGTTGTCATTTTCTGTGACAACATTAGCAGTATACAGTTGGCCAGAAACCCAGTATTTCATGCTCGTACGAAGCATATAGAGGTCCACTACCATTTCATCAGAGAGAAGGTCTTGGCAGGATACCTTGACCTTGTTTATGTCAGCACAGAGGATCAGGTAGCTGACATCTTCACCAAAGCATTGGGTACAGAGAAGCTCCGCAGATTCAGGGCTTCGCTTGGTGTACATGAGATGGAGTTGAGCTCGAGGGGGAGTGTTGAGATATCAAGCTCCTTTAGTGAGGCGGTGGACACTGATGACCCGCCTGGGGGATAGGCCCCACACTTACACCACTGGCATGGTTGGTGAGATCTTGGGTGATATGCGGCCAGTGGGATGATAGGCTGTGTGACAGCCATTCTAGAGACTCACATAGTTATAGTGCCAGCTCATTTAGTTGGGTTCACACTATAGAGAACCCGTGTATGTATTGGTTGAGTACCTTTCATATTATGTGTACTCTTATCTTGTATATGGTGTGTTGAGTGTTGAGTGAAGAAGAAGAAGATTTTCAGCCTCTCACCTTGTGTGTTCTCTATTAGGGTTATGTGAGTGTATGTGTGTGCTTGCAAGAGCTCAAGCTCTCTTCCCCCCTGCATCTTTTCTATTGAGATATCGAGCTCGTCTAGTGAGGCGGTGGCCACTGATGACCCGCCTGGGGGATAGGCCCCACACTTACACCACTGGCATGGTTGGTGAGATCTTGGGTTATATACGGCCAGTGGGATGACAGGCTGTGTGACAGCCATTCTAGAGACTGGCATAGTTATAGCGCCAGCTCATTTAGTCGGGTTCACACTATAGAGAACCCGTGTATGTATTGGTTGAGTGCCTTTCATATTATGTGTACTCTTATCTTGTATATGGTGTGTTGAGTGTTGAGTAGAGAAGAAGAAGATTTTCAGCCTCTCACCTTGTGTGTTCTCTATTAGGGTTTTGTGAGTGTGTGTGTGTGTGCTTGCAAGAGCTCAAGCTCTCTTCCCCCCTGCATCTTTTCATGGTATCAGAGCCTGGTTTGTGCTAAGGGCTGAGCTGCAAGCAAGAGAACCACAGGAAGCGGTACGAGGGTAAGAGCTTCCACTACTCTTCCCTATTGTGTTGGTGACTGAATAGTTGCCTTGTAGCTTTACTCCCGCGAAGAAAGCTCCTCAATCAGAGACCATTTGCCGGTGCCTCCCGTAGAGCTCCCGACAAGGGTGTAGTCACCAACACAAAATATCAATCCGAGGGGTGTCGTTTCGGGCACGTCTGGACCTCCGTTTTTTAGAAAGCAGGCGATTTTGAGCACTGCGGGTAAGTCATCGATTCTCTGCAGAACTCTGTTTTAAGAACTGCAGGAAGACAGATTGACTGTGCAGACACTGTGGGTGCTGCAAAGAGGTCTACAGTTGCCATTGGGTGTATGTATGCACATTCAAGTCACTGTTGGTGACATTTGAGAGTACTACAGTACTGCTGTGCAGAAAATACAGCAGTTTGTGCAGAAAAACCAGAGTGCAGTTTTTGGTAAAATTGTGTGTTTGGCAAGATGTCTAATGATGGCATAACACAGATTGTGGCTGAGAAGCTGGATAAGAATAACTTCCATGCTTGGAGGTTCAGGTTAACAAATTTCCTGATGGGAAAAGGCTATTGGGACTCCATAGAAGGTGACCATGAAGAGGCACCGAAGATACCGGATATAAATCCGACTGCTGCAGATGTGAAATAGTTTAAAGACTGGAACCAAGGAGCCAGGAAAGTAATGTATTGGCTTTCCATTAGTATACAGGACACCATGATTGGGCACATTCAGGATGCCAAGTCCCCCAAGGAGGCGTGGGACACCTTGGTAAAGCTTTATGAAACAAATACCAAGGCACGTAAGATACAGTTGAAGAATGAACTTCATACTGTGGAGAAAAAGAGCATGTCTGTGAATGACTATGCGTTGAAGATAAAGGGTATTGTGGAATCCCTTGCATCTATTGCTGTGTCAGTAGATGATGATGACAAGGTGGAAGTCTGTCTACGTGGTCTCGGGCCACAATACAAGGCGTTTAAGACGTCTATTCAGACTCGGGAAAACATTCCCAACTTTACAGATTTGGTGTCTATGGTGATTATCGAAGAGAAGAACTTGGGTGAAGACCAACAGTCTTCACAAAGCAAAAACAGTTCAGAGCAACAGGCCTTCTACACGAGTTCAGGAAGAGGACGAGGTAGAGGAGGCCGTGGACGCGATCAAGGAGGTGGCCGAACAGGTAATCAGAATTATGGCCAGCAGCAGCAGCAACAACAACAGTCCCAGAATCAACAACAACAACAACACGCAGGTGGAAGAGGCAAATTCAGAGGCAGGGGGAGTCAAAGAGGCCGTGGAAATTGGCAAAGGCAGTACAATGATGCACGTGAATGCTATTATTGTGGTAAGCCTGGACATGTGCAGGCAGAATGTTATAAAAAGCAGGCTGACATGCAAAATGGGAAAGTGCAGCAAAACAACTATGCATCCTCAAGCAGAAATAATGAGGATAATGAGAGGTTGTTTGTTATGCAGCATGTCGTGAATGCCATGTCTGAAAATGTTGATGCAGCACAAAAAGATAATGTTTGGTATGTGGATTCAGGCGCTTCGAACCACATGACAAGTCATGGGGAGTGGTTCAAGGAGATGAAAAACCCGAAAAGACCAGGTTTTGTGGAAACAGGGGATGACACTGCTCATCCAATTGCCCACGTTGGAGATGTGCCATTGTCTATGCAGGATGGCAAAGTGAAGTACCTTGTAGATGTACTTCATGTACCGAACATAACAAAGAATTTGGTTTCAGTTGGCCAGATGATTGAGCAGGGTTTGCAGGTTCGGTTTAACCCTGATGGGTGTTATGTTAAAGATTTCAAAGACAAGTGCAAGTTGGTTGCAAAAGGCAACAGAGTGGGCAGAATGTTTACATTGAATGTAGACATGCCCGAAATGAGTGCTGCGATGTTTGCAAATGGTTCAGGAGTTGTTGCAGACACAGACATATGGCATAAAAGAATTGGACATGTAAATGTGCAGAGATTGAAGTCTATGCAGACAAAAGGAATTGTGATAGGGCTGCCAAAATTTAAAGTGGAAGGTATGCAGAAAATATGTGAAGCATGCCAATTTGGGAAGCAAACAAAGCATGTGTTTCCACGTAACAGATATGTAAGCAGAAATGCACTAGATGTTGTGCATTCAGATGTATGGGGTCCTACGAAGTCCATATCTATGGGAGGCTGCAGGTATTATGTGACTTTCATTGATGACCACACAAGGAAAGTGTGGGTATATTTCATGAAGGAGAAGAGTGAGGTGTTCACTCACTTTCACAATTTCAGAGTTTTGGTTGAAAAGCAAACAGGGAAATATGTAAAGTGCCTAAGGTCAGATGGAGGGGGAGAGTACTTCTCCAATGAGTTCTCTGAATATTTGAAGAAGAATGGTATTCGGAGACAGTATACATGCAGATACACTCCACAGCAAAATGGAGTTGCTGAGCGGAAAAACAGGCACATTGCTGAGATTGCGCGAGCATTGATGGAAGAGAAGAATATGCCGCATTGCTATTGGGCTGAGGCTGTTTCTACAGCAGTATACATCATGAACAGGACTCCAACTGCAGCCATACATGATGTAACTCCAGAGGAGAGGTTTACTGGCAGAAAACCAGATTTGTCGCATCTGAAAGTCTTTGGATGCATTGCATATGTGCATGTGCCAGATGATCTGAGAACTAAGATGGATCCAAAAGCTGAAAAATGTGTGTTTATTGGATATTCCCTTGAGCAAAAGGGATACAGGTGTTATAACCCTACTACACATGAGTTGAGGGTAAGCAGGGATGTTGTCTTTGATGAGATGAGCAGCTGGTATGCTACTGAAAAAGAAGCTGTTGGGGCTGATGTGAGTGGAAGTGTGGTTGCACAGAATGCAGGTCAGCAATCACAATCTTTGAGTGGACCAGGAGAGTCCTCATCTAGTGGGTCTGTTGATAGACCATGGAGTGGCAGGCTGCGTCATAATACCAGCCCTGCAAATGTGATTAGTACATCACGTAAAGGAAAAGAGAAAATGGTTGAGCCCCTTGGTATGCCTGACATTTCTGCAGGGCATTCTCATGTTGATGGAGAGTCTAGTGGCTCAGATATGAGCCTTGATGAGGAGCTTGGGATCCCAGCTATGAGAACACCTGGTGTAAAGAAGGCTATGGAAGCCATGAATGAAAAGCTACGAAGATCAGGGAGAGTGAAGAACCCTGTGCAGAGATTTACATATGATGGTTATGTGGCACATCACTATGCATATATGGCAAAGGTTGTGCAGGTTGTAGAGCCCACATGCATTGATGAGGCTGTTGGAAATGTGTGTTGGGAGAAAGCTATGGATGAGGAGATGGATGCACTATATGGAAATGAAACTTGGGATTTAGTGAAATTGCCTGAAGGCAAGAAAGCCATTGGATGCAAGTGGGTGTACAAAGTTAAACATAACAGTGATGGAAGTATAAACAGGTACAAGGCTAGATTGGTAGCCAAAGGATATGCGCAGACATATGGGATTGATTATGAGGAAACTTTCAGCCCAGCTACCAAGATGGCAACGGTGAGAGTTGTGATAGCAGTGGCTGCGTCAAAGCAATGGTCTTTACATCAGATGGATGTAAAGAATGCATTCTTGCATGGGGATTTGCAAGAAGAGATGTATATGTTGCAGCCACCTGGTTATGAGGATGAGGGTCACCCCGAGCATGTTTGTAGGTTGAAGAAAGCCTTGTATGGCTTAAAGCAAGCACCAAGAGCATGGTCTGACAAGATTTCTGAATATCTTGTCACTATTGGCTTTCATGTAGCCAATGCAGATTTCTCATTGTATGTGAGACATGGTGATAGAGGAGTTGTGCTTGTTGTCATCTATGTAGATGACTTGATCATTACGGGGGACCATGATGCAGAGATCTTTGATGTAAAGATCTTGCTTAGACAGAAGTTCGAGATGAAGGATCTGGGGGAGCTCAGATATTTCTTGGGCATTGAGGTGATTAGGTCACCACATGGTATTGGATTACTGCAGAGACAGTATGGCTTAGACATGTTGTCCAAGTATGGTATGACAGGCTGTAAGCCTATTTCTGTGCCATTGGATCAGAATGGCAAGTTGAGTGCAGATTTAGGAGAGATCTTGGAGGACCCTACTATGTACAGACGCATAGTAGGAAGTTTGATCTACATGACGATCACCAGACCAGATTTGAGCTATGCTGTTGGGTTGGTGAGTCAGTTTATGCAGGTTCCACGAAAACCGCATTTAGATGCAGTGAGACGCATACTGAGGTATGTGAAGTCTACTTTGCATTGTGGACTATTGTATGAGACTGGGACAGAGATATGTGTACATGGGTACACAGATGCTGATTGGGCTGGTAGTATCTCAGATAGAAGATCTACCAGTGGATTCATGTTTTCTTTGGGGAGTGCTGCTGTGACTTGGAGCAGCAAGAAGCAGCCTACGGTTGCTCTATCGAGTACAGAGGCCGAGTACAGAGGAGCTGCTATGGCAGCATGTGAGGTAGTTTGGTTGAGAAAGCTACTTGCAGATTTGGGTCTATCAGTGGATAGACAAGTTGTCATTTTCTGTGACAACATTAGCAGTATACAGTTGGCCAGGAACCCAGTCTTTCATGCTCGTACGAAGCACATAGAGGTCCACTACCACTCTGTCAGAGAGAAGGCCTTGGCAGGAGATCTTGACCTTGTTTATGTCAGCACAGAGGATCAGGTAGCTGACATCTTCACCAAAGCATTGGGTACAGAGAAGCTCCGCAGATTCAGGGCTTCGCTTGGTGTACATGAGATGGAGTTGAGCTCGAGGGGGAGTGTTGAGATATCGAGCTCGTCTAGTGAGGCGGTGGCCACTGATGACCCGCCTGGGGGATAGGCCCCACAACACCGCTGGCATGGTTGGTGAGATCTTGGGTGATATACGGCCAGTGGGATGACAGGCTGTGTGACAGCCATTCTAGAGACTGGCATAGTTATAGCGCCAGCTCATTTAGTCGGGTTCACACTATAGAGAACCCGTGTATGTATTGGTTGAGTACCTTTCATATTATGTGTACTCTTATCTTGTATATGGTGTGTTGAGTGTTGAGTAGAGAAGAAGAAGATTTTCAGCCTCTCACCTTGTGTGTTCTCTATTAGGGTTTTGTGAGTGTGTGTGTGTGCTTGCAAGAGCTCAAGCTCTCTTCCCCCCTGCATCTTTTCATTTTCATCCAAGGGTATACACATGTTGCACTATGGCAACCTTCCTTCTTAGTATGCTTGAAGCCTTGTAGCAACCCCTTCCAATGATGTAGCATACTCCCCAGTTGTTGACGCACTCGATGTGGTCTCTTAGAGCTTGGCTGCATGTAGACCCAAGCCCCAACCCTGAATCTTGTTGGAGCCCAAACTCCATTCTCCAATCACATGATCTACTTCCCAGATTGGAGGCATTTCAGTTAGCTCTGCTGGGAATAGATCATCAAATTCACTTAACCATTCTGGTTCTTTAGCCTTAAGCTTTGACTCTACTAGGTTCATTTTGACAACATAAATTTGCTGCTTCTTCCTAAGTCCTTTCAACAACTTGGAAGCTTTTACTAACTGAAGGTCTGGGGATCCGGAAACTCCAGTTCCTTGAACTTTGTTCCCGTGAAGGTCATGGAAGGAGATGGTTCCATTGTGACAGTGTATGTCAGCTTGATTTTTGTGGAGCCAATCCATTCCAAGGATTCCATCAAAAACTCCCAGAGGTAAAACTTTGAACTGACAATTGGTCACATTACCATCTAGATTGAACTGGATAAGATTTGTCTCATGGTGAGTGAAAAGAGTCTTTCCACTGGCCAATTCAACTTGCATAGGTTTCCCTGATTTCTGTTCTAAGACTAGCTTACGCAAGCATCCAGGGGAAATGAATGAATGAGAACTGCCAGAATCAATCAAAAGCTTAAAAGCTTACCTTGATACTCTGCTGGAGTATGGATGACAGAGAACTGCTGGTTAGGCCCTTGATTTTCAATTGCACCATAGATCTGCCCTTTTTCCTCTTCTACTACATCTGAAATTGTGACTGCTCTGGCTGCTCTGCAGTCTGAGGTGGAACTCTTTCTCTTTGGTTGCCCCAGTTCTGGGAAGGAGTTCTGAGATTACTCTGGATAGATGTAGACGGCTGAGCTAGAGTTCTTCTGGGGTTTCCCTGGCAAGATGGACCCTGATTAGACTGGTATGAAGGGGTTGGTCTCTAAATTCAGGGTCCTTGACTTCCGTGTCCCCTTGACATGGCAGGAGTCATGCAGTCTTTTAACTGGTGGCCAAAACCCTGGCATCCAAAACATCGGTTTTCAGTTCTGAGCTCATCCCTCTGATTTCTTGAAAGAGGAGGGGTTCCTGAGAAAGTACTCTGGGGGAAGGGTCTTCCTTCACTTCTGAATCTTCGTGCATCCTGATTCTGATTCGGGCCTTGCTGCCTCTTTGGGGGTGGAAAGTTTGAAGTACTTCCCTGGGCTTGGAATCTTTTAAAGTTAGAGAGTGCAGGCTTTGGCGGGACCTTTACTACAAACGCTTTGGCAAAATCCTTTGCCATTCTTACTGCTTCAGCCATGGACACTGGCTTGGCAGTTTTGACCAGTGTGTCCAAGGGTTTGTTCATTCCCCGAATGAACCTCGCCATAAGTTGCTCTTCATCTAGAGGTGGTGAATATTTGAGTAGAAGAGCAAAGGCCTGGTGATATTCCTCGATGGTTTTGCTCTCCTGCTTTAGCTCTAAGAATTCGTTCATTTTGGTTTCCAAAAATCCAGGAGGGCAAAATCTCTTTCTTAGATAGGTTTTTAGATCATTCCAGGACTGAGTATTTCTGTCCAGACGGTTGGTGTTACAGTGGTTCCTCCATGCTACCCTGGCTGTTTCCACTATTTTCAGCCGGGCAAGAGCCATTTTGCTCCGCTCATTGTAGCCTGTGACGTCAAAATATTCTTCCATGGCTTCCACCCATTTCTCCACAGCCTCGCCCAGGTTCTCCCCTTCTCCTTTGAAGGGTCCTGGCTGAGTCCTATGAAGAGGCTTGCGAACATCAGGGTCAAGCTCATCATCTTCAGAGACAGGGTCTGGCTGACGGCCAGTTTCCTCGTCTCATGATTCTGTCAAAAATTTATATATTATTAAATTTTTATTTTGATATTATCCACGAGATCCTAGGACTTAAGAGGTTCAGAAAACAATTTCTTAAACAAGACAATGATCTTATTGGAGATCTATGACATATGTCCGATAACAGATTTTTCTTTATCAGATCGTCCGTTGTAAACAATCATTTATACAACAGGAAATTTTTCTCCGAAAAACATTTCTTTATTTATATAAAAGTTGCAATATGTACATAGAGCAGCTCGGCTCTAGAATTTAAAATCTCCTCAGGAGACGCATATGACGACGATATTGGGCCATAGCCATGCCCTGATACAAACGTCCACTTACTGACAAGGGAGCTATTATCTTCCATTTAGGAATAAAGCAACTGAGGAGTTTGTAGACTTGGCATGAAAGTCTGAAATTTCGAGGCGTTGAATGATATAGGATGACGCCACACACTATTTTTAGCTTTAACAGAATCATTGCCAAGGAGAGGTTCTGCCACAGCATTGCACGGCGGTCGCAAGAGGTGTGGACATATTGCCCTGCAAACCACTTATGCTGTAGTCTCTCCACTTGGTTAGGAAAATATAAATTCTTGAAATGGCGTGCGAGTCTAGCTCGACTTGTTTGAGTTGAAGCGGAAGAAATGAGATGCTCGAAGTCAAACGCAGTCATATCTAAAGACTGGGTGAGGTCGGAAATACCAGATAAATAGGGAACTTCCATCTATAAAAATAATTTCTTTGATTAAAAATTCTTCATTAAAGAAGCTTATGGAATGAAAATACATTATGAAAAATGCTTTTTTTGAGTTTTTATAATCAATTTCTGATAAGAATTTGTTTATCCTTATTAGTTTTCAACTTCGCTCTGATACCAACTGTGAGATCCCTCTGCCCCCTCCGCGCACTCGACAGAAGCAGCCCCCTCATGCGCGGGGTAGGGTTTCTCACTCAGGGCCTCGCCCTCGAATATCCGGGCACGAGACTAGGCTGGTGGTCACTCCGAAAACCGAAACCGAAAAAAATTCCCATGCTCGGAAAGCGAGGACGATTCCACCTTTTTGAATTTTTCTTAACGAGTTTTCTAACGAGATCAAAATCTAAACTATCCTCCACCTGAACTAAACCAGATAGAAGGAAACTATTACTGATATAAATTGATCATCTGAGCAATTCAATGCTTTTTTCCTAATCAAGATTAGGCACAGCCGTTGATCCACTCAATCGATAATTTTATCAGGGAATTAACTATCTACTCGAATCCTAGCGTAATCCTAAGATTTTTCAGTTTGATTATTAAAACTCCATGATTCCAGCCTATCCGGCCCATGGGTTAGCCACCACACAAGAATTTTATTTTTATTTCAAAAGAGTTATTTTCATCAATTTTGATTTTATGCATAAATAGATGCATAAAGAATTTTATTTTTATTCCAAAAGAGTTATTCTTATCAATTTTTATTTTATGCATAGAAAGATGCATAAAGAATTTTATTTTTAATTCAAAAGAGTTATTCTCATGAGTTTTGATTTTATGCATAAATAGATGCATAAAGAATTTTATTTTTAATTCAAAAGAGTTATTCTCATCAATTTTGATTTTATGCATAAATAGATGCATAAAGAATTTTATTTTTATTCCAAAAGAGTTATTTTCATCAATTTTGATTTTATGCATAGAAATATGCATAAAGAATTTTATTTTTAATTCAAAACAGTTATTTTCATCAATTTTTATTTTATGCATAAATAGATGCATAAAGAATTTTATTTTTATTTCAAAAGAGTTATTTTCATCAATTTTGATTTTATGCATAAATAGATGCATAAAGAATTTTATTTTTATTACAAAAGACTTATTCTTATCAATTTTGATTTTATGCATAGAAAGATGCATAAAGAATTTTATTTTTAATTCAAAAGAGTTATTTTCATCAATTTTGATTTTATGCATAGAAAGATGCATAAGGAATTTTATTTTAATTCAAAAGAATTATTCTTATCAATATTGATTTTATGCATAGAAAGATGCATAAAAGATTTACTTTTATTTCGAAAGTATTATTTTCATTGAAATTAAATTTATGCATAGTTAGATGCATAAAAGATTTATTTTTATTTTGAAAGTGTTATTCTCATTAAAATGGAATTTATGCATAGTAAAATGCATAAAAGATTTATTTTTATTTTGAAAGTGTTATTCTCATTAAATGGAATTTATGCACAGTAAAATGCATAAAAGATTTATTTTTATTTTGAAAGTGTTATTCTCATTAAAATGGAATTTATGCATAGTAAAATGCATAAAAGGTTTATTTTTAATTCGAAAGTGTTATTTTCCTTAAAATTAAACTTTATGCCTAAATAGATGCATAAAAGGATTTTTATAAAAGTGTTATTCCTACTAAAGTTGTCTTTATGCCTAATTAGATGCGTAAAGAATCTTTATATCAAAAAATTAGAATTCTCCTACATTCTTTAAATAGATGTGATAAGATGTGATATGAATCAAATAGATGTAAATGGATGTGGGTATGGATGTGGATGTATGGATGTAGGTGTGGAATGTGGATATGGATGTATGGATGTGAATGTGGATGTGGATGATGTGGATGTATGAATGTAGATGTGGATGTGGATGTATGAATGTGAATGTGAATATGGATGTATGAATGTGGAATGTGGATATGGATGTATGGATGTGAATGTGGATGTGGAAATGGATGTATGGATGTGAATGTGGATGTGGATGTGGATGTATGAATGTAGATGTGGATGTGGATGTATGAATGTGAATGTGGATATGGATGTATGAATGTGGAATGTGGATATGGATGTATGGATGTGAATGTGGATGTGGATGTGGATGTATGGATGTAGATGCGGATGTGGATGTATGTATGTGGATGTGGATGTGAAAATGGATGTATGGACGTAGATGTGGATGTATGGATGTGGATGTGGATGTGGATGTGGATGTATGGATGTATGTATGTGGATGTGGATGTATGGATGTATGTATGTGGATGTGGATGTATGAATGAGGATGTGAAAATGGATGTATGGATGTAGATGTGGATGTATGGATGTGGATGTGGATGTGGATGTATGGATGTGGATGTATGGAAGTATGTATGTGGATGTGGATGTATGAATGAGGATGTGAAAATGGATGTATGAATGTGAATGTGGATGTGGATGTATGAATGTGGAATGTGGATATGGATGTATAAATGTGGAATGTGGATATGGATGTATGGATGTGAATGTGAATGTGGATGTATGGATGTGGAAATATAGATGTAGATATGGAATGTGGATGTGGATGTATGAATGTGGATGTGGAAATGGATGTATGCATGTGGATGTGGATGAGGAAATGGATGTATGGATGTGGATGTGGATATGGATGTATGAATGTGGATGTGGATATGGATGTGTATGTATGAATGCGGATGTGGAATTGGATGTATGATGTGGATGTACGAATGTGGATGTGTATGTAGAATAATGAATGCGAATGTGTACGTGAAATGATGTGTTGTCGATATGAGTGAATGGATGAGATGTGATGATATGTGAATTGGGATGTGAATATATGATATGTGATGTGAATGAATCTGAGGTGATGAGATGGAAAATGATGTGATTAGATGAGAATGAGTACACATATGAATGGAATGTGGAATAAGTAATGTGGACTGATGAGGGATAATGTGGAAAGACGAGAGTTCAATATAGAAACTGTATTTGTGACCTGTTTGTAAATGACTGTTTTATGTCAAGAATGCTGGGGAAGCATTTTGACCGTCTTGTGATTAAGGTCGTGGAGACCTAACTGATAAAGTTGCAACTGCTGGACGGAGAGTCAATGGAGAACGTCTCGCGTAGCAAGGTCAGCCGAGGTCTTGACCAGCCTCGGTTCGATTTAAATGGTGAGCTTCCAGTACGGTGGATGAGGGACCAAGGAAGCGCCCTATGAGTGAAGCGCTAGGTGACCTGCAAAGGATCCTAGAGGGTGTTGACCATACGCTGCTCGGGCTCTTGGTTGTCGAAGATACCCACACGTGCATCGTGGAAGATATTGGAACAAGGAGTAAGAGTTGTTTTTTGAAACCGAGTATGGATCTAGTTGATTGACTTTGCTGGTCCTCAATTGATGAGTCCATAGCTCTCTTATATGGATCTGTTGGTTGATCTTGCTGATCTTCAATGAGGATTCCATCTTGATTTTTATAAGTGATTTTCTGCCGGGTACTATGAGCTAGGAACTATAGAAAAGGCCCCTGAGTGAACAAGTGGTGAGCGTTCTGGTTGCCAATGATGCCATAGATACTCCGATGAAGGAATGATTGGAAATTAAGATTCAACCGGATACTTGGAAGTTTATGATCAGTAACACTATGATTTTATTAAATGACTGAATTAAATACATTTGAATCTAGGAAAAAGGCAATTTCATATTGGGTGTGTAAGTAGTGTGACTGGAGTTAAATTGCTTGAAAATCTGGTTAGGGGGGCTGGGAACTCTTTTCCCTGGTACCCAGAACAAAACCTAACCAAATTCCTAATTGGATCCCATCACTACAATGGTTGGGCGGTTGGCTAACCCATGGGACTGGAAGGGGTTAGGCTGGACTGATGGATCCGTAAATCGAGACTCAATTTCTGTTTAGTTCAATAGATGAAGTAAATCCCAGACAAAAATTGTTCTATGGAAAAGAATCAACGGTTGTGCCTCTCAATGAGGAAAAAAGCGTTGGTCTCTATGATCCAAGTACAGTCTTTTTCCCTAATCTGACTATGGGACTTACGGGTTCGGTCAGATGAGCTCAGTTAGTTAAGGCTTTTGACTACGTTAGGGAAAAGTTATCCTGGTGGAATCACTCGTGCTTTCTGAGCAAAGGAAGTTTTTCGGGTTCAGTTTTGGAAAAACCGATGGATTAGCCTCTTGTCCGGATATCCGTGGTGGGCGAGGCCCCGAGTGTGGGACCCTGCCCCGCGCAAGAAGTGCTACTTCCGCTGCTAGCACCCCTAAAATTGTTACGTGGTGGGGACAGGGATCTTACAGTTGGTATCAGAGCGAATTGACTAATGAGGATCACCCAAAAAGCCAAAAAAGTCAAAAATTTATGAAGTAGCAGTATAAGATCAGAATTGTGTGATGAAATTCATACAAATTGTTATTTGAACTGAAATTCATAAATTAGTAATTGGGTCTTCAGATGGAAGTACCACAATTGTATGGAATCCCTGACTTGCTTGAGGCCTAGACATGATGGTCTTTACCTTATAATTCCAAGGACCATGACTACCCGTATATACCGAGGGTATAGTTGCAGCTCTTTACTGGCAGTATATACGAGTAAATCTAAGACTTGAAATTATAAGCATTAATGCCATCCAGATGATGAATTCGAATGTGGTTGATATGATTTTTAAATTCTGGTTGTGAACTGATGAATTGATTTGGATTTTGATTGAAAAATGATGATTCCTGAAATTTGGTTGAAATGTAATAAGCCGAGCAAAACCACAATGAGGATGAATGGGACGAGTCCCTGTGATAATGTTCGTAGCTAGAATGACGTTAATGACTTCAATGTATCACTATGAGATTAGTGGATTGTGCTGGCAGATTACTACTGTTAACTTTTGATCAGTGGATCAAGTTAAGGGTTGATAAATTAAAAATCTAAAAATTTGAAATCCCCATGGAGGATTGTTTAGATAGAAAAATTCAATCTGATGGACCATTATTGTGTTAAAGATATGAATGAGATAATTCTGAATGAATTGATAATGCGTTCTATATGAGTATCTTTATCCCTTGACTCTGTGGGAAGCCGACCTATTTAGAGAACCCCGAAATTAGTTGAATCAAAAATCGGATTGAATCATAAATAAAGAGACTTAACAAGAATTTTCGTATTGATAGGAACATGGATCGAGGTCGTCGTGGTAGAAATGTTAACCCCCAACTCGATGAAGAAGAGCTCGACCTGGATGTTTGTAAAACTCTTCATAGTTTGCAGCCTGGACCTTTCAAGGGTGAAGGGGAAAACTTGGGCGAGGCTGTGGAGAAGTGGATCGAATAAATGGAAGAATACTTCGATGTCACCGGGTACAATGAGAAGAGCGAAATGGCTCTTGCAAGGCTAAAGATAGTGGAGTCAGCTAGAGTGGCATGGAGAAACCACTGCGAGACAAACCGTCTTGACCGAAATACCCAAACCTGGACTGATCTCAAAATTTACCTAAGGACGAGGTTTTGTCCTCCCAGCTTTTTAGAAACAAAGATAAATGAATTCTTAGAGTTAACCCAGGGGAGTAGAACTATTGAAGCATATCACCAAGCATTCGCCCTCCTCCTCAAATACTCGCCTCCGCTGGATGAAGAACAGCTGATGGCCAGGTTCATTCAGGGACTGAACGAACCTTTGAATATCCTGGTGAAGAATGCCAAGCCAGTTTCCATGGCCGAAGCAGTTCGGATGGCGAAGGATTTTGCCAAGGCCTTTGATGTTAAAGTCCCGCCAAAGCCAGCACCACACCTTTCAAAAGGTTT
This sequence comes from Cibotium barometz, assembly GCF_041138505.1. Classification (NCBI taxonomy): domain Eukaryota; kingdom Viridiplantae; phylum Streptophyta; class Polypodiopsida; order Cyatheales; family Cibotiaceae; genus Cibotium; species Cibotium barometz. The sequence goes on from NC_141049.1 coordinate 43,361,482, forward strand.
TTATTCCCAGAAGGTGATTCCAACCTTCCTCCACCTAAGAGATATCAGGGTCAAACCCAAGATATGGGAAGTTCCAGAATGGAAGAAATGTCCTTTTTTCGAAACTCAATCCCCTGGATTTCAACTTCAGAAGTTCCACCCTTGAACAAGAGAGTGAAATGCTATAACTGTCAAGGGTTTGGACATCGCAGCATAGATTGCCCAACTCCTTTTGGATCAAGGTTTTCAGGCGGCAGAAAAATCACGGATCAAGATTCCAAACTCCAGCCCCTTCCATCCAGAGTAATCAGGGTTCTATGCCAAAATCAGGGAAATCCCAGAGGTAGACCCTCTATCCAACCTGCAGTTTCAATCCAAGGAAATGCAAGACCTCCACCTCAGAATAGAGGAAGTCAAAGAGAGTTCTTCCCAAATCGGCCATCCACTTCCAAGGCAGTAACGCTGGAAGTGATTGAAGAAGAAGAAGACGATGAAAGAGATCATACTCCACCTGCGAGATGAGGACATCTCGCATTTTTTAAGTGGGGTAGAATGTAAGATTCCTCCCCAGCCTCTCAGGATGTCCAGTATCTTCCCCTGTAATCAAATCCCTCTTCAGAAATATAAAATATCTTGTTTCTACCAGTTTTGGCCTAGAGAGATAAAATCTTCTAGAGAGTGGTAATTCAATTTTTAATATTTTTGGATGGAAAAATATCTCTTCTTATTAAAATAAGTTCCCCTGAAACAGAAGTTCAAAAAGATTTTCAGAAGGTGCATTAGAAATCAAGTATAATCTGTTCAAGAGACCTTATCCTAAGGGTCAAGATTTTTTTAAAATTTTAAATTAAGGTTCCTATGTGCCAATAAGATTCATCCAAATTTGTGGAGGAGATAAATGGAAGAAATAAAGAAAATCCCCCCAAAAATTAGTTAATACTCACATAAGATGAAGAGTTGACTAAGGACAAGGTTATTAGTTAAAAAAGAGAGATATTTAGAAGAAATGATGCATTTTTGACACCTCAGTATGGGGGAATTACCCTCATGAAGGAGGTGCCTATTTCACATGTTGGGGAGAGTTTTAAACTCCCAAATAATGAGATATTTTTATCTCTCCTCTCTCCTGTTTCAACTAGATCCAAAAAGTGAGCTAAATTGACCTAAAAATGGTCAAAATTGACCAAACTGATCTGAAAAATTCTAGAATCAGTTTGCTTGGTTAGAGGCTCACTTTTTCCTATAAATAGAAGCCTCCCCCTTTGTTTAAGCTTAATAGTGTTTTTTACACTATTACCCTGCTTCTCCCAAGAGCCAAAAACTGTGAATTTACTCATAATTCATTAGTTTTTGACCTTCCCTCTTCTAAAGATTGGTGGCCACTCTTGTTTCAAACAAGAGTAGATCCCTCAAATCATCAAGCCAAAGGAAAGCTCTCAAATTCTCCTTGTAAGTTGGAGATTCTTCTCTTTTCTATTTCATTTTATGGTTTTTATGATTTTTGTCTTCTCTAAAATTATTATGATGTTATGCCTCATTGAAAAAAGGCATTCCAACCATTCTTTATCCTAGATGAATGATTAATGGATAAAATCAAGTTTTTCATAATGTTTCGCTTTGATAAGTAGAAAATGTTTACATTAGAATGATTTAAATACTCTTGGTGAACTTCCAATTAATTTTAGAGAATTAAAAATTGAAAAATGGTCAGCCATACAAAGGAGGTAATGGCAAAATTTTCTAAAATTGTGAAAAATAAGTTTTTTTTTTTAAATTCAAAAAGAGTAATTCCCATCGTATATGTATTCTTAAAGTGTTAATTTTCATCCTAGGTATAAGAAAATGCATACTAAAAATATTTTATTAAAAAAGTGTTACTTTCTTTAGAATTAAATTCCATGCATAGAAGAAAGTATATTGAAATTGTTATTTTGATTATAAAAGTGTGATTTTCATCATAAATGATTTTTATGCATAAATAGATGCATAAAGAATTTTATTTTTAATTCAAAAGAGTTATTTTCATCAATTTTGATTTTATGCATAAACAGATGCATAAAGAATTTTATTTTTTTTCAAAAGAGTTATTTTCATCAATTTTGATTTTATGCATGAATAGATGCATAAAGAATTTTATTTTTATTTCAAAAGAGTTATTTTAATCAATTTTGATTTTATGCATAAATAGATGCATAAAGAATTTTATTTTTATTCCAAAAGAGTTATTCTTATCAATTTTGATTTTATGCATAGAAAGATGCATAAAGAATTTTATTTTTAATTCAAAATAGTTATTCTCAGCAATTTTAATTTTATGCATAAATAAATGCATAAAGAATTTTATTTTTAATTCAAAAGAGTTATTCTCATCAATTTTGATTTTATGTATAAATAGATGCATAAAGAATTTTATTTTTAATTCAAAAAAGTTATTCTCATCAATTTTGATTTTATGCATAAATAGATGCATAAAGAATTTTATTTTTATTCCAAAAGAGTTTTTCTTATCAATTTTGATTTTATGCATAGAAAGATGCATAAAGAATTTTATTTTTAATTCAAAAGAGTTATTTTCATCAATTTTGATTTTATGCATAGAAAGATGCATAAAGAATTTTATTTTTATTTCAAAAGAGTTATTCTTATCAATTTTGATTTTATGCATAGAAAGATGCATAAAAGATTTATTTTTATTTCGAAAGTATTATTTTCATTGAAATTAAATTTATGCATAGTTAGATGCATAAAAGATTTATTTTTATTTTAAAATTTTTATTCTCATTAAAATGGAATTTATGCAAGTAAAATGCATAAAAGATTTATTTTTATTTTGAAAGTGTTATTCTCACATTAAATGGAATTTATGCATAGTAAAATGCATAAAAGATTTATTTTTATTTTGAAAGTGTTATTCTCATTAAAATGGAATTTATGCATAGTAAAATGCATAAAAGCTTTAGTTTTAATTTGAAAGTGTTATTTTCCTTAAAATTAAACTTATGCCTAAATAGATGCATAAGAGGATTTTTATAAAAGTGTTATTCCTACTAAAGTTGTCTTTATGCCTAATTAGATGCGTAAAGAATCTTTATATCAAAAAATTAGAATTCTCCTACATTCTATGAATAGATGTGATAGGAATTAGATAGATGTAAATGGATGTGGGTATGGATGTGGATGTATGGATGTAGATGTGGAATGTGGATATGGATGTATGGATGTGGATGTGGATGTGGATGTGGATGTGGATGTGGATGTGGATGTGGATGTATGAATGTAGATGTGGATGTGGATGTGGATGTATGAATGTGAATGTGGATATGGATGTATGAATGTGGAATGTGGAAATGGATGTATGGATGTGAATGTGGATGTGGATGTGGATGTATGAATGTAGATGTGGATGTATGAATGTGAATGTGGATATGGATGTATGAATGTGGAATGTGGATATGGATGTATGGATGTGGATGTGGATGTGGATGTGGATGTGGATGTGGATGTGGATGTGGATGTATGGATGTAGATACGGATGTGGATGTATGCATGTGGATGTGGATGTATGAATGTGGATGTGAAAATGGATGTATGGACGTAGATGTAGATGTATGGATGTGGATGTGGATGTGGATGTGGATGTATGGATGTGGATGTGGATGTATTGATGTGGATGTATGGAAGTATGTATGTGGATGTGGATGTATGAATGAGGATGTGAAAATGGATGTATGAATGTGAATGTGGATGTGGATGTATGAATATGGAATGTGGATATGGATGTATGAATGTGGATATGGATGTATGGATGTGAATGTGAATGTGGATGTATGGATGTGGGTATGGATGTGGATGTATAGATGTAGATATGGAATGTGGATGTGGATGTGGAAATGGATGTATGCATGTGGATGTGGATGAGGAAATGGATGTATGGATGTGGATGTGGATATGGATGTATGAACGTGGATGTGGATATGGATGTGTATGTAGGAATGCGGATGTGGGATTGGATGTATGATGTGGATGTACGAATGTGGATATGTATGTAGAATAATGAATGCGAATGTGTATGTGAAATGATGTGTCGTCGATATGAGTGAATGGTTGAGATGTGATGACATGTGAATTGGGATGTGAATATATGATATGTGATGTGAATGCATCTGAGGTGATGAGATGGAAAATGATGTGATTGGATGAGAATGAGTACACATATGAATGGAATGTGGAATAAATAATGTGGACTGATGAGGGATAATGTGGAAAGACGAGAGTTCAATATAGAAACTGTATTTGTGACCTGTTTGTAAATGACTGTTTTATGTCAAGAATGCTGGGGAAGCATTTTGATCGTCTTGTGATTAAGGTTGTGGACTGACAATGGGTCGGACCAAGTTAATGGTGTAAGGCAATCTTGTCCGTACAGAGCTTTGAATGGACTCATCCCGATACTTCGGTGATAAGAGGCATTATATGCAAACTCAACCAAGTGCAAATAGCTTAACCACTTCTTGGGTTCCCTGCCACAGCATGACCGATACTTCGGTGATAAGAGGCATTATATGCAAACTCAACCAAGTGCAAATAGCTTAACCACTTCTTGGGTTCCCTGCCAAAGCATGACCGATGGATATCTTCAATTACTTGGTTTACTCTTTCAGTCTGACCATCTGTCTCTGGATGATAAGCTATACTGATATCTAAGGAATTCCTATTGCTTCGAAGAATGGAGTCCAGAACCTTGATGTGAACTTAGAATCTCTATCACTCACTATTCTTATGGGTAAGCCATGCAGCCTAAAAATCTCATTGAGAAAGACTCTGGCAACATCCACTACAGAGTAGGTTTCTTTTACTGAATCAGATGGGCAACGTTGGTTAATCTGTCAACTACCACAAAAATGGAGTTGTAACCTGATTGCACTGACGTTAATCTAGTAACAAAATCTATATTGATACATTTCCACTTCATCTATGGAATGTCCAAGGGATGCAGCTTACCTGGAATTTTAACCCTTTCTGCCTTGACTCTTTGACATATTAAGCATTGACGTACATGATTGAGTACATCCCTTTTGAGTCCTGGCCAGAAGAAGCTCTTCTTTACAGACATGTAGGTCTTTATGAACCCTCGATGTCCAGTATCGGGCTATCATGGGCTTCCTTCAGAATTTTTCCCTTTGTTTCCTCATCATTAGGAATGCATAGCCGATTATTGTAATACATGCATCCTTCATCCAATTTGTATCCAATAACTCGACTCATTTCCTGAGGAGTCTTGCTTTCCTGCATCAGTAGGGTAGGGGCAAAGAATCTGTCTTGCATGATTTTCTCCCTTGCTTCACTGATCAATGGATTTGACACCAATGTTATTGCAAGCAAGGAGGCTTTCCTACTGAGTGCATTGACTACCACATTTTCTTTCCCAAGTCGGTACTTTATCTCAAAGTCAAATTCCTGCAAGGTCTGCATCCACCTTCTTTGATGCATGTTGATATCCCTTTGGGTGAAGATCCACTTTAGACTTTGATGATCTATCTCATCAAGGTGAATCTCTGTCTCAAGAGATAATGTCTCCACAACTTCAGAGCATAAACTACTAAGAGTAACTCCAAGCCATGGAAATCATAATTTCTCTCATGCGTTCTGAGCTTTCTGGATTCATAAGCTATTGCATGACCTTCCTACATAAGAGCACCTCCTAGGGCAAAACCACTGGCATTTGTAACTACCTGAAAAGTTTTTAGAAAAATCTAGCAATTTAAGGACAGGGTTGGTTACTAAAGCTATCTTCAGCTTATCAAAAGCACCCTGAGACATGGCAGTCCACTGAAATAGGGTACTCTTCTTGAGAAGGCTAGTTAAAAGGGATGCTATTTGAGCATACCTAGGTATAAAGATTCTATACCATCTAGTTAGTCCCAAGAATCCTCTGACTTCTTTCAATGATTTGGGCTCTGACCAATCCACAACTACATGGATTTTAGCGGGGTCACAAGAAATCTTGTCTTTAGATACTATGCATCCCAAGTATTCTACATGGTCAGCAGAGAAAGTACACTTGCTCTTCTTTACAAAGAGTTGGTGCTTCCTTAGGATTTCCAAGACCTTGCGCACATGATCTTCATGATCTAGAGTATACTAGGATGTCATCAAAGAAAACAAGAACAAAATCATCCAAGTATTCTTTGAGAATATCTTGCATGAGGTGATTAAACGTCTCGCTGGGGAATTAGTTAATCCGAATGGCATGACTGTGAATTCATAATGCCCATAGCAAGTATTGAAAGCTGTCTTAGGGATATCTTGTTCCTTGATTCTGATATGGTAATACCCGAATTTAAGATCTATCTTTGTGAACATTTGGTTTCCACTTAACCGATCCAGAAGTTCATCAATCCTAGGGATAGGATTTTCTGAAAGAGAACGGGCGCACCCCAAGGTGAAACACTGGGTCTTACGAATCCTTGCTCTAGCAGTTTCCTTAACTGTTCCTTAAGTTCTATGGCTTCTAGAACTAGCATTTTGTATGCGCGCTAGGCTACTGGCTGAGCTCCGGGGGTTAGTTCTATCTCATGATCTACTTCATGAGTCGGAGGCATCTCAGTCAGCTCTTCTAGGAATACATCAACGTACTCACTTAGCCATTCTGGTTCCGTAGCCTTGCATTTACTATCTACTAGATTCATTCAACTACATAGATAGTTTTTCTCTTTCTGATTCAATGAGTTTTAATTCAAAAATATTAAGATATTTTTCTCTCCTCTCTCCTGGATCAAACTGGATCAAAATGGGAGCTAAACTAGTCCAGATCTTGTCCAAATTCAGCCAAACTGAAGCTGAAAAATTTTAGAACTTAGTTGGACTCAGTTAGTGGCCTCCCTCACCTATAAATAGATCCTCATTCTTTTGTATTCTCATATGTGAACTAGACCATGCTAGTATTACATTAAAATAAGTATATTTTCTATTATCCCCTAAAAATCCTCTACAATTTGGAGAGATTGGAGCTTCTCTCTCTCTTCAACCTTCCTTGGAGCTTTCCTCTCAACATACTAACCAATTGATTGGTTGGGGGCTTCTTCTAAGAATAGAGAAGCAAGAAAATCAAGAGGTAAGATGTGATTTTATGGTTTTTTCTCTAATATTCTAAATGTTTTCACTTCTCAACCCCTCTCAAGCTTGAGAAGTATTCAAATGAATGGTTTTTCAATGCAAATGAAGCTCTCTAATGAATTATAATGATTGATCACAAAAAGATTATCTTTATGCTTAATTTAGGATGTTTTTTAAGTATATATCTCTCTCTCTCTCCCAAAGAATGGTCATTTCTATGACCAATTCTCTGTTCAAATGACGCTTCTCATGGAGCAATTCTTAATTCTAAAATCAAACTCTATGCTAGTTAAGCTAGAGACTAAAGAAATGGCTTTTTAATGCTTTTATATTACATAAATTATGATTAACTTATGATTTAGATCCACAAATTGGATTTAGATCTATTGATAGTTAATCTATCATAATTGTATTACTAAGTTTTATTCTTTTTAAAATTAATAAAAATTATCAATAATAGCAGCGGAGCTATGGTAAAATTTTTAGAAATTAATACATGTCATTTTTATGCATAATGTGAAAAGAGGACTTCCTACCATATTCTAGGATTAGTCATCCTATGTTAAAAGAATAATTCTCATCATATCCATGGAAAATTAATTTTTAATGTTTATGCATAAATAGTTAATTAGAGAAAAAGAGAAATTTTTAGTAAATTTATTTTTATGCAAAAAGGGAAATTCCCATGATAATGGAGATCCATGTATTTCAATGGAGAAAGAGAAAAATAGGTATATTAAAATAATGAATATTTTTATTTAAAGTTAAAGAGAAATTTTAGATAAATTATTTTTATGCATGAATAAATTTAAATGATGAAAGAGGAATTCCCATCATATTTGGAATTCAATCATTTAAATGAGAAAAGTGGAATTCTTAGTATAATGGAATTAATGGATATTTGTAATTAATTTTAAGAGAAATTTTAGTTAAATTTATTTTTATGCATAAGAAAAATTTAAATAATAAAAGAGGAATTCCCATCATATTTGGAATTCAATCATTTAAATGGTAAAAGTGGAATTCTTGGTATATTTGGAATATTGAATATTTTTATTTAATTTAAAGAGGAATTTTAGATAGATTTATTTTATGATAGAAGGGGAATTCCCATGACATTTGGATTGCACTCATTAAATGAGAAAAAGGAGAATTTTAAGCTTATTCAAAAAAAAAGATATTGGTATTTAGTTAAAAGAAAATTTTTATAATATTTAAGTAAAAAAAGATTTGAATTAATTTTTGGTGTCAAAAGATGAATTTTCACCATAATTCTACCTAGGGAATTAAGGTTGAGAAATTAAGTGGTAGAAAGAATATCTTTAGATATTTATGTGGTTAAATCGCCAAATTAGTATTTACCCAAAATTAGATTAAATGGAAGAAGAGTATTTTCATTAAAATCCAATATTCTCTAATAAAACCATTTCTTAATCTACTATGTAAAAGAAAGAATGAAATTCACAAAGTTGGAATTTCCTTACGATTAGAAGTTCAGTAGTTGTTTATCTGAGAAAATCCTTGTTAGAACTAAACCGAATGATTTTGGTTAGACTACGTGTAAGATCCCTATTCCCACCGCGTAACAATTTCAGGGGTGCTAGCAACGGAAGTAGCGCTTCTTGCGCGGGGCAGGGTCCCACACTCGGGGCCTCACCCACGGATATCCGGACAAGAGGCTAATCCATCGGTTTTTCCAAGACCGAACCCAGAAAAACTTCCTTTGCCCGGAAAGCACGGGCGATTCCACTAGGATAATTTTTTCCTAACCTAGTCAAAAGCCTTAACTAACTGAGCTCATCTGACCGAACCCGTAAGTCCCATAGTCAGATCAGGGAAAAAGACTGTACTTGGATCATAGAGACCAACGCTTTTTTCCTCATTGAGAGGCAGAGCCGTTGATTCTTTTCCATAGAACAATTTTTGTCTGGGATTTACTTCATCTATCGAACTAAACAAAAATTGAGTCTCGATTTACGGATCCATCAGTCCCAGCCTAATGGGTTAGCCAACCACCCAACCACTGTAGTGATGGGATCCAATTAGGAATTCGGTTAGGTTTTGTCCCAGGTACCAGGGAAAAGAGTTCCTAGGCCCCCTAGCCAGATTTTCAAGCAAATTTAACTCCAGTCACACCACTTACACACCCAATATGAAATTGCCTTTTTCCTAGATTCAAATGTATTTAATTCAATCATTTAATAAAATCATAGTGTTACTGATCATAAACTTCCAAGTATCCGATTGAATCTTAATTTCCAATCATTCCTTCATCAGAGTATCTATGGCATCATTGGCAACCAGAACGCACCACTTGTTCACTCAGGGGCCTTTTCTATAGTTCCTAGCTCATAGTACCCGATAGAAAATCATTTATAAAAATCAAGATGGAATCCTCGTTGAAGATCACCAAGATCAACCAACAGATCCATATAAGAGAGCTATGGACTCATCAATTGAGGACCAGCAAGGTCAATCAACCAAATCCATACTCGGTTTCAGAAAACAACTCTTACTCCTTGTTCCAATATCTTCCACGATGCACGTGTAGGTATCTTCGGTGACCCAGAGCCCAAGCACCGTATGGTCAGCACCCTCTAGGATCCTTCACAGGTCACCTAGCGCTTCACTCATAGGCCGCTTCCTTGGTCCCTCATCCACCGTACCGGAAGCTTACCATTTAAATCGAACCGAGGCTGGTCAAGACCTCGGCCGAGACCTTGCTACGCGAGACGTCCTCCATTGACTCTCCGTCACACAGCAGTTGCAACACGAGACATCCAGATAGATGCTTGATGATATGGAGCAGCAAATGCAGGCAATTTGTAAGGATATCAAGGTTGCCCAGGATAGACAAAAGCAGTATGCTGACAAGAAGATATTGGAGAGAGTGTTTGAAGAAGCAGATATGATTTTCATTCGTGTACAACCCAAGAGAAGTTCTTTATCTCTAGGGAAGTACAAAAAGTTGTCTCCAAAATACTATGGGCCATACACCATTACTAAGAAAATAGGAGATCTAGCTTATGAACTTCTTCTGCCTCCCCATCTCAAGGTATATAATGTATTCCATGTCAGTTTACTTCAAAAGTATGTACCCAGCCCGAGTCACGTGCTTGATGATGAACAGTTGATTTCTCCGCCTCAAGGCCATATGGTACTCCCTGAAGAAATCCTTGACATTCAGGAGAAGGTTCTTAGGAGCAGAGTCCTCATAGAATTTTTGGTCAAGTGGAAGTTATACCCTTTAGAGGATGCCACTCAGGAGAAAGAAGAAGAGCTGGTAGTAAAGGATTAATCCCACTTTGCGAGATGAGGACATCTCATGTTTTTCAAGTGGGAGAGGATGTAAGATTCCTCCTCAGCCCTAAAAAATGTATAAGCTCTCACCTCAATCCCTTGTAATCATCCCCTATTTCAGAATGCAAGAAAATATTGTTTTCCCTTGTGTTTTAGCCTAGAGAGAGGAAATGTTCTAGAGAGAGATAATTCAAAATTGAGATATTTGTGGATACAAAGTTTCTCCTAATATCTAAGATGAATTCCCTTGAAACAGAAGTGCAAAAAGAATTTTCCAATGTGCATTAGAAATTAATTGAATATGTGTATTAAAGGCCTTAGCCTAAGGGTCCACATTTTCAAAAAAAAATTTGATTAAGGTCCAAATAAGGTTCTAAAGGGCCAATAGGATTAATCGAAGTGATTGGATGACAAAATGCAAAGAGTAAAAGAAAATTCCCCAAAAATGAGTAAATGCTCACATAAGATGAAGAGTTGACTAAGTATTGGGTTTATTAGTTATAAACTAAGGTTTATTACTAAAAAAATCAATTTTTGACCCCTCAGTAAGGAGGGAGAGGCCCCATGAAGTAGGCACCTTTTTCTCATCATTACTTGGCATTTTTAATTCAAAAAAATGAGATATTTGTATCTCTCCTCATGCAAACTGGATCAAAAACGGAGCTTCACTGGTCCAAATCTTGTCCAAACAGGATCAAACTGAAGCTAGAAGCCTCTAAAACTCAATTGGACTTGGTTAGTGGCCTCCCTCACCTATAAATAGACCCTTATTCCTTTGTATTTTCATCTTTGAGTAATTACATGCCAATATTATCTTCAATTTTAGTGTAATTTCTATTATCCCTCTATTTTGTCTCTTCTTTGAAAAGCTTGGAGCTTCACAATTCTCTTGAAGATTACCCTCCCCATCTTGGTGGCCAAATCTTGCTTTGTGGGAATCACTTCTCTCCAAAAGAATCAAGCTAAAATCAAAGGTAAGCCTTAATTTAATGGCTTTTTCTATTCTTCTCAATGACGTTCTTCTTCTTGTAAGAAAGCATTATGGGCCCAAGGCCATGGACAACTAGTAAGTAGGTGTGAACTCTTGGGTGGAGTATAAATACCAATGTAAATGGGATTATGGCTCATTCATGATAATGTTATCTATTCCAAGAATCAATGGTGAGCTTCTCCCGTGAGATGCTAAGTGGTGACTCCTTCATGAGCCACTCCCTTGGTGAGGGACTAACCCACCCCAGTTACTTTCTTTCATTGGTATCAGAGCCTGGCTTTTGATCCATGATTTTTAATTTTTCTTTTCTTCTTCTCATTTCGTGAAATTTCTGCTTCATTTGATTCATGGGGGAAGGGGATATGGCTAAGGTAGAGTTTGTGGTTCAAATCTAAGCACATGGACCTATTTTTTGAATGAGTGGACCAAATTGGGAAAAATTTCTAATCTTGATTAGCAGTTGTTAATCAAAAACGTTTTTTTGTTTGGAAGCTTTCTTGCAAACCCTAGCCATGGAATCTCAACATGAGCAAAGGGCATTGAGTCTCTCATGTATCTAGCAATGTTTTATGAAGTATTTCACCTATTTTCCATGAGCAATGGGGCTCCCAATGTGGCAGAGAATCACTACCAAAGCTGCCCACGTTTTTCACCAAAGTGACCCTAATCTTCATCTCCTTCAACAAATTCAAGCATTAAGGCTTCCCGGGTGACATTGGTGAGTTGCTCCATCACTTCCTTACAATTTTGAAGCATTCTTTCAAGCTATGGAGTGAATTAGGGTTTTATTACACATAAAACCCTAATTTTCAGAAATTGGACTTTAATCATGGCCATTCATGCTGCTCTTTATGCATTATGAATGCTTGAATGCTACACATAGCCATTCAATGCTATGCCTTGCATATTGGCATAAGTGAGCATAGCTTTTGGCACATTTGGGGGATTGAATAAAATGTTTTGGGTTGGAAGCCCACTTTTTGGTGACCGTTTTCCATTGCCGGTTGCACATTTTTGGTCATAACTCTCTCATACGAACTCCGTTTTTGGAGTTCTAGTACTCAAAACGACCGGCTCGTCGTCCTCTTCGAGATGAGCTATAGGTCTTGAGGTGCAGGATTCAGCAAGTGCTCTCTGTTTTTACTTTTGTACTGGATTTTCTAGTCCCGAGCGGGAACTCGCGCCCAGAACGCGACCCGAGACCACCGCTTCGTGACACTTGGATGTTGTTGATGTATGTGGAAATGTATTGACATTGCCATGAGTGGATGTGATGAAGGAAGCACTATGAACCATGTATTATGATATGAATGAGCATGAGTCATGCTATAAATCAATTGTAAGTCAACTCTACTCATTCATTTGAGCTTGTAACCACATTCCACTACCGATTGTACCCCACTTTATTCCTAGAATCTAGAATGAAGTAAGGGTACCTTGGCATTTGGAGGAGAGGCCAAGGAGAGAATGTCTTTAATCTTCCTTGCCGTTAGTGCCGGGTAACGCGGTAAGGAAGAGGATTAGGTACTTGGTGGTAAAGAAATGGCCTCAACCTTCACCTTGGATGTAAACTTGTGGTGAAGGGGTGAGAAGTGCTTGGCCGGGAGATCGGCAAGCATCGACGCGCTTCATCGACCACTTCATTCGACTTGAGCAAACAAGCAAATCCTCTACATCGACTTCTTATGCAAAAGGACAAAATTGATGCCATAAGGTCACATGCTCAGATGGAAAAATGATTGAGGATTGATTTGCTTACAGTGTTCAAATGCATAAGGATTTTAATACTTGATTGAGATGCTTTGATTTGATTGAGATTTGGTGCAAAAAGAGGGGAGACTATGGCAAAATTTTTGCAAAATTTGTCTACTTGCAGCCAAGACAAATCCTTGAATTTCTAGGGTTTTTCAAAAGCTTTTCAAATTTATCCTGAAAGCCCTTCAATCTACCCGAAAACCTCTTTCAAACAAGCTAAAGATCACTCAAATCGGAGTAGTATTGAGCGGTCAAAGTCAAGAGTTGACTTTTAGCTAGAACAGTTGACTGGTCAAAGGCTGTTGACTTTTTCAAATCTGTTTTTGGGGATCCTTACTCGTCTTGTCAAGAGCTTCGCATCGATATAAAGATCACCCAAATCGGATAAGAATTGAGCGGTTAACATTAAGAGTTGACTTTCAGCCGGTACAGTTGACTGGTCAAAGGCTGTTGACTTTTTTAGATCTGTTTTTGGGGATTCTTATTCGTCTCATCGAGAGCTTCGCGTTGATATAAAGATCACCCAAATCGGATACCGTTTGAATAGAGAAAAAAAAATCAAGTAAGTGGTCTTTGCAAGGAGGGATCAATTACGCGCATGGAAATGACTAGAGGAGGTCAAAACAAGGGAGCCCGGAATGAAAATGATCAAAGATAACCGGAAGCAATGATGGCAACGAGTTCATCAACGAGGAATGAAGAAAGTTCAACCATAAAAGCACCATCTCCAGATGAATCTCAGCCAGTGGAAATGCCTCAATCTTCTTTGGGAACTACTCCGCTAACAGTGGACATGATGTTAATGGCTATGGAGAGTATGTTTCAAAGGATTGAAAATAACCAAACAAATCGGCAACAACAATTTGGTGAACACCTCATGGAACGGTTCGACAAGTGACACCACTACCTGGATGACGTGATGCAAAGAGGGTTAAAAGACTTGGAGAAAGCCATTAGTGCATTGGCTCCTCTCAAGCTCAACCAAGAAGCCGATATGAATGCAATGGATGGTGTACATTATGATGCCAAACATGATGGAAAGCCTTCTATGCCAGAAGAGAACAAAGTAAGACAAATGATGCCACCTCAAATGATGCCACATTCTTCTTACATGGACAAGGGTAAGAGACCTATGGGTGATGCTTCTTATGAGAGATCCAATGCCAGTATTCCAAGAACTTCATCCTTTATGCAAGATGCAAGAAGAGGGTATGAACAGAAGGGATTTAAAGATGCAGGTGATTGGCAATTGGAAGACGAGCAAATGCATAGACACTTGGGTGAAGGAAGAGGATTTGATGATCCAAGAGCACGGCAGAGGGGTTCAAGAATGCATGGTGATTTTGACAATGCTGTGAAGGACAAAATCATATTTAATAAGTTCAAAGGAGAATCAAATTCTATCGAAGACTTTGAAGAGTGGGCAAACAAGATGGATCTCTACTTCGAAATCAGCCCAAGGAGCGAGATTGCCAAAGTCTACTTCGCCTCACTTCATCTTGAAGGTTTTGCTCACACTTGGTGGAGGAGGAAGCAATCTCATGGTTATGTCATCACTACTTGGGAAGAATTCAAGAATGACATGGCAGAAGAGTTTACTTCTCGCATGCAAAGGGACAATCACATTGTGGAATGGGACAAGCTAGAGCAAATCACTACCGTGAAGGAATATTCTCACAAGTTTCTAAAGCTTCTATTATACTTGGACGACTTTGATGAGCATTATCTTGTTGTCAAGTATATAAGGGGCTTGAAAGCTCCTATTGGTGGTGATGTCAAGTCTCATGAACCCGTCACTTTGAAGAAGGCAATGATGCTTGCAGAAATTTATGAAGAGAAGTACTTGACAAAGTGGGCTAGCAAAGGGAATATCAAAGGGGAAGTGATCACAAGGACTGACATGGGTTCTCATGCAAACACAAGACCTAATCTTCCAAGATTTCCTACCGTGTATGGTAGAGGGTCTAATAGACTTCCATTTAAACCACCATTTATGTCCAACAAAGCTACATACAATGAGTCCAAGCTAGCAAATGGGGGTTCAAAAAGCAAGGTTATCAAGGAGGACCGTTTGCATGAAATGAGGCTCAAAGGTCTATGTTTCAAATGTGGAGAAAAATGGAACAAGGATCACTTCAAAGTATGCAAATCCAAGGATATTTCCATAAGCTACATTATCACTGAGGACAATGCTAATCATGAGGAGGAGGAATTCCTTGAATGCAATGATGCCTTAGGATGGGGAGATCCTCATGAGGGTGGAGGTTCTCATGATGATGGTTTTGATGAAGAAAATCCCGAGTTTCCTTTTGATCCGGGTGGGAAACTAAAGTTTGCTCATGACAAAATGGATGATGGGATGCCTCTATGCGTGTGGAATGAAAACAATAGTGCACATACTACCTTGTGTACAATCTCTCATGATGCTTATGCGGAAAGTAAGGGTGCCAACACATTGAGATTGAAGATCAAGGTGAATGGGAGAACAGCATATGCACTCATTGATACTGGAAGCACGCATAGTTTTGTCAATAAAAGGTCTTTGAACACTCTCAAAATGCAACCAACTTCTTTACCAAACAAGCACATGGTGCAAGTGGCCAATGGTGATTCAATGGGTTGCAATATGAAGTGTCAAAGTACAGAATTGGAGTTGTCCAAGAGCTACTCTTGCAAAGTTGATCTTTTGGTGATTGAGTTGGGACCAATTGACATAGTACTTGGATGTGATTGGCTGTCCACTTTGAACTCTTTTACCATGAACTTAGAGAAAAGTTTCATGAGTTTTGTGCATCATGGAGGGGTTATTACATTGAATGGAATGCAAGGGTCCAAGCTCTTCATGATCAATGCTACTCAAATGAAGAAAGAGTTCAAGAAAGAGGGCTATGTTTATGTACTACAGCTTTGCAAAGAGGAAGATAATAGCAAAAAGGATTGCATCGAAAATGTGGACATGGTTAAGCTACTCAAGGATTATGAAGATGTGTTTACCATGCCAAAATCAATGCCGCCAAAGAGGAGTGTTGATCATGCTATTGATTTGGAACCAAATGCCAAACCAATCAACAAGCCTCCCTATCATTTGTCAAAGGTTGAAAAGGAAGAGGTGGCAAAGCAAGTCAAAGAACTCATTGACATGGGATGGGTTGAACCAAGTCAATCTCCTTTTGCTTCTCCGGTGCTACTTGTGAAGAAAAAGGAGGGTACTTTCCGCATGTGCATTGATTACCGTGATTTGAATAAGATCACCATCAAAAATCGTTTTCCAATACCAAGGGTGGATGATCTTTTGGATGAGTTGAAGGGTGCCACATGCTTTTCAAAGATTGATTTGTGTTTCGGATACCATCAAATAAGGATGAAAAGTGGTGATGAGTTCAAAACAGCATTTCGTACAGAAAGGGGTCTTTACCAATTCATGGTTATGCCGTTTGGATTATGCAATGCACTGGCAACTTTTCAAGCATTGATGAACAAAGTGCTTCAACCTTTCCTCTACAAGTTTGTATTGGTCTTTTTCGACGACATACTTATCTATAGCAAAGATGAGGAAGTGCATTTGAAGCACATGAAAGAGGTTTTGGAGGTCTTGAGGCAAAACAAGTTGTATGTTAAGGAGACAAAATGTACCTTCATGGCACATGAGGTGGAATATTTGGGTCACATTGTGAGCAAGGATGGCATTTGTGTGGATCCAAAGAAAGTGGAATGTATTAGGAATTGGCCGGTTCCTTCAAACACTACTCAATTGAGGGGATTTTTGGGGTTATCTTCATTCTATAGGCGCTTTATTGCCCACTAGATGCATTGTACTCCTATGGCTGGTCATTTGGGTGTCTACAAAACCTTTGATGCAATAAGGAAAAGTTTCTTTTGGAAGGGGATGTGGAAGAGCATTCATGCTTATGTAAGTGGGTGCCGGTCATGTCAATTGAACAAGGATCCTACACATAAACCGGGAGGTTTGCTTCAGCCATTGCCCATTCCCGAAGGCAAATGGAGTCATATATCAATGGATTTCATTACTAACCTTCTGCGCACAAAGAAAGGGTGGGACAGCTTGTATGTTGTGGTGGATAGATTGACCAAAGTGGCCCATTTCATTCCTTCCAAGGTCACATATTCAGCCCAAAATGTTGCCAAGCAATTTGTTGATGGGGTTTTCAAGTTACATGGTATGCCGTCACAAATTGTGAGTGATCGCGATGTCAAATTCATGAGCACTTTTTGGAGAACATTGTTTGAATATATGGGAACCAAGCTTACTCCAAGCACCGCCTATCATCCCGAAACCGATGGTCAAACAGAAAGAGTAAACAAATGGGTGGAAACATATCTACGCCACTATTGTCATGATACTCAAAGCACATGGGATGATTGGTTACCTTTGGCTGAGTTTGCTTACAACTCAACATATCATGTGAGCATTGGCATGTCACCCTTTGAGGCTTTATATGATTACAAGGTCAATTTGCCTATGTTGGTGGGTACATATGAGACTTCTAACCATAATGCCAAGGAGGAAGCTGAAAGGATGCAAGCTTTGTTGCAACAATGCAAAAGTAATTTGAAGGTTGCACAAGAGAAAATGAGACAATATGCCAATGTTCATCGAAGACCATTAGAATTCAAAGTGGGAGATTGGGTTCTTTTGAGAATACCAAAGTCAAGATATGCGTCTTTGAAGGGAAGCACCAACACCAAGCTAGCTCATCGCTATTATGGTCCTTATCAAGTGATACGAAGAGTTGGGGAGGTTGCATATCAACTCTTACTTCCATCTACAACAAAGATTCATGATGTGTTTCATGTCTCTCACTTGAAAGGATATGTGGGTATGATCGATCAAATGGTTGATGAGTTACCTCCAATGAATGAAGAGGGAATGATTGAATACATTCCAGAAGCTATCTTGGGTACAAGGAAAAAGGTACTTCGCACTCGTACCTTGGTGGAGTATCTTGTTCAATGGAAAGGTTTACCTAAGGAAGAAGCTTCATGGCAACCTATTTCAGCATTGGAGGGATATGAAGCATTGATAGAGCAATATGGGTTGGTGTAAATTCAGCCACATGGAACATTCTTCTCTGAATTTGGGGGTATTCATTTGAGGTTTCGAGGACGAAACCATTGGGGAAGGGATGGTTTGTAAGAAAGCATTATGGGCCCAAGGCCATGGACAACTAGTAAGTAGGTGTGAACTCTTGGGTGGAGTATAAATACCAATGTAA
Organism: Cibotium barometz; assembly: GCF_041138505.1. Classification (NCBI taxonomy): domain Eukaryota; kingdom Viridiplantae; phylum Streptophyta; class Polypodiopsida; order Cyatheales; family Cibotiaceae; genus Cibotium; species Cibotium barometz. The sequence goes on from NC_141049.1 coordinate 43,379,857, forward strand.
ATGGGATTATGGCTCATTCATGATAATGTTATCTATTCCAAGAATCAATGGTGAGCTTCTCCCGTGAGATGCTAAGTGGTGACTCCTTCATGAGCCACTCCCTTGGTGAGGGACTAACCCACCCCAGTTACTTTCTTTCACTTCTCAACCCTCTAATGCTTGAGAAGCTTTCAATTGAATGGTTTTTTCTTGAAATTAAGCTTTCTAAAGATTCATATTGTTTAATTAGATTAATACTAATCTTTATGCTTAATTAAAGTATTTTTATTATGTGAATCTCTCTTTTTTGAAAGATTAATCATCTTTATGGTTAGATCCTTGTTAGAAGGATGGTTCTTAATGATAATCTCATTATCTTAATCAATACTCTAGGCTTGGCAAGCTAGAGAAAAAGATTAGGTATTTCTATGATTTTAGCTAGCTAAAGATGATGATTAATTCTTTTAAGCTAATTTATGATTAAGAAAAATCATACTAATTCATTTTAAGTTAAAAGAGGGTTATGCTAACATCTTTGAAATGAGGAATGGTTATTTAAGAATAATCAAGAAATTAATCGTAATTATGCTTATAAATATATTATATATGCATGATTAAATTTTAGTCTAAAAGAGGAGAGTTACCATCACCTTTCAATTACAAGTATTCATTTTAGAGTAGAAAATTGAACATTCCCAGTATTTGCAGGTGAAGGTATCACAAAATTTTCTAGAAAAAAAAAAGATAAATCTTATTTTTATGCATAATTTTAATAAAGCAAAAAGAGGAATTCCTATCATATTCTTGGCATAGATATTTTTATGCTAAAATAATGATTTTTGTCATATTTATGGAAAATACTTTTATAGTATTTATGTATAATTATTTAAATAGAGAAAAGAGAAATTTTTGATATATTTATTCTCATGCATAAAAATTTAGATGCAAAAAAAGGAATTCCCATAATATTCTAGATACAACATTTAAATGTTAAAAGAGGAATTTTTGGCATATTCCAAAATATGGATATTTTTATTTATTTAAAAGAGAAATTTTCATTGTATTTTAAGTAAAAAAAATACATAAATTAATTCCGACGTTGAAAGAGAAGTTTTACCATTATTTCATGTAGGAAATTATGGTATGTTAATGTTGAGGATCAATTTGATGAAAAAAATATTTTAAGATATTTCTACGTGAATAAATTAATAAAATGATGTATATTCACCAATGGATTATTGGAAAAAGAGTTATCTTTATAAAATTCCATTATTCTCGAATAGAACTATTCTATTGTGGTCAAGAAGAATAAATCTTCATAAATTTGGATTTTTCCTTACGATTGGAAATCACCGTTAATTTTTCAGATAATTAGAAGAAAAATACATAGGAACCAAAGTTAGGATTAAACCGAGTGATTTATAGTTAGACTACGACCATGTGAGAATGGTGGGCCAGTAAGATACTTGGCCATCTCTCGATTTTAAATTAAGCGAAACCTCATGACCATTTCCAACTCTTCAAATACAAAGAATGGACTACCGGCTAATTAAAGAAGTTTTCCTTAGACCGAATTCATCGAGAAATAAGTTGGAAATTCATTGGAATTGATGGGTGGAATACCCTGATATGAGATTCGTGATTTTCATTAAGAAAATCTGGATTGTGAGAAAAAGGGTTTTGTGGAATTAAACTCAAATGGGAAATTCTTACTTGCATAGAAACTCTGTTTTTTGAAAAAGGACTATCTTACGTCAGAATGCTGGAGAATGCTGGAGGAAGCATTTGGCTTATGGTATAAACTAAGGAGAGTTTTGTTGTAACAGCTGGCAGGGAGTCATCAAAGGATGTCGCTCGTGGCAAAGCCTGCCAAGGTCTTGACCATCCTCCGTACGATTAAAATGGTGTGCTTCCGACGATGGGCAAGGAACGACGAAGCGGTCCTTGAGTGAAATGCTACGACACCTAAGGAGGATCCTAGAGGGTTCTGACCAAGCGATGCACAGGTTCGTAGTTGCTAGGACACCCATGCGTATGTCAAGGAAGATATGGATGGACTAATAAAAGGAATTATCTATGTGAACTAGAACTTGAAATTGGATCTCATTGGTTGACTAGCTGGTCTCCAATGGAGAGTCCAGATGATATTTTGATTGTAAAACAATAGACTAGATATTTTGGAGGATTATGATTCGAAATACTATGGTTTCATTTCATGTTTGCTTTAAAGACAACTGAATCTGTAAAAGGCAATTTCATATTGGGTGCGTAAGTGGTGCAGTTAAATTGTATTTTGCATGAGCACCGGCTAGGGGGCCTGGGAACTCTTTTCCCTGGTACCCGGGACAAAACTCAACCAAATTTTTATATAAAAGGATCCCACCAATATAGTGGTTGGGCGGTTGGCTAACCTATGGGCCGCCGGTTGGGGTTAGGCTAGATTGGTGGATTCCTACGATACAGTTTAGATATGTTCAAGTTACATTGGTTAGAATAAGTCCCAGGAAGATTCTTGTTCTATGGGAAAAATCAACGGTTTTGCCTCGCTTAAGGGGGAAAAAAACAATGATTTCTATGAACCAAGTACAAGTCTCTTCCTTGATCTGGCCATGTGACCTTCAGGTTTGGTCGGATTAGAAAGGATAGTTAAGGCCTTGACCCATTAGATGAATCTTCCCTTAGATTATTTTCATGGTGGAATCGCCCGTGCCTTCTGGGCAAGGAAAGTTTGTCCCTTGCCCGAACATTCGTGGACAAGGTCTTGAGTGGGAATCCCTGCCCTGCACGAGAGGCTGCTGCTTCCACTGCCAGCGCCCCAGCAGAGGAGGCCACTTCCGGGGATTTGTGGTTGTTATCCTAGCCCGTGTGATAGTTTTTTATGGTTTTCCAAGTATTTTTTTAATTTTATGAGCTCACTATGTGAAAATATAGTGAGTGGGAGAAGAGAAAAAAAGGGATAAGGTTGGTTCACTCAAGGATTTGAGTGGGTTATTTTGTGTTTTTGTAGTTAAATTTTGTGTTTTTCATTTGATTTGAGGTTCTCGATGATAATTTATGGAGTAGATTTGGGTTTTTTTATGTTTTCTTATTGGATTTTGTTTAAAAAAATGGAATCAAAATGTCTGTTTTTGTTCTCTATAAAGTTTTGTACAATGAAGTAAACTAGATTTAATTAATCATTAATCTCTCTATTTATCAAAAATAAATAAAAATTAATCATAAAAATTACATTCCTAGCATTAATAGATGCATTTTGTTAACTGAGATAAGAATTAATTAAGTAATAATTAGGAGATAATCAAATCATCATTTTTCAGCTATTTTCTAGCAAGTGCTAAATTGATCATAACTTGAGTTCTCTAACTTGGAATTCGATTCCGTATCACCGTTAAAAGCAGGAGATTGAGCTCTACAACCCTATAGGTTCAGTTTGGGCTGATTACGATTGTTAAAAAATATTATTTTTAGACTCCTAAAAATCAAGATTAATGATGTAATTAGTCATAATCTAGGCATCTTTTCCTTATTATTTGTAAGGTCCCTCCCAAGCCATGTATGTATATGTCTCTTTTAATATAGATTTCAATAAGAAAAGAGAGTGTAATTAGAAAGAGTGAGACAATAAGGCTAGAAACATTAGAAAAGTGTTAGAATAAAAATATTAGCTCCAAAAAAATCCTAAAAGAAATAAGAACATAAGAATAGTTCTATTAAGAGATAAGTATCCCCAAAAAATAGAATTTCGATTTTAGGTGATAAGAGGTCATATTTAGAGTACTTTTACACATTTAGAGTCCATGCATACTAAAAATGTGGAAAAACAATGTGTTTCTAAAGATGGCGCGTTTCTGGCTATATACGGACGTTTTTGCCTATTCTGCCTACGTTGGCTTGTAGACCAGTTGTCTTTCCATTCTTTTGAGTGGTTACATGACTATATTCTGAGTTTTTATCAGAGAGTTATGGCCGAAATAATTTGCTATTTCTGTCAGGGTCTCTACACAGAGAAAACTGTGAGAAGGCAGCAAGTAGCCTCAAGGTAATCCTAGAGTTTGAGATGCATATATCCCTTCATTCTTATCTAATATCTCAGAAAATAAGCTTAGATTTCTATGGTCTTTCGAAGGAAGAGACCAAAACTCCATAGCTTTTCTTGTAGAAAAAGAATAGTAGACCGTAGTCCTATAAGAGAAGGCTATTTTGCCATAGACCTTAGAAAGAGAGAAGAGTCACAGTATAAGTAAGAGAAGATAAAGCTTGGAGATTATTGGATGATTTCAATCAAAAGACAAGGTATTAGAAGACTCTATTCTCATATGTCAGGCTCTAAAGCTCTTGTTAACAAGCAAGGACAACGATAAACGACAAATTTCCATAAGGTATATACATATTTTGTTTTTCATTTACATATCATTCTTAGGGGTTGCGGTATGGCCCTGGCTTCTCTATTAATTGTTAATGGTGATTTATTTGATTGATTGATTTACTATTTAAAGTTTGTATTCTTTTAAGCAATAGCATATGCCTTAATAAAGAATGTCTTATCGCAATCTCAAGTTGAAATGCTAAAATCTGTGTGAGAAAAAGATTGTTTTCTTAAAGAAGGTGACATGGATCCTAGTCATATGGTTTAGTGAGTAAATGGATTGTTATCTTGGTTAAATTAAGGTACAGGTACAACTTCTCCCTGCCTTGACGCTGCCCCATTCTTGTGCTTGTGTAGCCGAACGGCGGAGACGTTAGTAAGGCCCGGAGTTGGCCCATGGTATCCCTCATACCATTGGGAGAATGAGGTTTGCCGATTGAGGCAAGTGATTGTGATGCTGCCTAGTTCTGAGGGCCCAGGCTAGTGCGGTGAATTAGCCCACCCTAGTGCGCAGACATCCCTCTGAGGGGCGGGAGGATCAAGCGATGGAGCCTGAGAGGGCGACAGGCCGGCTTGAGTCCTCGCCAGCGGCGGCCGACGATGAGGTGTATGGTCCCGTAGGGTTTTGCCCAGCATGTGGAGGCTGGAAGGCCGAATTCTAGATCATCGGCGGTATAAAGGAAAAGAATAAGAGAGTCACTTTGGCTTGTATGAAATTGATTCATGTTTAAACTTTGTTTTTATAAATCTTATCTTTGGTATGATTGTATTGTAGAAAAAGGCTGTTTTAACAAACCTTGTGAAAAGGGCCTTAATTAAGGAACATGTTTATTTATGTCAAACAGTGTGGTAGGATTAATTAGAAAACAAATTGACGCGTGAGTAGGGTAGAAAGTGGGAGGATGGAATGCCCCGACGGCACCATCCTACGGATGGGTGGACCCGATTAGTCGGGTAGCTTTTCAACAGATTAAGTGAAAGCCCTACGCTAGATAAATAGGTTCTCGGGCAACTCTATTCTAGAAGACTAGGCCAGCGGCTGTGCCTTGCATGGATGAGGAAAAAAGCGTTGCCTCTAGAAATCAAGTCTTGTAGTTGCCCAATTTATGTGATCAATTACCCTATGGGTGATTTGATTTTAGAAGACCACGCTCCCCCTGCGGGATAGAACTAGGTCTTACCTATGAATCGTATCCTTGAATCTCTGTATGGTCAAGGTGTCGATGAGTAGGAAATTTTCTCTAAGATAAGACTTAGCGGACTATCTTAAGTGTTTCCCCTATTTTTGGAAAGGGGGGGAACCTTACAAGTGGTATCAGAGCGATCTTAGTTCCTAGGATTTGTTTTTCAAAGGTTAACTGTCAAGGGATTAAAACAAGTGATTGTTTATCATATGAGGACGAATCAATCATCTCTACTGGCCATAGAAGTGATTTGAATATCCTCACATGTTGAGACAATCATCTTATGAAATTGTGCTTGTATCTTGGGGGTGCACATGCAAGATATTTGTACAATAAATTTGAGAAATAAGATTGGGGGGAAAACCTTTTGTAAGGAAAAATATAGGGTGATCAAATTAAGAAACTAGTGAAAGACTGAATAGAAGGATAGACCAAAACTTTGTTTAGAGAAATTTTTAGGATATATCTCATTAACTTGCATATTATAAATTATTAAGATTCTAATTCCATTAAGGTTTGAATAGTTGATGTGTGAATCCCATCCATTGGATGCTTTACACTAGGATAATCATCCAAGATCTTGAACCTGTCTCAGACAAACATGGGTCTCGGATGTGTAATTCCTAGAGGATCATGCTATTAGATGTGTTAATCCAAAGATACTAGATGTGTAATTTTCAGAAAACTAATCATCTCAGACATGTTAATCCTGATAATCTTTGGATGTGTCAATCCCAAGGCACCAGATGTATAATTCTCAAAAAATGAAGATCTCACATATATTAATCCAAAGTGCCTTTAGATGTGGCGCTATGATAAGTATTTGATAGTTTTGAACTTTTAATGGATACAATGAAAGAAGCAAGCTCACCCTTGCTCGCGTCTAAAAATCGTAAGAAATGCCAAATTAGTTGGAAGCATTGTTCTCAATCTAACCACTGGAGCTAGAAAGTTAGAAGCATTGTTGTCAATCTAACCACTGGAGCTAGAATCAGTTATGAGATGCCATGAAAGTACACCTTCGTGAAAGGTTTTGTCCTCTAGGATTTCGAGAGGATAAAATGAACGAATTTTTAGAGCTAACCCAAGAAAGGAAGACCCTAAAAGAATACCACCAAACTTCTCCGATTTGCTCTAGAGATGGATGAGGTAACTCTTCTCCATCAATTCATTTGGAAGCTTAATCTACCTTTGAATAACCTCATCAAGAATGTGAAACCATCCTCTATTTCAGAAGCTATAATTATAGCCAGAGACTATGATAAAGTTTTTTTTAATAGAAAGTGTCGAGAAGGACATGAGTCCTTCCATGTTAATCAAGAAGAGGTCTCCTAATTCAAGAGAAACGTCAAGCCCATCCCTGGCTACAAGGAATCATGAGCTAGAGCAAAAAGTAGGTCAAGAATTTGGGATAGCTGGGTTAAAGATAACCGAATTTGGGATAGCTAGGTTAAAGATAACCGAATTCAACAAGTATTTCTATGAGTAAATAGAAGAGGATTGGTGCAAGATTCATGTGAAGTAATGTGCAAGATGAATAGAGGTATTCTACACGATACTAAAATTATGAAATTGCTATCATAGGTTAGATTGCGTAAAGAATTGATTTCCTTACGTTTTTCCATGACAATTTGTTAAGTACCATATTACATGGGGGTATAGAATAAGGAATTCGAAGGTTCATAGCATATGAGAGGTATATGGATGCATGAACTTAGGATAATAAGGCCAATTAACTTTAGAATAATAGACCTTTTGGAGGCACAACAAAACGAGCCAAACACATGAAATAAGGGACTCGGAACAATGTTTAGATAAAAAGAAGATTTCTGCCTAGTGGGGACACCACTTTGAAAGAGACGGGAGGATTTACTTAGATACTACCCTAGCTCGCGAGATGAGGACATCTCGAATCTTTTAAGTGGGGGAGATTGTAAGGTCCCTCCCAAGCCATGTATGTATATGTCTCTTTTAATATAGATTTCAATAAGAAAAGAGAGTGTAATTAGAAAGAGTGAGACAATAAGGCTAAAAACATTAGAAAAGTGTTAGAATAAAAATATTAGCTCCAAAAAAATCCTAAAAGAAATAAGAACATAAGAATAGTTCTATTAAGAGATAAGTATCCCCAAAAATAGAATTTCGATTTTAGGTGATAAGAGGTCATATTTAGAGTACTTTTACACATTTAGAGTCCATGCATACTAAAAATGTGGAAAAACAACGCGTTTCTAAAGATGGCGCGTTTCTGGCTATATACGGACGTTTTTGCCTATTCTGCCCATGCTAGCTTCTAGACCAGTTGTCTTTCCATTCTTTTGAGTGGTTACATGACTATATTCTGAGTTTTTATCAGAGAGTTATGGCCGAAATAATTTGCTATTTCTGTCAGGGTCTCTACACAGAGAAAACTGTGAGAAGGCAGCAAGTAGCCTCAAGGTAATCCTAGAGTTTGAGATGCATATATCCCTTCATTCTTATCTAATATCTCAGAAAATAAGCTTAGATTTCTATGGTCTTTCGAAGGAAGAGACCAAAACTCCATAGCTTTTCTTGTAGAAAAAGAATAGTAGACCGTAGTCCTGTACGAGAAGGCTATTTTGCCATAGACCTTAGAAAGAGAGAAGAGTCACAGTATAAGTAAGAGAAGATAAAGCTTGGAGATTATTGGATGATTTCAATCAAAAGACAAGGTATTAGAAGACTCTATTCTCATATGTCAGGCTCTAAAGCTCTTGTTAACAAGCAAGGACAACGATAAACGACAAATTTCCATAAGGTATATACATATTTTGTTTTTCATTTACATATCATTCTTAGGGGTTGCGGTATGGCCCTAGCTTCTCTATTAATTGTTAATGGTGATTTATTTGATTGATTGATTTACTATTTAAAGTTTGTATTCTTTTAAGCAATAGCATATGCCTTAATAAAGAATGTCTTATCGCAATCTCAAGTTGAAATGCTAAAATCTGTGTGAGAAAAAGATTGTTTTCTTAAAGAAGGTGACATGGATCCTAGTCATATGGTTTAGTGAGTAAATGGATTGTTATCTTGGTTAAATTAAGGTACAGGTACAACTTCTCCCTGCCTTGACGCTGCCCCATTCTTGTGCTTGTGTAGCCGAACGGCGGAGACGTTAGTAAGGCCCGGAGTTGGCCCATGGTATCCCTCATACCATTGGGAGAATGAGGTTTGCCGATTGAGGCAAGTGATTGTGATGCTGCCTAGTTCTGAGGGCCCAGGCTAGTGCGGTGAATTAGCCCACCCTAGTGCGCAGACATCCCTCTGAGGGGCGGGAGGATCAAGCGATGGAGCCTGAGAGGGCGACAGGCCGGCTTGAGTCCTCGCCAGCGGCGGCCGACGATGAGGTGTATGGTCCCGTAGGGTTTTGCCCAGCATGTGGAGGCTGGAAGGCCGAATTCTAGATCATCGGCGGTATAAAGGAAAAGAATAAGAGAGTCACTTTGGCTTGTATGAAATTGATTCATGTTTAAACTTTGTTTTTATAAATCTTATCTTTGGTATGATTGTATTGTAGAAAAAGGCTGTTTTAACAAACCTTGTGAAAAGGGCCTTAATTAAGGAACATGTTTATTTATGTCAAACAGTGTGGTAGGATTAATTAGAAAACAAATTGACGCGTGAGTAGGGTAGAAAGTGGGAGGATGGAATGCCCCGACGGCACCATCCTACGGATGGGTGGACCCGATTAGTCGGGTAGCTTTTCAACAGATTAAGTGAAAGCCCTACGCTAGATAAATAGGTTCTCGGGCAACACTATTCTAGAAGACTAGGCCAGCGGCTGTGCCTTGCATGGATGAGGAAAAAAGCGTTGCCTCTAGAAATCAAGTCTTGTAGTTGCCCAATTTATGTGATCAATTACCCTATGGGTGATTTGATTTTAGAAGACCACGCTCCCCCTGCGGGATAGAACTAGGTCTTACCTATGAATCGTATCCTTGAATCTCTGTATGGTCAAGGTGTTGATGAGTAGGAAATTTTCTCTAAGATAAGACTTAGCGGACTATCTTAAGTGTTTCCCCTATTTTTGGAAAGGGGGGGAACCTTACAAGTGGTATCAGAGCGATCTTAGTTCCTAGGATTTGTTTTTCAAAGGTTAACTGTCAAGGGATTAAAACAAGTGATTGTTTATCATATGAGGACGAATCAATCATCTCTATTGGCCATAGAAGTGATTTGAATATCCTCACATGTTGAGACAATCATCTTATGAAATTGTGCTTGTATCTTGGGGGTGCACATGCAAGATATTTGTACAATAAATTTGAGAAATAAGATTGGGGGGAAAACCTTTTGTAAGGAAAAATATAGGGTGATCAAATTAAGAAACTAGTGAAAGACTGAATAGAAGGATAGACCAAAACTTTGTTTAGAGAAATTTTTAGGACATATCTCATTAACTTGCATATTATAAATTATTAAGATTCTAATTCCATTAAGGTTTGAATAGTTGATGTGTGAATCCCATCCATTGGATGCTTTACACTAGGATAATCATCCAAGATCTTGAACCTGTCTCAGACAAACATGGGTCTCGGATGTGTAATTCCTAGAGGATCATGCTATTAGATGTGTTAATCCAAAGATACTAGATGTGTAATTTTCAGAAAACTAATCATCTCAGACATGTTAATCCTGATAATCTTTGGATGTGTCAATCCCAAGGCACCAGATGTATAATTCTCAAAAAATGAAGATCTCACATATATTAATCCAAAGTGCCTTTAGATGTGGCGCTATGATAAGTATTTGATAGTTTTGAACTTTTAATGGATACAATGAAAGAAGCAAGCTCACCCTTGCTCGCGTCTAAAAATCGTAAGAAATGCCAAATTAGTTGGAAGCATTGTTCTCAATCTAACCACTGGAGCTAGAAAGTTAGAAGCATTGTTGTCAATCTAACCACTGGAGCTAGAATCAGTTATGAGATGCCATGAAAGTACACCTTCGTGAAAGGTTTTGTCCTCTAGGATTTCGAGAGGATAAAATGAACGAATTTTTAGAGCTAACCCAAGAAAGGAAGACCCTAAAAGAATACCACCAAACTTCTCCGATTTGCTCTAGAGATGGATGAGGTAACTCTTCTCCATCAATTCATTTGGAAGCTTAATCTACCTTTGAATAACCTCATCAAGAATGTGAAACCATCCTCTATTTCAGAAGCTATAATTATAGCCAGAGACTATGATAAAGTTTTTTTTAATAGAAAGTGTCGAGAAGGACATGAGTCCTTCCATGTTAATCAAGAAGAGGTCTCCTAATTCAAGAGAAACGTCAAGCCCATCCCTGGCTACAAGGAATCATGAGCTAGAGCAAAAATTAGGTCAAGAATTTGGGATAGCTGGGTTAAAGATAACCGAATTTGGGATAGCTAGGTTAAAGATAACCGAATTCAACAAGTATTTCTATGAGTAAATAGAAGAGGATTGGTGCAAGATTCATGTGAAGTAATGTGCAAGATGAATAGAGGTATTCTACACGATACTAAAATTATGAAATTGCTATCATAGGTTAGATTGCGTAAAGAATTGATTTCCTTACGTTTTTCCATGACAATTTGTTAAGTACCATATTACATGGGGGTATAGAATAAGGAATTCGAAGGTTCATAGCATATGAGAGGTATATGGATGCATGAACTTAGGATAATAAGGCCAATTAACTTTAGAATAATAGACCTTTTGGAGGCACAACAAAACGAGCCAAACACATGAAATAAGGGACTCGGAACAATGTTTAGATAAAAAGAAGATTTCTGCCTAGTGGGGACACCACTTTGAAAGAGACGGGAGGATTTACTTAGATACTACCCTAGCTCGCGAGATGAGGACATCTCGAATCTTTTAAGTGGGGGAGATTGTAAGGTCCCTCCCAAGCCATGTATGTATATGTCTCTTTTAATATAGATTTCAATAAGAAAAGAGAGTGTAATTAGAAAGAGTGAGACAATAAGGCTAAAAACATTAGAAAAGTGTTAGAATAAAAATATTAGCTCCAAAAAAATCCTAAAAGAAATAAGAACATAAGAATAGTTCTATTAAGAGATAAGTATCCCCAAAAATAGAATTTTGATTTTAGGTGATAAGAGGTCATATTTAGAGTACTTTTACACATTTAGAGTCCATGCATACTAAAAATGTGGGAAAACAACGCGTTTCTAAAGATGGCGCGTTTTTGGCTATATACTGACGTTTTTGCCTATTCTGCCTACGTTGGCTTGTAGACCAGATGTCTTTCCATTCTTTTGAGTGGTTACATGACTATATTCTGAGTTTTTATCAGAGAGTTATGGCCGAAATAATTTGCTATTTCTGTCAGGGTCTCTACACAGAGAAAACTGTGAGAAGGCAGCAAGTAGCCTCAAGGTAATCCTAGAGTTTGAGATGCATATATCCCTTCATTCTTATCTAATATCTCAGAAAATAAGCTTAGATTTCTATGGTCTTTCGAAGGAAGAGACCAAAACTCCATAGCTTTTCTTGTAGAAAAAGAATAGTAGACCGTAGTCCTGTACGAGAAGGCTATTTTGCCATAGACCTTAGAAAGAGAGAAGAGTCACAGTATAAGTAAGAGAAGATAAAGCTTGGAGATTATTGGATGATTTCAATCAAAAGACAAGGTATTAGAAGACTCTATTCTCATATGTCAGGCTCTAAAGCTCTTGTTAACAAGCAAGGACAACGATAAACGACAAATTTCCATAAGGTATATACATATTTTGTTTTTCATTTACATATCATTCTTAGGGGTTGCGGTATGGCCCTGGCTTCTCTATTAATTGTTAATGGTGATTTATTTGATTGATTGATTTACTATTTAAAGTTTGTATTCTTTTAAGCAATAGCATATGCCTTAATAAAGAATGTCTTATCGCAATCTCAAGTTGAAATGCTAAAATCTGTGTGAGAAAAAGATTGTTTTCTTAAAGAAGGTGACATGGATCCTAGTCATATGGTTTAGTGAGTAAATGGATTGTTATCTTGGTTAAATTAAGGTACAGGTACAACTTCTCCCTGCCTTGACGCTGCCCCATTCTTGTGCTTGTGTAGCCGAACGGCGGAGACGTTAGTAAGGCCCGGAGTTGGCCCATGGTATCCCTCATACCATTGGGAGAATGAGGTTTGCCGATTGAGGCAAGTGATTGTGATGCTGCCTAGTTCTGAGGGCCCAGGCTAGTGCGGTGAATTAGCCCACCCTAGTGCGCAGACATCCCTCTGAGGGGCGGGAGGATCAAGCGATGGAGCCTGAGAGGGCGACAGGCCGGCTTGAGTCCTCGCCAGCGGCGGCCGACGATGAGGTGTATGGTCCCGTAGGGTTTTGCCCAGCATGTGGAGGCTGGAAGGCCGAATTCTAGATCATCGGCGGTATAAAGGAAAAGAATAAGAGAGTCACTTTGGCTTGTATGAAATTGATTCATGTTTAAACTTTGTTTTTATAAATCTTATCTTTGGTATGATTGTATTGTAGAAAAAGACTGTTTTAACAAACCTTGTGAAAAGGGCCTTAATTAAGGAACATGTTTATTTATGTCAAACAGTGTGGTAGGATTAATTAGAAAACAAATTGACGCGTGAGTAGGGTAGAAAGTGGGAGGATGGAATGCCCCGACGGCACCATCCTACGGATGGGTGGACCCGATTAGTCGGGTAGCTTTTCAACAGATTAAGTGAAAGCCCTACGCTAGATAAATAGGTTCTCGGGCAACTCTATTCTAGAAGACTAGGCCAGCGGCTGTGCCTTGCATGGATGAGGAAAAAAGCGTTGCCTCTAGAAATCAAGTCTTGTAGTTGCCCAATTTATGTGATCAATTATCCTATGGGTGATTTGATTTTAGAAGACCACGCTCCCCCTGCGGGATAGAACTAGGTCTTACCTATGAATCGTATCCTTGAATCTCTGTATGGTCAAGGTGTCGATGAGTAGGAAATTTTCTCTAAGATAAGACTTAGCGGACTATCTTAAGTGTTTCCCCTATTTTTGGAAAGGGGGGGAACCTTACAAGTGGTATCAGAGCGATCTTAGTTCCTAGGATTTGTTTTTCAAAGGTTAACTGTCAAGGGATTAAAACAAGTGATTGTTTATCATATGAGGACGAATCAATCATCTCTACTGGCCATAGAAGTGATTTGAATATCCTCACATGTTGAGACAATCATCTTATGAAATTGTGCTTGTATCTTGGGGGTGCACATGCAAGATATTTGTACAATAAATTTGAGAAATAAGATTGGGGGGAAAACCTTTTGTAAGGAAAAATATAGGGTGATCAAATTAAGAAACTAGTGAAAGACTGAATAGAAGGATAGACCAAAACTTTGTTTAGAGAAATTTTTAGGATATATCTCATTAACTTGCATATTATAAATTATTAAGATTCTAATTCCATTAAGGTTTGAATAGTTGATGTGTGAATCCCATCCATTGGATGCTTTACACTAGGATAATCATCCAAGATCTTGAACCTGTCTCAGACAAACATGGGTCTCGGATGTGTAATTCCTAGAGGATCATGCTATTAGATGTGTTAATCCAAAGATACTAGATGTGTAATTTTTAGAAAACTAATCATCTCAGACATGTTAATCCTGATAATCTTTGGATGTGTCAATCCCAAGGCACCAGATGTATAATTCTCAAAAAATGAAGATCTCACATATATTAATCCAAAGTGCCTTTAGATGTGGCGCTATGATAAGTATTTGATAGTTTTGAACTTTTAATGGATACAATGAAAGAAGCAAGCTCACCCTTGCTCGCGTCTAAAAATCGTAAGAAATGCCAAATTAGTTGGAAGCATTGTTCTCAATCTAACCACTGGAGCTAGAAAGTTAGAAGCATTGTTGTCAATCTAACCACTGGAGCTAGAATCAGTTATGAGATGCCATGAAAGTACACCTTCGTGAAAGGTTTTGTCCTCTAGGATTTCGAGAGGATAAAATGAACGAATTTTTAGAGCTAACCCAAGAAAGGAAGACCCTAAAAGAATACCACCAAACTTCTCCGATTTGCTCTAGAGATGGATGAGGTAACTCTTCTCCATCAATTCATTTGGAAGCTTAATCTACCTTTGAATAACCTCATCAAGAATGTGAAACCATCCTCTATTTCAGAAGCTATAATTATAGCCAGAGACTATGATAAAGTTTTTTTTAATAGAAAGTGTCGAGAAGGACATGAGTCCTTCCATGTTAATCAAGAAGAGGTCTCCTAATTCAAGAGAAACGTCAAGCCCATCCCTGGCTACAAGGAATCATGAGCTAGAGCAAAAATTAGGTCAAGAATTTGGGATAGCTGGGTTAAAGATAACCGAATTTGGGATAGCTAGGTTAAAGATAACCGAATTCAACAAGTATTTCTATGAGTAAATAGAAGAGGATTGGTGCAAGATTCATGTGAAGTAATGTGCAAGATGAATAGAGGTATTCTACACGATACTAAAATTATGAAATTGCTATCATAGGTTAGATTGCGTAAAGAATTGATTTCCTTACGTTTTTCCATGACAATTTGTTAAGTACCATATTACATGGGGGTATAGAATAAGGAATTCGAAGGTTCATAGCATATGAGAGGTATATGGATGCATGAACTTAGGATAATAAGGCCAATTAACTTTAGAATAATAGACCTTTTGGAGGCACAACAAAACGAGCCAAACACATGAAATAAGGGACTCGGAACAATGTTTAGATAAAAAGAAGATTTCTGCCTAGTGGGGACACCACTTTGAAAGAGACGGGAGGATTTACTTAGATACTACCCTAGCTCGCGAGATGAGGACATCTCGAATCTTTTAAGTGGGGGAGATTGTAAGGTCCCTCCCAAGCCATGTATGTATATGTCTCTTTTAATATAGATTTCAATAAGAAAAGAGAGTGTAATTAGAAAGAGTGAGACAATAAGGCTAAAAACATTAGAAAAGTGTTAGAATAAAAATATTAGCTCCAAAAAAATCCTAAAAGAAATAAGAACATAAGAATAGTTCTATTAAGAGATAAGTATCCCCAAAAATAGAATTTCGATTTTAGGTGATAAGAGGTCATATTTAGAGTACTTTTACACATTTAGAGTCCATGCATACTAAAAATGTGGAAAAACAACGCGTTTCTAAAGATGGCGCGTTTCTGGCTATATACGGACATTTTTGCCTATTCTGCCCATGCTAGCTTCTAGACCAGTTGTCTTTCCATTCTTTTGAGTGGTTACATGACTATATTCTGAGTTTTTATCAGAGAGTTATGGCCGAAATAATTTGCTATTTTTGTCAGGGTCTCTACACAGAGAAAACTGTGAGAAGGCAGCAAGTAGCCTCAAGGTAATCCTAGAGTTTGAGATGCATATATCCCTTCATTCTTATCTAATATCTCAGAAAATAAGCTTAGATTTCTATGGTCTTTCGAAGGAAGAGACCAAAACTCCATAGCTTTTCTTGTAGAAAAAGAATAGTAGACCGTAGTCCTGTAAGAGAAGGCTATTTTGCCATAGACCTTAGAAAGAGAGAAGAGTCACAGTATAAGTAAGAGAAGATAAATCTTGGAGATTATTGGATGATTTCAATCAAAAGACAAGGTATTAGAAGACTCTATTCTCATATGTCAGGCTCTAAAGCTCTTGTTAACAAGCAAGGACAACGATAAACGACAAATTTCCATAAGGTATATACATATTTTGTTTTTCATTTACATATCATTCTTAGGGGTTGCGGTATGGCCCTGGCTTCTCTATTAATTGTTAATGGTGATTTATTTGATTGATTGATTTACTATTTAAAGTTTGTATTCTTTTAAGCAATAGCATATGCCTTAATAAAGAATGTCTTATCGCAATCTCAAGTTGAAATGCTAAAATCTGTGTGAGAAAAAGATTGTTTTCTTAAAGAAGGTGACATGGATCCTAGTCATATGGTTTAGTGAGTAAATGGATTGTTATCTTGGTTAAATTAAGGTACAGGTACAACTTCTCCCTGCCTTGACGCTGCCCCATTCTTGTGCTTGTGTAGCCGAACGGCGGAGACGTTAGTAAGGCCCGGAGTTGGCCCATGGTATCCCTCATACCATTGGGAGAATGAGGTTTGCCGATTGAGGCAAGTGATTGTGATGCTGCCTAGTTCTGAGGGCCCAGGCTAGTGCGGTGAATTAGCCCACCCTAATGCGCAGACATCCCTCTGAGGGGCGGGAGGATCAAGCGATGGAGCCTGAGAGGGCGACAGGCCGGCTTGAGTCCTCGCCAGCGGCGGCCGACGATGAGGTGTATGGTCCCGTAGGGTTTTGCCCAGCATGTGGAGGCTGGAAGGCCGAATTCTAGATCATCGGCGGTATAAAGGAAAAGAATAAGAGAGTCACTTTGGCTTGTATGAAATTGATTCATGTTTAAACTTTGTTTTTATAAATCTTATCTTTGGTATGATTGTATTGTAGAAAAAGGCTGTTTTAACAAACCTTGTGAAAAGGGCCTTAATTAAGGAACATGTTTATTTATGTCAAACAGTGTGGTAGGATTAATTAGAAAACAAATTGACGCGTGAGTAGGGTAGAAAGTGGGAGGATGGAATGCCCCGACGGCACCATCCTACGGATGGGTGGACCCGATTAGTCGGGTAGCTTTTCAACAGATTAAGTGAAAGCCCTACGCTAGATAAATAGGTTCTCGGGCAACTCTATTCTAGAAGACTAGGCCAGCGGCTGTGCCTTGCATGGATGAGGAAAAAAGCGTTGCCTCTAGAAATCAAGTCTTGTAGTTGCCCAATTTATGTGATCAATTACCCTATGGGTGATTTGATTTTAGAAGACCACGCTCCCCCTGCGGGATAGAACTAGGTCTTACCTATGAATCGTATCCTTGAATCTCTGTATGGTCAAGGTGTCGATGAGTAGGAAATTTTCTCTAAGATAAGACTTAGCGGACTATCTTAAGTGTTTCCCCTATTTTTGGAAAGGGGGGGAACCTTACAAGTGGTATCAGAGCGATCTTAGTTCCTAGGATTTGTTTTTCAAAGGTTAACTGTCAAGGGATTAAAACAAGTGATTGTTTATCATATGAGGACGAATCAATCATCTCTACTGGCCATAGAAGTGATTTGAATATCCTCACATGTTGAGACAATCATCTTATGAAATTGTGCTTGTATCTTGGGGGTGCACATGCAAGATATTTGTACAATAAATTTGAGAAATAAGATTGGGGGGAAAACCTTTTGTAAGGAAAAATATAGGGTGATCAAATTAAGAAACTAGTGAAAGACTGAATAGAAGGATAGACCAAAACTTTGTTTAGAGAAATTTTTAGGATATATCTCATTAACTTGCATATTATAAATTATTAAGATTCTAATTCCATTAAGGTTTGAATAGTTGATGTGTGAATCCCATCCATTGGATGCTTTACACTAGGATAATCATCCAAGATCTTGAACCTGTCTCAGACAAACATGGGTCTCGGATGTGTAATTCCTAGAGGATCATGCTATTAGATGTGTTAATCCAAAGATACTAGATGTGTAATTTTCAGAAAACTAATCATCTCAGACATGTTAATCCTGATAATCTTTGGATGTGTCAATCCCAAGGCACCAGATGTATAATTCTCAAAAAATGAAGATCTCACATATATTAATCCAAAGTGCCTTTAGATGTGGCGCTATGATAAGTATTTGATAGTTTTGAACTTTTAATGGATACAATGAAAGAAGCAAGCTCACCCTTGCTCGCGTCTAAAAATCGTAAGAAATGCCAAATTAGTTGGAAGCATTGTTCTCAATCTAACCACTGGAGCTAGAAAGTTAGAAGCATTGTTGTCAATCTAACCACTGGAGCTAGAATCAGTTATGAGATGCCATGAAAGTACACCTTCGTGAAAGGTTTTGTCCTCTAGGATTTCGAGAGGATAAAATGAACGAATTTTTAGAGCTAACCCAAGAAAGGAAGACCCTAAAAGAATACCACCAAACTTCTCCGATTTGCTCTAGAGATGGATGAGGTAACTCTTCTCCATCAATTCATTTGGAAGCTTAATCTACCTTTGAATAACCTCATCAAGAATGTGAAACCATCCTCTATTTCAGAAGCTATAATTATAGCCAGAGACTATGATAAAGTTTTTTTTAATAGAAAGTGTCGAGAAGGACATGAGTCCTTCCATGTTAATCAAGAAGAGGTCTCCTAATTCAAGAGAAACGTCAAGCCCATCCCTGGCTACAAGGAATCATGAGCTAGAGCAAAAATTAGGTCAAGAATTTGGGATAGCTGGGTTAAAGATAACCGAATTTGGGATAGCTAGGTTAAAGATAACCGAATTCAACAAGTATTTCTATGAGTAAATAGAAGAGGATTGGTGCAAGATTCATGTGAAGTAATGTGCAAGATGAATAGAGGTATTCTACACGATACTAAAATTATGAAATTGCTATCATAGGTTAGATTGCGTAAAGAATTGATTTCCTTACGTTTTTCCATGACAATTTGTTAAGTACCATATTACATGGGGGTATAGAATAAGGAATTCGAAGGTTCATAGCATATGAGAGGTATATGGATGCATGAACTTAGGATAATAAGGCCAATTAACTTTAGAATAATAGACCTTTTGGAGGCACAACAAAACGAGCCAAACACATGAAATAAGGGACTCGGAACAATGTTTAGATAAAAAGAAGATTTCTGCCTAGTGGGGACACCACTTTGAAAGAGACGGGAGGATTTACTTAGATACTACCCTAGCTCGCGAGATGAGGACATCTCGAATCTTTTAAGTGGGGGAGATTGTAAGGTCCCTCCCAAGCCATGTATGTATATGTCTCTTTTAATATAGATTTCAATAAGAAAAGAGAGTGTAATTAGAAAGAGTGAGACAATAAGGCTAAAAACATTAGAAAAGTGTTAGAATAAAAATATTAGCTCCAAAAAAATCCTAAAAGAAATAAGAACATAAGAATAGTTCTATTAAGAGATAAGTATCCCCAAAAATAGAATTTCGATTTTAGGTGATAAGAGGTCATATTTAGAGTACTTTTACACATTTAGAGTCCATGCATACTAAAAATGTGGAAAAACAACGCGTTTCTAAAGATGGCGCGTTTCTGGCTATATACGGACGTTTTTGCCTATTCTGCCTACGTTGGCTTGTAGACCAGTTGTCTTTCCATTCTTTTGAGTGGTTACATGACTATATTCTGAGTTTTTATCAGAGAGTTATGGCCGAAATAATTTGCTATTTCTGTCAGGGTCTCTACACAGAGAAAACTGTGAGAAGGCAGCAAGTAGCCTCAAGGTAATCCTAGAGTTTGAGATGCATATATCCCTTCATTCTTATCTAATATCTCAGAAAATAAGCTTAGATTTCTATGGTCTTTCGAAGGAAGAGACCAAAACTCCATAGCTTTTCTTGTAGAAAAAGAATAGTAGACCGTAGTCCTGTAAGAGAAGGCTATTTTGCCATAGACCTTACAAAGAGAGAAGAGTCACAGTATAAGTAAGAGAAGATAAATCTTGGAGATTATTGGATGATTTCAATCAAAAGACAAGGTATTAGAAGACTCTATTCTCATATGTCAGGCTCTAAAGCTCTTGTTAACAAGCAAGGACAACGATAAACGACAAATTTCCATAAGGTACATACATATTT
Source organism: Cibotium barometz (assembly GCF_041138505.1). Lineage (NCBI taxonomy): Eukaryota > Viridiplantae > Streptophyta > Polypodiopsida > Cyatheales > Cibotiaceae > Cibotium > Cibotium barometz. The sequence goes on from NC_141049.1 coordinate 43,400,029, forward strand.
TGTTTTTCATTTACATATCATTCTTAGGGGTTGCGGTATGGCCCTAGCTTCTCTATTAATTGTTAATGGTGATTTATTTGATTGATTGATTTACTATTTAAAGTTTGTATTCTTTTAAGGAATAGCATATGCCTTAATAAAGAATGTCTTATCGCAATCTCAAGTTGAAATGCTAAAATCTGTGTGAGAAAAAGATTGTTTTCTTAAAGAAGGTGACATGGATCCTAGTCATATGGTTTAGTGAGTAAATGGATTGTTATCTTGGTTAAATTAAGGTACAGGTACAACTTCTCCCTGCCTTGACGCTGCCCCATTCTTGTGCTTGTGTAGCCGAACGGCGGAGACGTTAGTAAGGCCCGGAGTTGGCCCATGGTATCCCTCATACCATTGGGAGAATGAGGTTTGCCGATTGAGGCAAGTGATTGTGATGCTGCCTAGTTCTGAGGGCCCAGGCTAGTGCGGTGAATTAGCCCACCCTAGTGCGCAGACATCCCTCTGAGGGGCGGGAGGATCAAGCGATGGAGCCTGAGAGGGCGACAGGCCGGCTTGAGTCCTCGCCAGCGGCGGCCGACGATGAGGTGTATGGTCCCGTAGGGTTTTGCCCAGCATGTGGAGGCTGGAAGGCCGAATTCTAGATCATCGGCGGTATAAAGGAAAAGAATAAGAGAGTCACTTTGGCTTGTATGAAATTGATTCATGTTTAAACTTTGTTTTTATAAATCTTATCTTTGGTATGATTGTATTGTAGAAAAAGGCTGTTTTAACAAACCTTGTGAAAAGGGCCTTAATTAAGGAACATGTTTATTTATGTCAAACAGTGTGGTAGGATTAATTAGAAAACAAATTGACGCGTGAGTAGGGTAGAAAGTGGGAGGATGGAATGCCCCGACGGCACCATCCTACGGATGGGTGGACCCGATTAGTCGGGTAGCTTTTCAACAGATTAAGTGAAAGCCCTACGCTAGATAAATAGGTTCTCGGGCAACTCTATTCTAGAAGACTAGGCCAGCGGCTGTGCCTTGCATGGATGAGGAAAAAAGCGTTGCCTCTAGAAATCAAGTCTTGTAGTTGCCCAATTTATGTGATCAATTACCCTATGGGTGATTTGATTTTAGAAGACCACGCTCCCCCTGCGGGATAGAACTAGGTCTTACCTATGAATCGTATCCTTGAATCTCTGTATGGTCAAGGTGTCGATGAGTAGGAAATTTTCTCTAAGATAAGACTTAGCGGACTATCTTAAGTGTTTCCCCTATTTTTGGAAAGGGGGGGAACCTTACAAGTGGTATCAGAGCGATCTTAGTTCCTAGGATTTGTTTTTCAAAGGTTAACTGTCAAGGGATTAAAACAAGTGATTGTTTATCATATGAGGACGAATCAATCATCTCTACTGGCCATAGAAGTGATTTGAATATCCTCACATGTTGAGACAATCATCTTATGAAATTGTGCCTGTATCTTGGGGGTGCACATGCAAGATATTTGTACAATAAATTTGAGAAATAAGATTGGGGGGAAAACCTTTTGTAAGGAAAAATATAGGGTGATCAAATTAAGAAACTAGTGAAAGACTGAATAGAAGGATAGACCAAAACTTTGTTTAGAGAAATTTTTAGGATATATCTCATTAACTTGCATATTATAAATTATTAAGATTCTAATTCCATTAAGGTTTGAATAGTTGATGTGTGAATCCCATCCATTGGATGCTTTACACTAGGATAATCATCCAAGATCTTGAACCTGTCTCAGACAAACATGGGTCTCGGATGTGTAATTCCTAGAGGATCATGCTATTAGATGTGTTAATCCAAAGATACTAGATGTGTAATTTTCAGAAAACTAATCATCTCAGACATGTTAATCCTGATAATCTTTGGATGTGTCAATCCCAAGGCACCAGATGTATAATTCTCAAAAAATGAAGATCTCACATATATTAATCCAAAGTGCCTTTAGATGTGGCGCTATGATAAGTATTTGATAGTTTTGAACTTTTAATGGATACAATGAAAGAAGCAAGCTCACCCTTGCTCGCGTCTAAAAATCGTAAGAAATGCCAAATTAGTTGGAAGCATTGTTCTCAATCTAACCACTGGAGCTAGAAAGTTAGAAGCATTGTTGTCAATCTAACCACTGGAGCTAGAATCAGTTATGAGATGCCATGAAAGTACACCTTCGTGAAAGGTTTTGTCCTCTAGGATTTCGAGAGGATAAAATGAACGAATTTTTAGAGCTAACCCAAGAAAGGAAGACCCTAAAAGAATACCACCAAACTTCTCCGATTTGCTCTAGAGATGGATGAGGTAACTCTTCTCCATCAATTCATTTGGAAGCTTAATCTACCTTTGAATAACCTCATCAAGAATGTGAAACCATCCTCTATTTCAGAAGCTATAATTATAGCCAGAGACTATGATAAAGTTTTTTTTAATAGAAAGTGTCGAGAAGGACATGAGTCCTTCCATGTTAATCAAGAAGAGGTCTCCTAATTCAAGAGAAACGTCAAGCCCATCCCTGGCTACAAGGAATCATGAGCTAGAGCAAAAATTAGGTCAAGAATTTGGGATAGCTGGGTTAAAGATAACCGAATTTGGGATAGCTAGGTTAAAGATAACCGAATTCAACAAGTATTTCTATGAGTAAATAGAAGAGGATTGGTGCAAGATTCATGTGAAGTAATGTGCAAGATGAATAGAGGTATTCTACACGATACTAAAATTATGAAATTGCTATCATAGGTTAGATTGCGTAAAGAATTGATTTCCTTACGTTTTTCCATGACAATTTGTTAAGTACCATATTACATGGGGGTATAGAATAAGGAATTCGAAGGTTCATAGCATATGAGAGGTATATGGATGCATGAACTTAGGATAATAAGGCCAATTAACTTTAGAATAATAGACCTTTTGGAGGCACAACAAAACGAGCCAAACACATGAAATAAGGGACTCGGAACAATGTTTAGATAAAAAGAAGATTTCTGCCTAGTGGGGACACCACTTTGAAAGAGACGGGAGGATTTACTTAGATACTACCCTAGCTCGCGAGATGAGGACATCTCGAATCTTTTAAGTGGGGGAGATTGTAAGGTCCCTCCCAAGCCATGTATGTATATGTCTCTTTTAATATAGATTTCAATAAGAAAAGAGAGTGTAATTAGAAAGAGTGAGACAATAAGGCTAAAAACATTAGAAAAGTGTTAGAATAAAAATATTAGCTCCAAAAAAATCCTAAAAGAAATAAGAACATAAGAATAGTTCTATTAAGAGATAAGTATCCCCAAAAATAGAATTTCGATTTTAGGTGATAAGAGGTCATATTTAGAGTACTTTTACACATTTAGAGTCCATGCATACTAAAAATGTGGAAAAACAACGCGTTTCTAAAGATGGCGCGTTTCTGGCTATATACGGACATTTTTGCCTATTCTGCCCATGCTAGCTTCTAGACCAGTTGTCTTTCCATTCTTTTGAGTGGTTACATGACTATATTCTGAGTTTTTATCAGAGAGTTATGACCGAAATAATTTGCTATTTCTGTCAGGGTCTCTACACAGAGAAAACTGTGAGAAGGCAGCAAGTAGCCTCAAGGTAATCCTAGAGTTTGAGATGCATATATCCCTTCATTCTTATCTAATATCTCAGAAAATAAGCTTAGATTTCTATGGTCTTTCGAAGGAAGAGACCAAAACTCCATAGCTTTTCTTATAGAAAAAGAATAGTAGACCGTAGTCCTGTAAGAGAAGGCTATTTTGCCATAGACCTTAGAAAGAGAGAAGAGTCACAGTATAAGTAAGAGAAGATAAATCTTGGAGATTATTGGATGATTTCAATCAAAAGACAAGGTATTAGAAGACTCTATTCTCATATGTCAGGCTCTAAAGCTCTTGTTAACAAGCAAGGACAACGATAAACGACAAATTTCCATAAGGTATATACATATTTTGTTTTTCATTTACATATCATTCTTAGGGGTTGCGGTATGGCCCTGGCTTCTCTATTAATTGTTAATGGTGATTTATTTGATTGATTGATTTACTATTTAAAGTTTGTATTCTTTTAAGCAATAGCATATGCCTTAATAAAGAATGTCTTATCGCAATCTCAAGTTGAAATGCTAAAATCTGTGTGAGAAAAAGATTGTTTTCTTAAAGAAGGTGACATGGATCCTAGTCATATGGTTTAGTGAGTAAATGGATTGTTATCTTGGTTAAATTAAGGTACAGGTACAACTTCTCCCTGCCTTGACGCTGCCCCATTCTTGTGCTTGTGTAGCCGAACGGCGGAGACGTTAGTAAGGCCCGAAGTTGGCCCATGGTATCCCTCATACCATTGGGAGAATGAGGTTTGCCGATTGAGGCAAGTGATTGTGATGCTGCCTAGTTCTGAGGGCCCAGGCTAGTGCGGTGAATTAGCCCACCCTAGTGCGCAGACATCCCTCTGAGGGGCGGGAGGATCAAGCGATGGAGCCTGAGAGGGCGACAGGCCGGCTTGAGTCCTCGCCAGCGGCGGCCGACGATGAGGTGTATGGTCCCGTAGGGTTTTGCCCAGCATGTGGAGGCTGGAAGGCCGAATTCTAGATCATCGGCGGTATAAAGGAAAAGAATAAGAGAGTCACTTTGGCTTGTATGAAATTGATTCATGTTTAAACTTTGTTTTTATAAATCTTATCTTTGGTATGATTGTATTGTAGAAAAAGGCTGTTTTAACAAACCTTGTGAAAAGGGCCTTAATTAAGGAACATGTTTATTTATGTCAAACAGTGTGGTAGGATTAATTAGAAAACAAATTGACGCGTGAGTAGGGTAGAAAGTGGGAGGATGGAATGCCCCGACGGCACCATCCTACGGATGGGTGGACCCGATTAGTCGGGTAGCTTTTCAACAGATTAAGTGAAAGCCCTACGCTAGATAAATAGGTTCTCGGGCAACTCTATTCTAGAAGACTAGGCCAGCGGCTGTGCCTTGCATGGATGAGGAAAAAAGCGTTGCCTCTAGAAATCAAGTCTTGTAGTTGCCCAATTTATGTGATCAATTACCCTATGGGTGATTTGATTTTAGAAGACCACGCTCCCCCTGCGGGATAGAACTAGGTCTTACCTATGAATCGTATCCTTGAATCTCTGTATGGTCAAGGTGTCGATGAGTAGGAAATTTTCTCTAAGATAAGACTTAGCGGACTATCTTAAGTGTTTCCCCTATTTTTGGAAAGGGGGGGAACCTTACAAGTGGTATCAGAGCGATCTAAGTTCCTAGGATTTATTTTTCAAAGGTTAACTGTCAAGGGATTAAAACAAGTGATTGTTTATCATATGAGGACGAATCAATCATCTCTATTGGCCATAGAAGTGATTTGAATATCCTCACATGTTGAGACAATCATCTTATGAAATTGTGCTTGTATCTTGGGGGTGCACATGCAAGATATTTGTACAATAAATTTGAGAAATAAGATTGGGGGGAAAACCTTTTGTAAGGAAAAATATAGGGTGATCAAATTAAGAAACTAGTGAAAGACTGAATAGAAGGATAGACCAAAACTTTGTTTAGAGAAATTTTTAGGATATATCTCATTAACTTGCATATTATAAATTATTAAGATTCTAATTCCATTAAGGTTTGAATAGTTGATGTGTGAATCCCATCCATTGGATGCTTTACACTAGGATAATCATCCAAGATCTTGAACCTGTCTCAGACAAACATGGGTCTCGGATGTGTAATTCCTAGAGGATCATGCTATTAGATGTGTTAATCCAAAGATACTAGATGTGTAATTTTCAGAAAACTAATCATCTCAGACATGTTAATCCTGATAATCTTTGGATGTGTCAATCCCAAGGCACCAGATGTATAATTCTCAAAAAATGAAGATCTCACATATATTAATCCAAAGTGCCTTTAGATGTGGCGCTATGATAAGTATTTGATAGTTTTGAACTTTTAATGGATACAATGAAAGAAGCAAGCTCACCCTTGCTCGCGTCTAAAAATCGTAAGAAATGCCAAATTAGTTGGAAGCATTGTTCTCAATCTAACCACTGGAGCTAGAAAGTTAGAAGCATTGTTGTCAATCTAACCACTGGAGCTAGAATCAATTATGAGATGCCATGAAAGTACACCTTCGTGAAAGGTTTTGTCCTCTAGGATTTCGAGAGGATAAAATGAACGAATTTTTAGAGCTAACCCAAGAAAGGAAGACCCTAAAAGAATACCACCAAACTTCTCCGATTTGCTCTAGAGATGGATGAGGTAACTCTTCTCCATCAATTCATTTGGAAGCTTAATCTACCTTTGAATAACCTCATCAAGAATGTGAAACCATCCTCTATTTCAGAAGCTATAATTATAGCCAGAGACTATGATAAAGTTTTTTTTAATAGAAAGTGTCGAGAAGGACATGAGTCCTTCCATGTTAATCAAGAAGAGGTCTCCTAATTCAAGAGAAACGTCAAGCCCATCCCTGGCTACAAGGAATCATGAGCTAGAGCAAAAATTAGGTCAAGAATTTGGGATAGCTGGGTTAAAGATAACCAAATTTGGGATAGCTAGGTTAAAGATAACCGAATTCAACAAGTATTTCTATGAGTAAATAGAAGAGGATTGGTGCAAGATTCATGTGAAGTAATGTGCAAGATGAATAGAGGTATTCTACACGATACTAAAATTATGAAATTGCTATCATAGGTTAGATTGCGTAAAGAATTGATTTCCTTACGTTTTTCCATGACAATTTGTTAAGTACCATATTACATGGGGGTATAGAATAAGGAATTCGAAGGTTCATAGCATATGAGAGGTATATGGATGCATGAACTTAGGATAATAAGGCCAATTAACTTTAGAATAATAGACCTTTTGGAGGCACAACAAAACGAGCCAAACACATGAAATAAGGGACTCGGAACAATGTTTAGATAAAAAGAAGATTTCTGCCTAGTGGGGACACCACTTTGAAAGAGACGGGAGGATTTACTTAGATACTACCCTAGCTCGCGAGATGAGGACATCTCGAATCTTTTAAGTGGGGGAGATTGTAAGGTCCCTCCCAAGCCATGTATGTATATGTCTCTTTTAATATAGATTTCAATAAGAAAAGAGAGTGTAATTAGAAAGAGTGAAACAATAAGGCTAAAAACATTAGAAAAGTGTTAGAATAAAAATATTAGCTCCAAAAAAATCCTAAAAGAAATAAGAACATAAGAATAGTTCTATTAAGAGATAAGTATCCCCAAAAATAGAATTTCGATTTTAGGTGATAAGAGGTCATATTTAGAGTACTTTTACACATTTAGAGTCCATGCATACTAAAAATGTGGAAATAACATGTGTTTCTAAAGATGGCGTGTTTCTGGCTATATACGGACGTTTTTGCCTATTCTGCCCATGCTAGCTTCTAGACCAGATGTCTTTCCATTCTTTTGAGTGGTTACATGACTATATTCTGAGTTTTTATCAGAGAGTTATGGCCGAAATAATTTGCTATTTTTGTCAGGGTCTCTACACAGAGAAAACTGTGAGAAGGCAGCAAGTAGCCTCAAGGTAATCCTAGAGTTTGAGATGCATATATCCCTTCATTCTTATCTAATATCTCAGAAAATAAGCTTAGATTTCTATGGTCTTTCGAAGGAAGAGACCAAAACTCCATAGCTTTTCTTGTAGAAAAAGAATAGTAGACCGTAGTCCTGTACGAGAAGGCTATTTTGCCATAGACCTTAGAAAGAGAGAAGAGTCACAGTATAAGTAAGAGAAGATAAAGCTTGGAGATTATTGGATGATTTCAATCAAAAGACAAGGTATTAGAAGACTCTATTCTCATATGTCAGGCTCTAAAGCTCTTGTTAACAAGCAAGGACAACGATAAACGACAAATTTCCATAAGGTATATACATATTTTGTTTTTCATTTACATATCATTCTTAGGGGTTGCGGTATGGCCCTGGCTTCTCTATTAATTGTTAATGGTGATTTATTTGATTGATTGATTTACTATTTAAAGTTTGTATTCTTTTAAGCAATAGCATATGCCTTAATAAAGAATGTCTTATCGCAATCTCAAGTTGAAATGCTAAAATCTGTGTGAGAAAAAGATTGTTTTCTTAAAGAAGGTGACATGGATCCTAGTCATATGGTTTAGTGAGTAAATGGATTGTTATCTTGGTTAAATTAAGGTACAGGTACAACTTCTCCCTGCCTTGACGCTGCCCCATTCTTGTGCTTGTGTAGTCGAACGGCGGAGACGTTAGTAAGGCCCGGAGTTGGCCCATGGTATCCCTCATACCATTGGGAGAATGAGGTTTGCCGATTGAGGCAAGTGATTGTGATGCTGCCTAGTTCTGAGGGCCCAGGCTAGTGCGGTGAATTAGCCCACCCTAGTGCGCAGACATCCCTCTGAGGGGCGGGAGGATCAAGCGATGGAGCCTGAGAGGGCGACAGGCCGGCTTGAGTCCTCGCCAGCGGCGGCCGACGATGAGGTGTATGGTCCCGTAGGGTTTTGCCCAGCATGTGGAGGCTGGAAGGCCGAATTCTAGATCATCGGCGGTATAAAGGAAAAGAATAAGAGAGTCACTTTGGCTTGTATGAAATTGATTCATGTTTAAACTTTGTTTTTATAAATCTTATCTTTGGTATGATTGTATTGTAGAAAAAGGCTGTTTTAACAAACCTTGTGAAAAGGGCCTTAATTAAGGAACATGTTTATTTATGTCAAACAGTGTGGTAGGATTAATTAGAAAACAAATTGACGCGTGAGTAGGGTAGAAAGTGGGACGATGGAATGCCCCGACGGCACCATCCTACGGATGGGTGGACCCGATTAGTCGGGTAGCTTTTCAACAGATTAAGTGAAAGCCCTACGCTAGATAAATAGGTTCTCGGGCAACTCTATTCTAGAAGACTAGGCCAGCGGCTGTGCCTTGCATGGATGAGGAAAAAAGCGTTGCCTCTAGAAATCAAGTCTTGTAGTTGCCCAATTTATGTGATCAATTACCCTATGGGTGATTTGATTTTAGAAGACCACGCTCCCCCTGCGGGATAGAACTAGGTCTTACCTATGAATCGTATCCTTGAATCTCTGTATGGTCAAGGTGTCGATGAGTAGGAAATTTTCTCTAAGATAAGACTTAGCGGACTATCTTAAGTGTTTCCCCTATTTTTGGAAAGGGGGGGAACCTTACAAGTGGTATCAGAGCGATCTTAGTTCCTAGGATTTGTTTTTCAAAGGTTAACTGTCAAGGGATTAAAACAAGTGATTGTTTATCATATGAGGACGAATCAATCATCTCTACTGGCCATAGAAGTGATTTGAATATCCTCACATGTTGAGACAATCATCTTATGAAATTGTGCTTGTATCTTGGGGGTGCACATGCAAGATATTTGTACAATAAATTTGAGAAATAAGATTGGGGGGAAAACCTTTTGTAAGGAAAAATATAGGGTGATCAAATTAAGAAACTAGTGAAAGACTGAATAGAAGGATAGACCAAAACTTTGTTTAGAGAAATTTTTAGGATATATCTCATTAACTTGCATATTATAAATTATTAAGATTCTAATTCCATTAAGGTTTGAATAGTTGATGTGTGAATCCCATCCATTGGATGCTTTACACTAGGATAATCATCCAAGATCTTGAACCTGTCTCAGACAAACATGGGTCTCGGATGTGTAATTCCTAGAGGATCATGCTATTAGATGTGTTAATCCAAAGATACTAGATGTGTAATTTTCAGAAAACTAATCATCTCAGACATGTTAATCCTGATAATCTTTGGATGTGTCAATCCCAAGGCACCAGATGTATAATTCTCAAAAAATGAAGATCTCACATATATTAATCCAAAGTGCCTTTAGATGTGGCGCTATGATAAGTATTTGATAGTTTTGAACTTTTAATGGATACAATGAAAGAAGCAAGCTCACCCTTGCTCGCGTCTAAAAATCGTAAGAAATGCCAAATTAGTTGGAAGCATTGTTCTCAATCTAACCACTGGAGCTAGAAAGTTAGAAGCATTGTTGTCAATCTAACCACTGGAGCTAGAATCAGTTATGAGATGCCATGAAAGTACACCTTCGTGAAAGGTTTTGTCCTCTAGGATTTCGAGAGGATAAAATGAACGAATTTTTAGAGCTAACCCAAGAAAGGAAGACCCTAAAAGAATACCACCAAACTTCTCCGATTTGCTCTAGAGATGGATGAGGTAACTCTTCTCCATCAATTCATTTGGAAGCTTAATCTACCTTTGAATAACCTCATCAAGAATGTGAAACCATCCTCTATTTCAGAAGCTATAATTATAGCCAGAGACTATGATAAAGTTTTTTTTAATAGAAAGTGTCGAGAAGGACATGAGTCCTTCCATGTTAATCAAGAAGAGGTCTCCTAATTCAAGAGAAACGTCAAGCCCATCCCTGGCTACAAGGAATCATGAGCTAGAGCAAAAATTAGGTCAAGAATTTGGGATAGCTGGGTTAAAGATAACCGAATTTGGGATAGCTAGGTTAAAGATAACCGAATTCAACAAGTATTTCTATGAGTAAATAGAAGAGGATTGGTGCAAGATTCATGTGAAGTAATGTGCAAGATGAATAGAGGTATTCTACACGATACTAAAATTATGAAATTGCTATCATAGGTTAGATTGCGTAAAGAATTGATTTCCTTACGTTTTTCCATGACAATTTGTTAAGTACCATATTACATGGGGGTATAGAATAAGGAATTCGAAGGTTCATAGCATATGAGAGGTATATGGATGCATGAACTTAGGATAATAAGGCCAATTAACTTTAGAATAATAGACCTTTTGGAGGCACAACAAAACGAGCCAAACACATGAAATAAGGGACTCGGAACAATGTTTAGATAAAAAGAAGATTTCTGCCTAGTGGGGACACCACTTTGAAAGAGACGGGAGGATTTACTTAGATACTACCCTAGCTCGCGAGATGAGGACATCTCGAATCTTTTAAGTGGGGGAGATTGTAAGGTCCCTCCCAAGCCATGTATGTATATGTCTCTTTTAATATAGATTTCAATAAGAAAAGAGAGTGTAATTAGAAAGAGTGAGACAATAAGGCTAAAAACATTAGAAAAGTGTTAGAATAAAAATATTAGCTCCAAAAAAATCCTAAAAGAAATAAGAACATAAGAATAGTTCTATTAAGAGATAAGTATCCCCAAAAATAGAATTTCGATTTTAGGTGATAAGAGGTCATATTTAGATTACTTTTACACATTTAGAGTCCATGCATACTAAAAATGTGGAAAAACAACGCGTTTCTAAAGATGGCGCGTTTCTGGCTATATACGGACGTTTTTGCCTATTCTGCCCATGCTAGCTTCTAGACCAGTTGTCTTTCCATTCTTTTGAGTGGTTACATGACTATATTCTGAGTTTTTATCAGAGAGTTATGGCCGAAATAATTTGCTATTTCTGTCAGGGTCTCTACACAGAGAAAACTGTGAGAAGGCAGCAAGTAGCCTCAAGGTAATCCTAGAGTTTGAGATGCATATATCCCTTCATTCTTATCTAATATCTCAGAAAATAAGCTTAGATTTCTATGGTCTTTCGAAGGAAGAGACCAAAACTCCATAGCTTTTCTTGTAGAAAAAGAATAGTAGATCGTAGTCCTGTAAGAGAAGGCTATTTTGCCATAGACCTTAGAAAGAGAGAAGAGTCACAGTATAAGTAAGAGAAGATAAATCTTGGAGATTATTGGATGATTTCAATCAAAAGACAAGGTATTAGAAGACTCTATTCTCATATGTCAGGCTCTAAAGCTCTTGTTAACAAGCAAGGACAACGATAAACGACAAATTTCCATAAGGTATATACATATTTTGTTTTTCATTTACATATCATTCTTAGGGGTTGCGGTATGGCCCTGGCTTCTCTATTAATTGTTAATGGTGATTTATTTGATTGATTGATTTACTATTTAAAGTTTGTATTCTTTTAAGCAATAGCATATGCCTTAATAAAGAATGTCTTATCGCAATCTCAAGTTGAAATGCTAAAATCTGTGTGAGAAAAAGATTGTTTTCTTAAAGAAGGTAACATGGATCCTAGTCATATGGTTTAGTGAGTAAATGGATTGTTATCTTGGTTAAATTAAGGTACAGGTACAACTTCTCCCTGCCTTGACGCTGCCCCGTTCTTGTGCTTGTGTAGCCGGACGGCGGAGACGTTAGTAAGGCCCGGAGTTGGCCCATGGTATCCCTCATACCATTGGGAGAATGAGGTTTGCCGATTGAGGCAAGTGATTGTGATGCTGCCTAGTTCTGAGGGCCCAGGCTAGTGCGGTGAATTAGCCCACCCTAGTGCACAGACATCCCTCTGAGGGGCGGGAGGATCGAGCGATGGAGCCTGAGAGGGCGACAGGCCGGCTTGAGTCCTCGCCAGCGGCGGCCGACGATGAGGTGTATGGTCCCGTAGGGTTTTGCCCAGCATGTGGAGGCTGGAAGGCCGAATTCTAGATCATCGGCGGTATAAAGGAAAAGAATAAGAGAGTCACTTTGGCTTGTATGAAATTGATTCATGTTTAAACTTTGTTTTTATAAATCTTATCTTTGGTATGATTGTATTGTAGAAAAAGGCTGTTTTAACAAACCTTGTGAAAAGGGCCTTAATTAAGGAACATGTTTATTTATGTCAAACAGTGTGGTAGGATTAATTAGAAAACAAATTGACGCATGAGTAGGGTAGAAAGTGGGAGGATGGAATGCCCTGACGGCACCATCCTACGGATGGGTGGACCCGATTAGTCGGGTAGCTTTCCAACAGATTAAGTGAAAGCCCTACGCTAGATAAATAGGTTCTCGGGCAACTCTATTCTAGAAGACTAGGCCAGCAGCTGTGCCTTGCATGGATGAGGAAAAAAGCGTTGCCTCTAGAAATCAAGTCTTGTAGTTGCCCAATTTATGTGATCAATTACTCTATGGGTGATTTGATTTTAGAAGACCACGCTCCCCCTGCGGGATAGAACTAGGTCTTACCTATGAATCGTATCCTTGAATCTCTGTATGGTCAAGGTGTCGATGAGTAAGAAATTTTCTCTAAGATAAGACTTAGCGGACTATCTTAAGTGTTTCCCCTATTTTTGGAAAGGGGGGGGAACCTTACATTATTAATGTATTCACTTTGCATTTTAGCTTAAGATTTTGCATGGTAGAGTAATTTTTATTTCTTTGTTATGTTATGGAGAGAAAGAAAAAAAAAAGAGTACTTGAATTTGCTTAATTTTGCCCATTTTGAAAGGGATACTGTGTGCAATTTGCGTGAGATGATTTTCATTGAATATTATGTCGTAATTTCGGCTTATTGCTTCAATCTCATGCATATTTTTCTTGCATGTTTTCGTGTTGTGGATCATTTCCAAGCTTAAGTATTTTGACATTTTTATTAGAGTAGAGTGTGAAGGTTGATTCGACCTGGAGGAGACAACATAAGGGAAAGGTATTGTTGGGTAAAGGTTTATTTTCTCTATCTCACCAAAAGTTTGTAAATTTGGCCGAGAGAGCTTTGCCTCTCCTTGCCCGTTCCATGTATGCATGCGTATCCTTTATGGTGAGAGATGGATTTGTCATCTACATTATATGTTTAATGCATTTGGTATCTTAGTGGTGCTTACAGGTGCAATTAGGCTCCATTGAGCACATCTTTGTAAATTTGGCCAAGAGAGCTTTGCCTCTCCTTGCCCGTTCCATGTATGCATGCGTATCCTTTATGGTGAGTGAGATGGATTTGTCATCTACATTATATGTTTAATGCATTTGGTATCTTAGTGGTGCTTACAGGTGTAATTAGGCCCCATTGAGCACATCTTTGGAGGTGTTTTTTTGGCTACAAAAAAGAGGAAAGAGGAGATGGGGAGTAAGGCAAATTCGACCTCATGGTGGCTTGGACTTCTTCGGTGATTATGGCACAAAGACCAACTGCTATAGTTGCATGCTAGGTTCGTCTGTGGGGGGGAGGTCTGCCTCAAAGGCAGGATCGTGAGCTGGTGCCAGTGTACTCGGGAGCTCACGAGTCCCAAAAGCTGCTATAGCCCTCTCTCTCTCTCTCTACATCATGCTAATGCAAGACGTCTCTGTCTGTAAACCCAAAATCTATAATCTGCAAATGGTACGTGTCTGCCACTCTGCTCGTGTAAGCTCCTCTGCTGTAAGGACACGCTGCTCATGAGAAGCAGCACTGCTGCTAGCACCATCACCCGAGGTGCCACTAGGACCAGCACCACCCACGCGCTCATATGCTGTGATCTGGCTCTCATGTAGGACTCTCTGGTATGCATCAAACTCATGTGACCTCCACTCAATCTCTGGAGGAACCTCAGGCTCCTGATCTCTATCGTCGAAGAGGCGTCGAGTCCCAAGTCAATAGCTGATGTAAAATCAATAGGCCTGCCAGTCCTAGCATCTACTCAAACGAGGCCTGGGTGAAGATCATCAATGCCCAAAACTCTGTATGTCGCTAGGTCGATGCATGCACGGCAAGAGGGGCATGCTAAGAACCGTACTAGCTCCTGGGTGATGAAAGACAAATGGAAAAAATGTCCACATCCCAGGGCATATCCACCAGTAGTATCAATGTCCCCGATACATAAAGCGCAGCACGCATCACGTAGGAAGGGTGGTGCATCCTGCGGGAGGGTCGTCGAAAAACCTCTGTAATAACAGGCCATGGATATAAAGGTAGGTAAGGCACTGTCACGTCCGAGGATCTGTGAAACTCTCGAACATGCAGCATCAGCTGCTCTGCCCTATGCTGGGCAATCCACTCCATAATCTGATGATGCTGTGCCTCAGCTCTAGAGCTCTCTACCTCGGTCCGAGCCTACGCAAAAAAGTAAAGCATTAAAATAATTGATTAGTCTCTCTCATTAGGTATTACTTAAAGAAATTTATAACTTAGGACCTTAATTATAACTCTTTTACGTGCAAGAGAAACCTACCTGCTAGATGTCGAACTCTCTCAGATGCTGTGCCTCTGCAGTATAGCTGCCTCTGCCGTCTGTAATGCAGCTCTGAGGCGGTCAATCTCTGCTCTCGCCTCTCTACCAATTCCTGAGTGAGTCTCTCAGTGGTAGGTGTGGGACCCTACGTGACACAATCAACCATGCCGCTCATGTAAAAATATAGAAAAGTACATATAAACATGTAAATAAATGACCAAAAAAACTTAAGAAGTAATAAATATGTAAATACCTCGACATCTGTCATCGGTATCGATCGTGAGAACAGGCGCACCACGTGCTAGATGCTCTCCGGTGGTACTCCGTACGTCGATGCCGACCTGGGTGCCAAGAGCCTCTACTGTCAACAATGGCACAAATGAAGGATCTGTAGTCGGTGCT
This sequence comes from Cibotium barometz, assembly GCF_041138505.1. Taxonomy (NCBI): domain Eukaryota; kingdom Viridiplantae; phylum Streptophyta; class Polypodiopsida; order Cyatheales; family Cibotiaceae; genus Cibotium; species Cibotium barometz. Next base: position 43,415,393 of record NC_141049.1, read on the forward strand.
ACACGAAGGGCTGGTGGAGGCCGCCTACCCTGGTCCTGGAGATGGCCTCGGCCAGCACCACCACCCGACCGATGGCTAGTGTAATCCACCTCCTCCCCTAAGACAAACTCCGCATATAATTGCTTTACGAAGTATATGGGAATCTGGCGGTTGTTCGGCGTCCTCCCATATGCGGCAACATATCGACTATAGATATGTGCCGCCATACAAGGATGCGAACACCGCAAAATAGTAAGGGGCTTGCCCGCCCCCAGGCCTCATCCCACGACTATCGAGGAAAAGATCTAAGTAGGCTCCATCCCTAATCGGAGCAAGATCACAGACCTAACGATATGTCAAGCCATGTGACACAGGAGCAGTGTGATGGTGGGCTATCCACTCATCTACATAAACAATATCGTGAAGGCTACGAAGGGACGAAAGCATCGCCTCCAAGTCTACCACGATATGTAATGTAGACGCTGTGTCTCTAGCACTACGGATCGCGGTCTATCTCCGCGCGATGAGGTCTACACTAGATGAGCGGCTCTCCTCGTGGCCCTCCTCGTGTGACTCCATGCTAAAACCTAAGCCTAACACAAAGGTCCAATGTGAAGTGTCCAATGTGAAGGGTCTAATGCTTAGTGCTAAGTAGCACTAATGAAGCTATAAAACAATGCTAATGGGCCCACTAATGCTAATCCAAATCAAGAGAGCAAGGAGAGTGAAAATGACTTGTGACAAATGAGGCAAAAAAAAAGTTTTTCGATTTTATAACCTCGATCGAGGTTCGGTAGCATCATGCAATTTAGGGTTTGCAAGATTAACGCTCTGGATATTAGGGTTAGTGCAACATACGGCCAAGATACACACTTAATTTTAGGGTTGGTGAAGGATCGACGACTGAGATTTGATATTACTATCTCGTTCGAGGTACATGGATGGCTACGATTTAAAGTCATTACCACGACCAAGGTATGTCAACGGTCGAGATTCATTATATACCTCGATCGAGATATTTAAACGGCTGAGATCGCATCTTCCAACGTACCTGAATAGACGGTAGAGATTGCGTTTACGTATCTCGAACGAGATATTTGGACGGTGGATATTACATTTACATATCTCGAATGAGATATTTGGACGGTGGAGATTGTATCTCTGTATCTCGAACGAGCTATTTGGACGGTGGAGATTGGATCTCAATATCTCGTTCGAGATACGTGGACAGTGGAGATTGTATCCCATTACCTCGAACAATGAATGGTCGCGATTTGATTTTAATTTCTCGTTCGAGATACGTGGACGATGGATATGTGCTAGTCAAATATGCCTAGGGGGATACAGCGTGGCCCTGATGTGGATCCGAGTGGCATAGATATCTCGATCGAGATAATGTGGTGGCGGTGACATGTAATGGTGACATGGATGATGACTGGAAACCCGGACCTGCTAGCGTGGCATTAGTTGGCATCTCGATCGAGATATGTCGATTTAGGCGTGGGAGGCACGTGTCGTGTTTTAATTCACAACGCTATCACGATCGAGGTACTCCGCCCGAGATGCATGGATGTCCCAATTTTAGAGAGAGTGAACGAAAGTGAGTATCCTCATCTTGCAACCTCCTCCCAAGAACTGAAAATATATTGGAGGAAAAAAAATTTAGTGCTTAGAAGAAAAAAAAAAGGTGACAAAAGAAACTAGAGTAGCACTCGAACAAGAAGAGGCAAAGTATAAGGAGTTGGAAGATAGATCCCTCAAGAAAAAACAAGAAATGCAAGACTCTATAACCTACTTGATAGAGGAGAGGAACAAAATCAAAGAAACCTGCAGTTCATTGTAACAACTCAAGCAAGGGTGGCCTCCAAATTGAATGAGAAAATTCAAAACATGGAGATGGGAGATTTAGCCATTGTTATTTGCAATTAGAGATCATGTCGCTCCTCTACCTAAATTGATCTCTAGCCCTTGTTCACCAACCACCTCATGGGATGATGATGATCTCACCTTTGCAACTTTCACTCATCATCCAACTAAAGATTGATCTTCAAAATACTATAGCATTCCATCAACTTACACGACTGACCTAGGTGTGCTGACTTGGTATGCTCACCTAACCTTAGTGATGGGAGTATTACATGATGATGTATACTTGGAAAATCCACAAGACTTGGTGGAAACTCTTGATCTACATCCGATAGTTCTCAATTTTTAGGCGTGGGATTTACTTCTTAGGAAATCAAATGTATTCCCACATGATGAGGAGATGCACAAACTCTTTGTGCCTCATGCATTGAAGAAAGTTGTGGAATGTCCTCCAAACAAACTGCATAATAGCTTAGCATGGATGTGGACTTTAGGAATCTCAAAAGCACAAGCTACATACTATTATCTTGACTCAGAAGATTTGCCACTATATCCATCATTTGGCATTTTAAAGCTTCATTTCATTATTACATAGCATCTTCTCCATCTAATACAAAGATGTGGCTCCCAAGGATACTTCCATAACAACCATGTGAATTACCCACAAGTCCTAGAGGAAGAAAAGGTGCAATGGAAAACTTATCTTTTGCGACAACCACATGAATGGATGTAAGGGTGGAACTTGACAGAATCAGCAAGAAGATAAAACCAATTGACTTCTCCTCATCTCTCTTACCTCTCCCATTTTCAAAGACCAATGGATAAGGAAGCGGAGGATCTGCAACACAAGCTACACAATAATGAAGCATATCCTGAAGAAAATGATGTAATTGATGATGATGCTTGGGTGGACACTCATGATGTTTTGCCACCACTGCCTATGCTGCCAAATGAACCGTCAGCAAAAAATTGAGTCGTATTATACAAGTCATATGTCATAGATTCAAAGGAGTGCTTTGACACAGTACTGCATATATTCTTAATAGCATTTATTCATGGGAATATGACTTCATCACCAAAGGAGAAATCCACACAAGACCAGATCTTTTGTACAAGGTAGTACGACAAATTATTTGTTATGATCCTCTAAGTAAACCAATCCTCCCAAAGGATAATGTTCAAAGGATTCTCTTGGCTTATGTACCACGCCTAAGTAAGCAAGTGACAATGGAATTATAGCCATCCTTAGGAGCAAAATCACTGCGGGGGACACAATAGCACGTGATGCCAATCTGTCGAACCCTCATCTAGCAAATCTCTCGAACCCTCATCTAGCAAATCTCTTCGAGATACGGATGGTAACTTTCATAATTCATTGATGCTATAGAAAATGGAGAAGAGAAAAACTTCCTAGAGAACAAAGGAGGGTACAAAATCATAGAGATAGATAGAGTAGCCCAAACAAACGGATGGTATGGGAAACAACCAGAATGGAGGATCAAGTGGTAACCAAACCACATTACGTAAATTTGTATGCCACTACACCTCTTTCATTCAGATTTGAACCAAGTTATATGCCACATGAAAGAAGATGGTCCAATTTGGAGTTCTACAATCTGCAAAAGCAAGATCCCAACTTATATGCAACATGAAATAAGATGGTCCAATTTGGAGTTCTATAATCTAGAAAAGAAAGATCCCAACCACATTTACAATTTCCCTCGCTTCTAGCTAGCCCACCAGTCATCTTTCAAAGATTTTCGTGCCTACATCTTGTCACTACTTCTTTTATGGAAGGATATCCCAAATCTATATTTTATTGCAACCAAGCACTTTCTTAACCTCACCATCATTCCCATTGATAGAATGCAACCATCGCATGGGGAAAATCTAACTTCATTTTTGACCTCAATGAAGGCCCGGACATGGATCACATCAACTTTTACTACTATCATTTGCAATATCTACTTGGTCGTTCACGATCATGTCACTTTTGAAGATATGATCTAGACACATTTTTGGTGAACCCCGACACATGCCTATCATCAACATACTCCTATCCTCAATCATTGGCTACAAACATTTGTCAACAATCCAAAATCTTTCCTACCACAACCAAATTCACTTGGTTCACAAGTCTAACAAGAGTTGTGTTTCCCACTAGCTCACTTCATGTATGTATGTCTCACGTGTGCTGGAGAGACATGCATAAGACTCTATGTCAAGTTGCATGTGCTGGAGAGACACGCATAAGAGTCTAAGTTGAAGTCGCTAGTCTAATACATGGACATACATAAAGGCCACCTCATTTTTTTGGAGAAGAGTGAATAATATATATACATCTATATATATATATATATGGCCAACACCCATGCACTATGCACATTGAACAATTTCTTAATCCTCCTCAACATCAATAACCCTCCCCATCAACTCTTCCTTGCATAGCATATTGTTCAATTTTGAATAGCATATAAGCAGGTAGGTGCTTGCAACATTCAAGCACATCATTTACACACCCTTACTTGTATTTTCCCATGCACACGCATTTGCAACAACATATGTACCCTCAACATCGACTCTTCAATCAAACACCACTGACTAGCCTCGCCATGTGACATGTCTTGAAACTTCACAACCAATAACCTCCCAAATCACTTTCCTCTTAGGCTTGCATCATAACCAATTTTCCCCTAGGTCCAGGGATGGAACTAGAACCAAGAGGGGGGAATATAAACCCAAGGTTAACAGGCACCACCCCCAAAACCATCTTGGCAGGAGAAGTCATCATCAACAAACGAGCTAAGAAGACACATCCAGCTTGTGAAAGAGCTAAGAAAAGGGCTTATATGTTTACAATCAAGAAGGGGTAGCCACAAACATCCAAACCATGCAATGTCTGCCCAGTGGGACTTTAGATGCACATAACACGCCCTAATCTTGCATTTTCACTTCATGTTGTACTCAATGGGGATGGCATAGCTTGTATAAAGGCCATCATCCTATGCACCTCATGAAAGATCTCTAGTTAATTCTCATTAGTTCACTTTTTAAGTGTTGGGCGCCCAACTTTAGTAAGTGTGAACGCCCATGGCCAATAAGTGACTTTAACTAATGAGAAAGGGACATTCCCTTGAGTGTTGATGGAGAGTGTACTCTCGTTCCTTGTGCTCTAGCTCTCCACCATATCCTCTTTCCCTCTTGGTAGTTCTTGTGTGAGAGTTAGTGTGTGTGAGAGTCTTTCCCTCTTGCCCTCTTGGTCTTGCCATGTCTTGCTATTGAGAGAGTGAACTATTGTCTTGCTATTGAGAGAGTGAGAGTGAACTATTGTCTTGCATGGTGGACCATGGTCTTGCAACAGCGAGGAGTCCTAAGCTCTACATAGATAACTATTGTGGTGACAACGGGAGCTAGGTCTTCTCAAGTGCTAGCTTGCATTTGTGTGGTTTCCTCTTCTATGAGATGGCAGGTAAGTAACCAAATCCCCAACGACACCTGAAAGGTGAGTACTCCTCATTTGGTTAGCTTTGTGTTAGTGAGTGTGGTATATTTGAGCTTTCCATCACACCATCTCTAAGGCATAAAAAGTTTTGGGAAAATGTGTACATGATGTGTGCTTGTTTGGTGAAAAGTATTGCTACATCAAAGGAGGAATTGCAAGTCGCAGTCTTCTGAGGAGGCGGTTTTGTAGAGCTCATCTAACCACCGCAATTTGGCTGACTGGAAATTGTAAATTTATGGTTGCACTACTTGTTTACATTGGCGGGAAAAGATTATGGAGAGGAAGCTTCAATCATAACTCGTCTATCTGCCATCAGGACGAGCTGTTCACCTACTTGGATCATTATATAAGCTTGTCTTTTATGTAGCCTAACAGTGAACAAGAGTAAACAATACGTGTACAATAAGGCTAAGCCTAACACCCACATCACTATATGAATTGTTAGATCTAAGCTGATTGAGATCCTTAGCATTAGGATAGGGTTTTGGGAATTAGCCCTTCCATATTAGAATCAACATTTATCATTTGTTGTATATCATCTAATTCAGTAATATAAGAAGTGCTGATTTGGTTTCAACTTATTCATTCAATCTGATTGCTGGTCATTGTGTCCTCTTCCCCATAATTTTAACATGGTATCAGAGCCTCGTTTACTGCCATTGTGTAGAGTCTGCCTAGGCACCACCTAGCCTCTGAGATCAAGCACACTAGCATCTACATCAGCTTCAGTCACATGCTGCCTTAGATCTGCATCGTACTGCTTTGCGATGACATTGCACAAGTGCTAAGTCAGTCTTCTACATTCTAGAATTCATCATTCTACACTTGGGTTATAGATTCAGCATCAACTACTTTCACTTGTTGCAGACTCAAATTTGTAGAATCTGCATCAGCTTCCGACGCCCTACTGATGTTATGTCATCTTTTAGCCATCGGAGTCAGCTATATGAAACAGCTGATTAAATTTGCTATATAAAATAGTTGATTGAATCTGTTGTCTAAAATAGCTATCGGAGCCAGCTATTTGAACCAGTTGGAGCCAGCTGATGTGCCTGAATCAGCCTGCTACTAGTGTTGAAATCATCTTCCTAAATTGGCTGATGGAATCAATCGTCTAAATTAGTTGTTAGAGTTAGCCATATGAGTCGACCTACCTATTGACAAGCCATTAACCTATTGACAAGCCATTAACCTACTGACAAGCCATTGACTTGCTACCAATAGCTATGGACCTACTGCTCTAATAACTAGTGACTTGCCTACTAACAGTCGCATGTTGTCACACAACTTTTTGCATTCTGTTTCAGCATTTGGCCAAGTTTACTCATTTGGTCGGGTTTACTTTCTTGACCAAGTTTACTACAACCATAATTAGCTTTTGGAGTAAATTGTTAGAGTCAGCTCCATGTGTCAAAATCAAAGGCGAAATCAGCTACCTGTTCTACTGACTCAATGGCACCCAACTTAAGTAGCCTACAGTTGGAGAGGGAGCTGGAAAAACTCAATAGTCTACACTATGCAACATGGAAGCTGAAGATGGAGTCACTATTATTCTTCTAAGATTGTTAGGAGATGGTTTCTATATGGAGAGACCGACTAATCTAACTGCTAAAGCCCTAGCAAAATGGGACAAGAAGGCCATGTTTTCCATCCACATGATAAAGCTAAGTGTGAAGGCTGACATCCACAACCATTTGAGGGAGGTGCTGACTCCCAAAGAAGCTTAGGAAAATTAGAAGAAGGTATATGAGTCTAAAAGCACTTTAAGATAGATTTCCTTGAGAAATGAAATCACAAATGAAACAAGGAAGCCCAATGAGAGTGCTACGAAGAACTATATCAAGCAGGTGAAAGACCTACATCAGCAAAACTGATAGATGTGGGAGACAAGATGTCTCCATGACAACGAGCTTGCGACAAGCATCATCCATGGACTGAAGTAGGCTATGAAGGTCTTGTTCAAGGCATCATCATTCTAAGGAAAAAACCCTCACTTGACAAAATGGAGCAGATCCTTAGGGACAAGGATCAAAGACAAGTAGCCATGAAGAACATCCATGGTAGTAGCATCACTTTAGCAAGTAACAATGACAAATCCCTCTTCACAACAAGAGTCAAAGGAAGATCAAATAATCAAATAGAACAAGGAATACATAACAACTACAAGCCCAAAACAACAAAAATGATGAAGGTACTTATTCTTCTAATGGTAGAGGTTTTTATTCCTCTAGAGGTAGAAGAAGAGGTAGAACTTCCCAGAACTCCCTTCAATGTTATTATTATAAAAATAATGGGCATTTTGAGAAAGATTGTAGAAAAAGCAAACTAATCTAAAGTAGAAATCAGTTAGCTATGCTAAAGATGGAAGCTCTCAAAGCTTCACAAGTGCCAACACTTTTCTCTCTAGAAAAAGCAAACTAATCTAAAGTAGAAATCAGTTAGCTATGATAAAGATGGAAGCTCTCAAAGCTTCACAAGTGCCAACACTTTTCTCTCTATTAAAGAGATCAAAGTGACCGACCATGTAGACCATGGCAGCAAGCAAGAAGCATGGTGGATTGATAGTGGGGCAAGCTCCCACATGACTTCTCATGCTAAATACTTTTTTAAATTGGATTCTACTCATGATGGTTTGATTTACACTACGGACGGCACTTCTAATTCTATCACTGGTAAAGTAGAAGTTTTCACTTGAGCAGAACATAGAGGAAAGGAAGTAGCTTGGAGATGTTCTCTTGGTGCCTTCACTCACCAAGAGCTTACTCTCAATTGGATCCATGGTGAATAAAGGTTTCAAAGTGGAATTTGAAGGTCAGCAATGCCTGATCAAAGATCCTCAACACAGCTAAAAGATCATCAGAAGAGGTCAGAAGCATGGCAAACTCTTCAAGTTGAGTGGATCATAGCAAAACTATCAACAATGTAAGCTAATTGGTCAGCCTCCTTACCTCCATTATAATTATGGCATAAAAGGTATGGTCACTTGAGTTTTAATAGTATGTATCTGTTGAAATTAAAAGGCATGGTTTTGGGCATACTACTATCTCTGCAAAAAGTTGATAAAGTATGTGAAGCCTATTGCATTGGTAAGTAGTCTAGAGCACCACTTTCTAGAAGCACAAGTAGAGCACGAGGAGTCCTTGACCTCATTCACACAGATGTCTATGAATCAACCCACACTCCTTCACTTGGTGGGCAATACATACTATGTTTCCTTCATAGATGATTACTCCAAATACACTTGGGTTTTCTTCATGAAATCTAAAGCTGAAGTATTTGGCATTACAAAGAGTTTCATGTTATGGTTTGGAACATGATAGGTAGAAGAATCAAGGTCCTCGGGTCAGAAAATAGAAGAGAATACTCTCTAAAGAATTCAACAAATACCTTCTTGAGCATGGCATAAGAAGGCAATTGACCTACAGCTATACACCTCAACAAAATGGAGTTGCTTGAGAGGAATAATAGTGTCTTGTTTGAGTCAGCCCAGTGTACGCTAAAGGAGAAGAACCTCTCCAACACCTACTGGGCTGAAGTGCTACCTGATAAATAGATCCCAACCGAAGCACTCTAGGGCATCACCCCATATGAAGCCTTTCATGGACTCAAGCCTCACGTACATCATCTCAAAATATTTGGTTTTTTAGCTTTTTCTCATATTCTAGATGCAAATAGGAAGAAGCTTGATAACAAGTCACAAAAGTGTGTGTTTATTGGATATAGTAGTGAAAATAAGGTTTACAAACTCTATGATCCAATAAAAAAGGAAACATTTATGTCAAGTGATGTGATCTTTCATGAGACTGCCAACAGCAAAAACTGGACCTCAGTTCATCTATCAGATGAAGACACCCCTTCTTCATCAATTACATACAAAGGAGAGATAGCACCTTTGGAAGACTCCATTGAAGAGCTAGAGGAAGAAGATAATGCCCACCAAGCAGCCCTCAAGAGGTCTACCAGAGATAGAAGGAAGCCCCAAAGATTAACATATCACAGAGGTAATAATTCAGACTTTAAGCAAACAAATTATGCTCTCTTTATTAACATCACTGATGCAGCATGATGAACCTCTCTTCTATGAGGATGCCTATGATAAGAAAGAATGGACAGACGCAATGGACAAAGAGATGGCTGCATTGCACAAGAATCACACTTGGGACATATGTGAGCTTCCACCCAACAAGACAACAATAGGCTACAAATGGATCTACAAATTGAAGTACAACAAAAAAGGTAAGCTAGACACGTACAAAGCAAGACTTATGGCTAAAGGTTTTGCTCAAAAGTAGGGGTTGATTATGAAGAGACCTTTGCACCAATAGCCAAGATGAGTTCTATCAGGTTACTTCTTTCTCTAGCCTCTCTTCATAAGTGGAAATTGTGGCAAATGAATGTCAACAATGCCTTCCTCAATGGCCAGCTTGAGGAAGAAGTCTACATGCAGCAACCTGCACGTTATGTCAAAGATGGAATAGAGAATCTTGTTTGCAAGTTACAGAAGAGCTTGTATGGTCTGAAACACGCTCCAAGAGCTTGGTATGGAAAAATTGATGAGCATCTCAAAGCTCAAGGTTTCCAAAAGAGTAATGTAGATTATACTCTCTACTACATGGTGAAAGGGAAGGGCATTGTTCTTGTTCTTCTCTATGTTGATGATTTGATTTTGACATGAAGCAATGAAGCCATGGTTGCAACTAACAAATCCAAACTCTTAGCAAAGTTTAAAATGAAAGTACTTGGATACTTGCACTACATCCTTGGGATTGAAGTATCCAAGACCACATCAGGTGGTATCTTCATCTCTCAGCAAAAGTACTATAAAGTATTCTCAAGAAGTTTGGTATGGAGACCTCGAAGCCAGTGTCTACACCAATGGAATCCAATCTGAAGCTAACAAAGGATGAAACAAGTTGCCCTTTTGATACTACTTTATACATGCACCTCATTGGTTCTTTTATTTACTTAACTATCACTAGGCCTGCTGACCTCTATTCTTGTAGCAAATATTCTTGCTCAGTTTATGCAAACAGGTTGCCCTTTTGATACTACTTTATATATGCAACTCATTGGTTCTTTTATTTACTTGACTATCACTAGGCCTGTTGACCTCTATTCTTGTAGCAAATATTCTTGCTCAGTTTATGCTGCAAACTATCTCATTGGACTACTACCAAAAGAGTTCTCAGATATTTGAAAGGCACTCAACATTGGGGTATCTTATATGTAGGTGATACACTAATTCTGCATGGATTTAGTGATTTTGGCTATGCAAGATGTTTGATGGATAGAAAAAGCATTAGTGGAAATTCATTCTTCATGGTGTTCTAAGAAGTAGAATACAGTCAACCTTTCCTCTACATAGGCTAAATACAAAGCTTTAATATGGTATCTTGTGAAGCTATCTGGCTGAAAAGATATTTGCAAGAACTTGGTCTCTATGGAGTTGATGGTCCTACTCCTATTCTCTATGATAACATATCAGCAGAAACCTTAGCCAAGAATCTAGTCATGCATCAAAGAACCAAGCATATTGAAGTCAAAGACAAGTTCAATTTTTGGTTTTCTAAATTTTTCAGTTTTGAAAAGAAAAAACAGTCAATTAAACATGAAATCAAAATAATTGGGTTAAATAGACCATAGAATCGGTTTCCTAGCATAGTATTCATCTTGATTTTGACTCCTTACGTGGAGAAATCGGGATAAAAACAGAAATTAGAGGACAATTTGCAACACAAAGAAATTTTTGTGTTTTCTACACATTCTGTGTTTTTGCATTAGTGTAATTAATGCAAGTTAATTAAGCTTAATTCTCTCCCTCTAATATAAGGCATCTTGACTAGATGTTTGCATTTAATGCACACGGGCTTTTAGGCCACTATCCCAAAAAGTTCAAAAGCTTATCAATACCCATTTTTGGGTGAGTTTTGATGGGCTTCCTGCATTCAACGCACGCATGCTTTTAGGTAGGCTCCAAGTCAAAGATTCTAGGAAAACCCTTTTCAGTAAAACCAAAAAATTAAAATCGTAAACAATAAACCGAAAATGTTTAAAAAAAGTTAAAAGTACAAAAGTACAAAAGTAAAAATAACAAAAAAAAATAAAAAAGAGAAAAGAGAAGGTAAAAGATCCAGGGGAAAAAAAGTATATAAATTTTTTGAAAAGTGGACGTACAAACTTGCCTAATATGTGTTTCAGGCTATTGCGATCGTGTTGACACGACTTGTGTGACACCCCCAAAAAATTACATTTTTATGTAGTTAAGGAGCTTCCTTAACTATGTTAGCCCAGCGTCCATAGCACTTTGATTGTCCCAAAAAAAAACACTATTTCTGGTGCCAGACGGGTTAAAAGACACAAAAGACGTGTTTCAAAAAAAATGTGGATAATCCAAAATAATTTTTTTAAAAAAATAAAAAATTAAAATTTTAAAAATTCTCGAACTTGTCCAAGACATATGTCGGACCTTCCAGCACTCCATATTCACATGCACCTATGATCTAGGTGTGTATTAGAGGCCTATTTAGACGATAGCGCATCTATCGAGTTAGACACGTACTAGCCTACACACTGGGCTCAGGACCTTCGATCGGAACCCGGTCTAGCATTATACAAGGACCTGTACTGGGGGCGAGTGATACATCATCAAATTTTGAGTCAATGGAAGGATCCCCAATTCCAAGAAGTGAGAATCCTAACCAGGCCTCACCAGTCAAGCTAGCTACCAGTATTTTTAACCGTGTAGCTAGCTACCTCAGAGGTTCGGCCTCAGCTGCCACCTCCAAACCAAATCCTACTACTTACAGACCATATGATGAAGGAGTTGAGGTAAACTCTAGAGAGACACCTGGTGTACTCTCATCATTTTGTTACAAGTAGGGAGTGTTCACATTGATATCCTTGTCCATATTGCTCTTGTTGCACTTGTTGGCAACTATGACCATCAAACCACCCCCTGCACAAGTGCTTCTGCTTGATAGTAGGACATTAGAAGAAGTGCATGCAGTAGAGGCACTAATCCAGGATGCCAGAGCAAAGGAAGAAAAGACTTTGCAAGTGGCACAATAATGATTAAAAACCCAAAAAACCCAGTACACCCAAAATGAATCCTAAGCCAGGACAACACAAGTAGTACCCAACAGTCTCAATCTACATAATAACATTATGTCTACCTCGGGGAAAGAGCTAGGCTTGAAAATCATGGATCAACGTCCTCTCACAAATGATTGGGAGTATGACACATCGACAGAGACTCTTGTGGATTTCGACACGCCAAGCTTATGGTGTTAGTTGGGAAGGGATTGTCCAATCAATATCTGGGGCCACAATAGAGGAGGAACAATTGGAGGGTATCTATAATTGTGTATATAGGATCATTGAACATGAAAGGATCCAAAGACCTATGGCGCAACTCGGGACATCCAAAGACCTATGGCGCAACTCGGGACATCCAAAGCAAGAATGCCCATGATGAGCAAAATGGTAACACCTCCTCTCAGCCTATTGGATCCTACTTTTGTAGTATCACCCGACTACAACATGGACCAAGCCCTGACTGCTGCTATTATACCTCTAGGTTACACATGACTTCAAGAATATACAAGCACATACTTCACATTCTGGGACTGTAGTAGAGAGCTAACAATCCAAGATGTTGCTAGCACTCTTCCAGACCATGTGGTAATGGGTTCTACACCACTCATAATGACACCACCTGTGACCAACCATGCAAGATTGCCCACCATTAGATTCACGCCCTCGCTTACAACTTTGGCAAAACTAGGTTGCAGCAGTCCCTATTGAAAAGATGCAGGGGGGAAGAGAGCTTGAGCTCTTGCAAGCACACACACACTCACAAAACCCTAATAGAGAACACACAAGGTGAGAGGCTGAAAATCTTCTTATACTTCACTCAACACTCAACACACCAGATACAAGATAAGAGTACACATAATATGAAAGGTACTCAACCAATACATACGAGGATTCTCTATAGTGTGAACCCAACTAAATGAGCTGGCGCTATAACTATGCCAGTCTCTAGAATGGCTGTCGCATAGCTTGTCATCCCACTGGCCGCATATCACCCAAGATCTCACCAACCATGCCAGTGGTGTAAGTGTGGGGCCTATCCCCCAGGCGGGTCATCAGTGTCCACCGCCTCACTAGACGAGCTCGATATCTCAACACCTATAACAATGGCCCCAGGACTAGTTAACACATCTCTCATTGGTGGCTAGGACCGCAAAAGGAGGAAGCTTCACCCAAGATCCTCGATTCCTTGCATCTTCCTCTACTTTTCCAATGCACCCTAGAGCAAGGGGGACATCCTTACAAATGACTAGACTAGTGGTGCCCTTGGATCATACGCCATCGATACCTGTGGGAATTCCTGTACAACCCCCCACCTATCAAACTCGTTACCCCTCTGAGATTCATGCCATTACGCCCGCAACAAGTAGCACACTGCATACCACATGTTGTCCCTATTGTTCCAATACCTCCAGCTATAACCCAAATGATCCAGTAGCCTTTGCGCAAGCATTGGGGAGAGCTATGGTTGGAAGTATAGGACGAGCAAGAGATAACGGATGGAGTAGCTCTAGAAAGGTTACACAAATTGCGAAGCTCATGCACAAGTTAAATGGAGAGGGAGAACCTAGAAGATGCATCAAGGTCTTAGATCAAGTTTGTGAGGCCTTAGGTTAGAGGAATGAGCTTGCAAAGACCAACACATTTAGCCTTACACGAGATGGCAAGGCTAGTGATTGGTATTGAACTTTGAGAGTTGAAGAACATCTTAACTTTTTTGGTCTTCTAAGGTTATTCATAAAGTATTTTGTGCGTGAGGGAGATTCACAGTTACACAAAGCTGAGAGAGAAGAAGATGAGTCAGTGTGAGAGATTTTATTAGTCGCCTTAAGCATTTAAACTTTCATTGTGCTCCACATGAGTGCTTTTCTAACAATCAACTGCTTGATCAATAAATCCATGGGCTTAAACATGAACATATCCATGGGCTTAAACATATCCATAATGGTTTGGTCATTAGAGGTATCACCACCTAGGAGAATTTCATAGCTAATGCCATCCAACTTGAGGATAAATTGAGGATACGAGTAAGAGCTTCAGATTCTAAGTCTGTTCCGTCAACAGCTAGCGGTTGTAGCACCACCACTAGAAAACATATAGCTAAATGTAATACTTTAGCAAAAATGACTTGGACTAACTTCTTAAAAGCCCTCCAAGAGGAAATGAAGGCTACCAAAGCTTCAGACAATGCGCACATGTACCAAAGGAGAGAGCTACATTGGTGTTCCATTCGCTGTCAAAGATATACCACTAGCGAATGTTCAATTTTAAGAGCTCGTTTTTACAATGATAACTATAGCTTTTGTGGGTGCTATGGTCACAAAGCTCGAGATTTTCCAAACACACCTTGCAGACTATTGCCAATACAACAAGACCACATCTAGCATTGTCGACACTGCAACAAATGATAGCCCTTGGTCCTGTAACAAATCAAGCAATGTTTGAGCATCCCACCCAATAACTCCTATTAAAGGGCATACACCATGCACTCAATGTGCCATTACCTCCACCTGTCTTGGGACCGTAACCACCTCCACCAAGAGTGGTAGCACCTCTTAATCAAGTAAGCTTTGAGGAGCCTATTGATCACCATGAACATGAGGTAGATGTTAAACCCACCCCCCCTCTTTGAGGACCCCACAAAGCTTTATCCTTACTATTATGTAGTGGATGGGAGAGGGGGAGTCAAGCTAATTTACCAACTTGTTGCGATGGGAAGGGGCCGAGACATTAACGCCACATCTAGAAGAATGCCTCTTTAATGTTACCATTGTCAAGGTCCCCATCGAGTTTTGGAATGCCCTCTTAATTTTCCTTAACTCAACCAAGCAGTGCCCTTGAACATGCCATCGGCTACTCGTAACCATTGTGGCATAGATCATTGGATTAAGGACTGCCTAAATAAGATTGTGGTGACAATCCCACAGACAGGACCCATCATCACACCCCTAAGTAATCAAACTTAAAGGTAGATCCTAAAAAATCTAGATCACACTCCTTTGAAAATGCTATCACTCGGCTACAAGCCCAAAACCAACATGTTCTCAAGCACCCGGATTTGTGGCCTCGGTAGTGAAATCTAAGAAGAAGAAAAATAGGAGAAAAAAGTTGGTTAAGAATGAGAAAATGAAGAAAACCAAAAAGATAAGTATTGGGATGCCTTAAGAGCCAGTCTTCATTAGGGACCTAGATGAGGACTCGAGCTCCTTGGACACAAGGGCTGATTCTGATTAGGGTAGGGGAAATACCCTCCAAAACTAAGAGAACAGGAAAGGAGACCCCATGAGAACCTATAATTCCTGAAACTAGATCACACATGACAAAATTTGGCTCTTATCTTGACCCTCAAAAGGAGATTGAGTAACTCCAAGAATGTAGTGATTTAGTTAAGAAAACACGAGAGGAGCTTGAACCAAGACCCAAGCAAGTGAGAGTCTGTACACCCTAGTACCTTAACGTCTACTACTAAGATTTGCAAACCTTTAGATGTGCCAAGTGTCATCATGGAAGGGATTGAGGCCTCCACCTCCCATAGTTTGATCCGTGGATTGGTTCAAGGGATAGCTACCATATAACATTCAGCCCATCTTGGAGATGGATTTTCCAACCCCACCGACACCTATTTATGGAAAGGAGGTCATAAACGCACCACTAAATATCCCAAAATCATTAGACTTTATGGCCTCACAAACCAATACAACTATAACCGCCCCATTGAGTGGAGATCCTAAATTGTTTGAAGCGATGAGAGCTCTTCTTAATGGAGAACTCAATGTCGAATTGCCACCATTTCCTGACATGCATAAGGCATGTCCCTAATATACAATGGAGACACCTTGATTTGTACCCAAATCAATAGTCCCAGGGGAAGAAGAAAATACCAAATCTATGGTTAAAATTCCACTTAACACACTCGATAAATACTTTGAAGGTGATAAGTTTAAAGAACTACTACCAGTAAAAGTCTCAGATATCATTTTCAAGATGGTGGCTGACAAAACTATTGCCAAACCTATTGGGATGCTACGAGATTTAAAGATCAAGGTTCTCAAACAACGGGTTAAACATACCTTCATTGTTATGGACTTTTCCAAACAACCCAAATCATATGAGATGATCTTAGTATGCCCGTTCATGAGAGAGGCAAAGATGGTACATGACTAGTCTAAAAACCATGTCTACCTCCAATTCGGTGATTCCATTAGGGTTGGCCACATACATCCTATAGGTAGTGGAGGACTTTTGAAAACTGTTCAGACACCACCACTTATTCAGCCCCATTGCAATACTACTACACTTGTAGAGATTAGACTGATGCAGAGAAGGAAACAACCCACAAGGATGCTGACAAATAAGCTATTAAGCCTGAGGATGATCTAAATTGGATACATATGATGGCAACAATCGATAGCTAGGGAACCAGAGGATCTACATGGGTTACACCTGATGGTAAGGAGATCCCTAAGGTTGTTCCCCTACTACGAATGATTTGTGCTATACATTCTGATGCCGAAGGGATTGGTTATAGTGAACTTGAGTCCACATGGGATGAATCAAGCACACGCACCAATAGTGGTGATGATGAGAAGTTTGAAATAGACACTGAAAGAGAAACCAACTCCTCGTGACCACAAGCAACACACAACTGATAACAAAAGAAATTATAGGGAGTAGCTCCAAATCTAATACAGATTCCCAAACTGAAGAGAGGGATGAAGTTCTTCAAAGCACCAAGGAGCATCTCCAAATATGGCGAAGATGTAAATGGTATGCAGATAATCATCATAGAAGGTTGCAAGAGAGGACAACTACTACCCAATGGCTATAATACATTGGTGTATTTGATGCACATTGCAAGTTTATTGACAACTGGGGAGAAGAATTACAAAAAGTTATGTACTGCAAAGCTCCTCCACTGAGTTGATAGCCAATCGATGTCGTAGATGAACCAAAACTTAATCATTCAGTGAGGCAGAAGAAGAACAAAGAGTTGGCCCAAAAAGAGAGATGAGAAGAAGCTACTGAAGAATACAAGAGCCAACACCTAACTTGCACCCTACACCTAAGCATTACAAGTCATACACAATAGGGGAACGCAAGTTACTGTTTGATAATGTCAAACATAACCCCACAAGGGAGAGTGGAGGAGCCTATGATGGGCTTGCAAAGGTCAAGGAAATAGACTTGGCTATAAACCAGGAGGTGATCCTAAGCTTATCTACATAGCCAAGGACTTAAATAAGGTCAAGGAGACTAACTTGTAGCTCTCCTCAAGGAGTATATGGATTTCTTTGAGTGGACATATACTACAATATATGAAGGGAGTTCCCACAAAGGTGGTACAACACACCATCCCCATGGTACCCAATGCTAAACCAGTCCAACAGTAGCAACCCTATCCAATGCATCCCAAATATGCAAGCATTGTAAGGAAGACATCGATAAACTCATTGAGTTTGGATTCATCTATGAGATTGAACACTCAGAATGGGTCTCACCCATTGTGATTGTACCCAAGAAGAATGAAAAACTTACAGTGTGTGTTGATCTCAAGAAATTGAATGCTGCCACGTGCAGGGATCACTATCCCTTGCCATATTTAGAACATGTGCTCGAACGAGTTTTGGGCAAGGAGGCTTCATCTTTTGGATGGATATTGAGGCTATAATCAAATTTTGACTGCACATAAGGACCAAGCTAAAACAGCTTTTATCACTAAGCATGGTGTGTATGCTTATAGAGTTATACCATTCGGTCTAACCAATGCACCAGCCACATTCCAAAGAGTTATAAATATTACTTTTAAGGACTTTTTAATAAAGTTTCTTGAAGCTTTCTTGGATGATTTGTGCATTCATTCGTCTTGGAAAGAGTACCTAGCGTGCCTTTAAAAAGGTGTTTAAAAAGTGTCAATTTTATCGCATATTCTTAGATTCTTACAAATGGTAATTTTGGGTGAAACATGGAGTTATTCTTGGGCATATAGTGTCCAAAAATGGGATTTCCACCTTATGAGAATAAAATCAGGGTCATGTTGGAATTACCCCCACCAACCAACTACAAGGGAGTCCAGAGATTCATGGGCCATGTTAACTACACTCATCGCTTTATTCTTTTCCATGCAGAAATAGCTCATCCTTTGTACAAGCTCTTGATTGTACTTATATGGACCAAGGAGTGCCAACAAGCTTATGTTGTGCTGGCCAGTGCTCCAATCTTACAAACACCTCACTGGGATCTCATCTTTCATGTACACTATTTCTTCAATAAGTATAAAAAGATCCCATGTAGTGGTATCAGAGCTTTGGATTAATTCAAGCTTCTTGAAGCCTTTGAAAGATCCCTGCCCCCTCCGCGCAACGAATTCGGGGGTGCTAGCAATGGGAGTAGAACTTCTTGCAGGGGCAAGGTCCCTCACTCGGGGTATCGCCCATGGATGTCCGGACAAGAGACTAATCCCTCGGTTCTTCCAAAACCGAACCCAGAAAAACTTCCCTCACCTGGAAAGCACGGGCGATTCCTCCAGGATATTTCTACTCTAACGTAGTCAAGGTCATCACTAACCAAATTGATCCGACCGAACCTATAAAGACGCTCAGTCAGATCAAGGAAGAAACTTGTACTTGGATCAGAGACCAACGCTTTTTTCCTCATTGAGAGGCACAGCTGTTGATTCTTTTCCATAGAACAATTTTTATCTGGGATTTACTTCATCTATCGTACCATAACAGAATTGAGTCTCATTTTAGGGATCCATCGGTCCAGCCTACAGTCCCATGGGTTAGCCAACCGCCCAACCACTGTAGTGATGGGATCCAATTAGGAATTTGGTTAGGTTTTGTCCCAGGTACCATGGAAAAGAGTTCCCAGACCCCCTAGCCGGATATTCATGCAAACTTAAAACTAGCACCACCACTTACACACCCAATCTGAAATTGCCTTTTTCACAGATTCAGTTGTCTTTAAAACAATCATTTAATGAAACCATAGTCTCACTGATCATAATCCTCCAAAATATCTGGTTGAATCCTAATTTCCAATCATTCCTTCATCAATGTACCTATGGCATCATTGGCAACCAGAACTCTCACCACCTGCTGTCCACTCAAGGGCCTTTTCGATAGTTCTTAGCTCATAGTACCTGGCAATATATTCACTTATAAAAATCAAAATGGAATCTCCGTTGAAGATCAGCAAGATCAACCAACAGATCCATATAAAAGAGCCATGGACTCATCCGTTGAGGACCAGCAAGGGCAATCAACCAGATCCATGCCCGGATTTAGAAAACAACTCTTACTCCTTGTTCCAATATCTTCCCCGATGCACGTGTGGGTATCTTCGGTGACCCAGAGCCCGAGCACCGTATGGTCAGCACCCTCTAGGATCCTTCGCAGGTCACCTAGCACTTCACTCATAGGCCGCTTCCTTGGTCCCTCATCCACCGTACTAGAAGCTCACCATTTAAATCGAACCAAGACTGGATCCTTCGCAGGTCACCTAGCACTTCACTCATAGGCCGCTTCCTTGGTCCCTCATCCACCATACTGGAAGCTCACCATTTAAATCAAACCGAGGCTGGTCAAGACCTCGGTCGACCTTGCTACGCGAGATGTCCTCCGTTGACTCTCCGTCAACAACTGTTGCAACTTTATCAGTTAGGTCTCCACGACCTCTTCACAAGACGGTCAAAATGCTTCCCCAGCATTCTTGACATAAAACAATCATTTAAAAACAGGTCCATAAATACAGTTTCTATAACGAACTCTCGTCTTTTCACATTGTTCCACATCAATCCACATTATTTAATCCACATCCATTTCATATGTATTCCCATTCTCATCCAATCACATCATTTTCCATCTCATCACTTCTTTCCTCATTTATCCTCATCAGATCTCATCCACTCGCATCTACCCATATCCACATCTCATCACATCACATTCATTCACATCTCATCCATTCATATCTACCCCGATCCACATCACATCCATTTCACCTCACATCTCATTCATTCACATCTATCCCGATTCACATCCCATCACATATCATCCATTCACATCACATCTCATTCATTCACATCTATCCCATTTCACATCACATCACATCACATTCATTCACATCACATATCAACCATTCACATCTATCCCACATTACATCACATCCACGTCATGTTTCATTCATACACATCTCATATCATTCATTCACATCCCAATTCACATGACATCACATCTCATTCATTCACATCCCAATTTACATCACATCTTATTCATTCACATCCCGATTCACATCACATCCACATCATGTCTCATTCATACACATCTCATCTCATTCATCCACATTCATCCAATCGTTCACATGTACGACTACCCACATCTATCCATACATTCATATCTATCACTTCACATCCACATATATTCATGTCACATCACATCACATTCTTTCACATACACATACACATCCATTCTTTCACATACATATCCACATCCATTCTTTCACATACACATCCACACCCATTCTTTCACATACAC
>NC_141049.1:43443862-43558862 GCF_041138505.1 Cibotium barometz
GTGCAGGATACAGAATGGGCGTTTAGCGTGTATTGCCAGTATGACCCATCTGTACACGATGCATGTTTGGCAGTTTCTGTTGACTCTCATGTTTGGTATTTTGACAGTGGTGCTACAAAGCACATTACCTCGCATCGTGATATGTTCACTTCTCTTGAGGCTGTCCCTAATGGGAATATTGTCACATGTGCCAATAATGCTTCTTACCCAGTGAAGGGCATTGGTAAAATTATGCTTACTGCTGCAAATGGCAGCGCTTTCACACTTTCAGATGCTTTGTATGTGCCAGGGATAAAGAAGAATCTATTGTCTGTCTCTGCGCTTGCTAGACTTGGATTTGTAATCAAATTTATGGATGACAGATGTACTGTTCATGATTTGACTTCTGGTGATACGATTATTGTATCTGGCACCTTGTTTCGTGGGCTGTATAGGCTCAATTCTTATGACAATTGTGTGGAAGATTCAACAAATGCAGTTTCTGATGAAAAGGCAGTTTCAGATGCAAAACTATGGCATGCTCGTTTTGGTCATCTGAACTTTGCTAGTTTGCTGCGTTTGCAGAAATTTGATATGGTTGCTTCATTGCCCCCTCTTGAGGCACCATTGAAACATGTTTGTGAAGGCTGTATTTTGGGCAAAATGCAGCGTTCTGCGTTTCCAAAGGATGGTTCTGTGCGGGCCACTCGCAAATTGCAGCTTGTACATAGTGATGTATGTGGGCCTATGCAAACTCCGTCATTTGGTAAACACTTGTACTTCGTGACTTTCATTGATGATTACTCAAGGCATGCATGGGTGTATCCACTGAAGGCAAAGTCCGAAGTGTTTTTGTGCTTCAAACAGTTTTTTCTTATGGTTGAAAATATATCCAATTGTACTGTGGGCACCCTCCGTACTGATCGAGGGGGGGAGTACATGTCTAAAGAGTTTGATGCATTTCTGGCTAGTCGTGGGATAAAACACCAATGTACAGTGCCGTATACCCCTCAGCAAAATGGTGTTGCTGAGAGGAAGAACAGGTCACTTATGGAGATGGCACGATGTATGGTCAAGAGCCAAGCTTTGCCACATGCGTTTTGGCTTGAGGCTGTCATGTGTGCTGCATATGTACTCAACAGGTGTCCCACTAAGGCCTTGCAGTCTATTACTCCATACGAAGCTTGGCATGGCAGGAAGCCTTCTATTGGTCACTTGCGTGTCTTTGGTTGCTTGGCCTATGCTTTAGTGCCTGTGCAACAACGCAGAAAATTGGATGATAAGGCTGTCAAATGCATTTTTGTTGGTTACAGTGCTGAGAGCAAGGGTTACAGATTGTATCATCCGCAGTCAAAGCGTATCTTGATTAGTCGAGATGTTGTTTTTGTGGAAGATGCTGTGCAGCCCTTGTTATCATGTACCAAAGAGACAGGTGTAAGCTCACGGGATGTATTTGATACGTTGTTGCCTCTCGTTACAGGTGGGAATTCAAATGTAAGTCCTAATGAGGCAAATATTCAACCTATGCAGATTTCAAACGACATCATAGATCAGCCTATTTCTGATGCAAATTTACAGGATGTAATTCATGAGGATAGGGCTGAAAATGAGCAGGCTAGAGGTATGCCTAAATGGCTGGTGCAAACCTTGCGTGATAGTAAGATTGATGCACCTATTACTAGTCATACTCGTTCAGGTTTTCAGCATGCCTCTTATGCATCAGATTGTTATGCTTTGGCTGTGTCTAGTATGTGTGAAGAGGAAGAACCTCTTTCATTTGATGAGGCACAAAATTCAGAAAATTGGTTGGCTGCAATGCAAAGTGAATATGATGCTATAATGAAGAATGGTACATGGTCTTTGTGTGATTTGCCTATTGGTAAAAAGGCCATTGGATGTAAGTGGGTTTTTAAATTGAAACGAAAGCCAGATGGTAGTGTTGATCGCTATAAGGCTAGACTTGTTGCAAAGGGTTATGCTCAAGAAAAGGGCATTGATTTTGATGAGACCTTTGCTCCCACTTGTCGTATGACTACCATTCGTAGCATTTGTGCATTGGCAGCTCATAATGGTTGGAATGTACATCAGTTGGACATAAAGACTGCGTTCTTGAATGGAGATTTGCATGAGGAGGTGTATGTATCACAGCCTCGTGGTTTTGTTCAAAGAGGGCAAGAAAACAAAGTGTGCAGGTTGAAAAAGGCTTTATATGGTTTAAAGCAAGCTCCACGAGCTTGGTATGAAAAGATACATGCATATTTGACTGCACATGGGTTTCATAATAGTCCAACAGAAACCACTTTGTATGTTAAACGTGTGGATGGTGTACATCTAATCATTGCTCTCTATGTCGATGACATGCTGCTCACAGGACCAAATGAGAGTCATATTGCTGATTTTAAGGCTGATTTGAATGCCTCTTTTGAGATGTCAGATTTGGGGCATTTGCATCATTATTTGGGGATACAATTTAAGCAGTGTGATGGAGGTATTGCTTTGTGTCAGACAAAGTATATTGAGACATTGTTGTGGAGATTTGGCCTTGAAGACTGCAAGCCTATTGCTACTCCAATGGAGACAGGTTTGAAGTTGAGTCTTCATGATGCTGGAGATCACTTTGATGTCACACTCTATCAGACAGCTGTTGGTTGCCTCATTTATGTATGCATTACGAGGCCGGACATTCAGTTTGCAGTCTCACAGGTGAGCAGGTTTATGCATAGCCCAGGGTCTCAGCATTGGAAGGCAGTTAAACGCATCTTTCGCTACTTGAGTGGAACCATACATCTTGGGTTGTTTTATCCCAAGGGGGGATCGTTGCCGCCAGATTTACATGCTTTTTCGGACTCAGATTGGGCTGGTTGCTATGACACAAGAGTGTCCACAAGTGGTTTTTGTTTCATGCTCGGTAGCTCATGCATATCTTGGTTGAGCAAGAAGCAACCTACTGTGGCCACTTCTAGTTGTGAAGCTGAGTACAGGGCAGCTTTCACAGCTACGGTTGAGTGTGTGTGGCTCAGACGGCTTATGGCTGACTTGGGTGTTGGACAGGAGTCTGCCACCTCTATCTTCACTGACAGTCAGAGCGCATTGGCAGTTGCGAGAAACCCAGTTTTTCATGCTCGCACAAAGCACATTGAGGTGCATTATCACTATGTCAGGGAGAGACTCTCAGCAGGAGAGATCAGCTTGGCCTATGTGCCAACACAGGACAACCTCGCCGATCTTTTCACAAAGGCGCTTCCTCGTGAGAAGTTCGAAGCTTTCCGCAAAGCTTTGGGCTTGCTCCCCTTTGTGGATTGATCTACTTCGGGCATGGCACTCCCCTATACATGAGTGCCAGCTCTCGTTCACACCATCACTCCCAGGGGGGATTTGTTGCCATATATATAGGCAGTGATGTGTGTGAACACACTTAGGACCGCCGGGGCACTTTTTCCCTCTTTAGGAGGTTTTTTCCCCCGGCTTGTATATACGCCCATCCTTCTAGGGCTAACTTATCTTTGTACATTGACACAATCTAATACACTTTGTGTTGTGTGCATTCTTGCTTCTTCTTCTCCAAGCTTTGTGTGCTTTCCTGCAACCCTAATTCCAACATTATATAGTATACCACAATTGATCTCCTTTACTCGTAAGAAAACATGCATATGAGGTTAGTTGCTTATCCAAGCAGGAGGGATGTTACATAATGTCCACCCTTTAGTTGTACGGGGATGGCCGGACACTAGTGTGCCATCCTAGTGAATTGGTATCATGGGTGACTCCACATTAAATATTGATTACCTAGTGGTATTGGCATAGCTTGAGACCATGCTTGACGGGAGTAAGTCATTAAAGTGTAACAAGTAGTGCCATGCTTGAGAATTGTATTATGGTCTCAAAGTGAAATAAGTGGACTATGCTTGACAACTTCACACGGTCAAAGTGTAACAAGTGGTTTATGCAACTGATGCGCCATGCTCTTGGAGTGTAACAAATGGTAACTCACACCATGCTAGATGATGTGTACATAATGATACTCTCATCATAGTGAAATAAGTGGTGATATATGTTGTGTTTGTGCCTATTTATGTTTCATATTGGGATTAATTATACAGAAGGCGATTAATTGGGATATGTTTACAGAAATAGGTGATAAGCAGTGTGTGTGTTGCACATAAGGGATCTTGTCTATATTATATTATTCCATATTATTTGTGATTTGATGATGAGTGTGAGGATCACTAGTTTAAGTCTCGCACGAGTTTTATTGTTGCAGTCCATGTTCACCCGAGCCTCTGAGCCATACTTGGTTGATTAACCTCTGAGTCTGTTTGTGGTATTCCATGTCCATAAGAACCTCTGAGCCATGCCTAATCAACCTCTGAGCCATGTTCAGACCTCTAAGTTTACCTTGCATATTATGACATCGATAGCTACAAGCATAATGATGTTGTTGTAGCATTTTCTGCTACACAATTGAGGACAGTTGCTTCCTCAAACGCAAGGATTGTTAACATGTATATATTTTATCATATTTTTTAATAAATTAATAATAGTAAAAAAATAATATGCTTGATTTAATGTGTGCAGGAATCAGTTTAATGGAATGTGCGAATGTGCACAAGGTTATTATATATGTGCGAGTGTGCATAAATTTATTTTCTGTGTAAAGGCCCAATAGCATTTATATTTGGGCAAAGGATTTTATATGTACAAAACTTAGGAACTTTCGTATGATTATTAATATGTAAAGCAATACCCAAAAGTGGAAAAAGAAATCCCAATTTGTACGCACAACTATTATTAGCTCCTTGGGCTATTTTTATGAATACAATTCTCTAAATACTCATATCATGGAAGTAGAGCTACACGCATGGGGGAGGAGATTGCACCCAATCTTGTCTTTATGGTGATGTTGTTCTATTTTCTCTTATCTTATGCTATGCTATGCTCTTTGAATGCAATAATAAAGTGGTGTGTGGTTTCTCTTATGAGATTAAAATAGAGAATCACATATGGGCAAAGCCACAATCGACATAATCGAGCTCCGTGACTATCTCAAGCCTCAACAAGTTTGACCACTTCAAATCAGGTTGGTTCTTCTCTTATGTTTTGGAAAATTGCTAAGGAATTAAATCTGGCTAGTTAATCCAGTGAATTGTTAGAATGATTGCCAAGCTCAAACCATAGAATGATAATAAAAAGTTCTCATGAGAAAAACAGGTCAACTCTGTCTTCTTGACCCTATTGAACAGAATTGTTTATAGAGATAAAAAATGAAATTTTCCTTAAAGGTCTTAGTATATCATGAATGAGTCCAGTAGTGCGATTAAGTTTTGACTTTAACATTTCAAAATCTAAGGAGAATTATGTTATTGTAATGCAATTAGTTAATATTATGAATGTAGGAATATGGTTTGGAAATAGAAAAGGACTCTATTGTTTTATTTGCAAAAGATTGATTGATATTACCGCCTGGAAAGTGGCATAGATTTGGGCCATTATGTGAAGCATATTGGGAGATCCTAGCATAGTTGACCAGTGCACTGGTGTGGCAAAAAGCCATCTGAATTATTATCATATGGGTTCATCTTGAGTGGTGCTCATGTGGGGGCCAACTTTTGAGGTTGTGACGCTCCTCGATAAGGGCATAAGGGTGTGCTCCCAATACAGCTAAGTGATGGATTGTCGAAGCAACCTCAAGGGTGTACTACACTCCCTAAGTTAGGCCTAGCTAGATCTAAGAATTCATTCATCTTTTCTTCTTGAAACCCAAGGAGACAAAATCTCTGATGAAGATGTCTTCCCATCTCATTTGGTCCTAATTAAGATGGTTGGATTCAAGATAAATTCTCGAAGTGCTTCTGGCCAAGGGACATCTAGGGTAAAAAAGACTTCTACCATGAACTCTAATATAAACTTTCCATAATCATGGCTAAGCTTAGATTTGAAGTATAGAACAGAAGTTAATCAATGTCTATTATTGTAATAAACTTTTTTATCTCTTCATCCCACTCATGATGTCACATAAATAAAGATTGATAAGGCTATTAGAAATAAAATTCTCGATAATCGAGATAACAATTCGTAGCCATTATTCTATTTCACTACTTAAAAGTAACTTGGGTTGCTTGTTCTTCTCAGGAAGAAGGCACGTTATAGGCCATACTACATTTTTAATTTTACACAACATTACTTAAAATACAAGACAAGATAGCATATATTTTATTCTGATAAATTTTATTTGAATACATCCAAGGAAAGGTCATCAACACCTAAGCCTAGCTCTCATAGAATGATATCCAAATAGACATGCCATAATACACCCAATCAGAGACTTGGGCTAGCTCTCAAGATCCTATAATGCTCTAATTGAAAGAGAAACCCAATAAAATGATGTAGGTTTTGGTTTCAAGCAATGCATTATACAATAACAATACATCTAAATGTCATAATAAGAATCTAAAGTGTATTAGCTTGAAAGATGTACTAGGGTACTAAGATATTGAGTCAGTGTTATCCACGTTGGTCATCTAAGAGAAGAGTGGGTTTGTGATTAGTGGAACAAAACATCAACTTCTGAAATCATAGACTTTAATACTTATATACAATTATTAAGAATACCAATCCTAATAGTAAAATTATATGAACATTATATTATATTAGATTATGTATTTCTATAAAGGTATACAAATGTATGCTCCAAACATCATGGAGTGAGAATTATAAAATGGTGAATGACCCAAATTGCATTAGGTATCAAAAAATGATATAGTCTACATGCTTATATAGCCATGACTACTTGATATTCCCAGTGACTAAGACCTTTAGTAGCATGTTGCCTAGATCCTTATGAAAACTTTGCCTTGGAATTTAGCTCACAAAGTCTCCCTAGTATCGGGGGTGTCAAAGCCTCCTTGGCCCCATTGAGGCTATTACTTTTAGTTTGCCCATAAGCAATGCCACGCCATCTACATCCTATCACCCCTAACGCTAGTTCTCGGTAGAATACCATCCTCTAGAATAGTCCTCCAGAATAATCTTTCTACTTCTCTTCTTAGTTAGTCTTCCACAAATAATCTAGTAGTCTCCAAGCTAAATGGGAAACCCAAGTACCTAAGACACAACCCTTACTAAACAACCTAACAACCCAAATCTCTCCCTCCTTAAGATAAATCATTTTAAATTCACACTTGAAGAAAAAGACATCAATAAAACTAGCCAAACCTCGTCTAAAATTCTCATTCTTAGCTAAGAGAAAGAGAATATAATGATCAGAAAGACATTGTGAATAATAAGCTATCTATTTCCATCCATCCTAAGCCCCACATTTAGACCCTCTTTAATAGATAATTTCAAATGTTAAAATTAAAGAGAATGTGGGAGGGAGAGGGAGAGGGAGAGCTTAAGTTTCTTGCAAACAAAACACACACACACACACACACACACCCAAGAGAGAGATGGATAGCTGAATTTTCTTCAATCTTCTTCTCTTCTCTATAACCGTTAACTCAAAAAGATAAGAGTACACACTATAAGGAAAAGTCCTCTCCTACTATAACTTACAAAGATTGGTCCATGGTGTGAACCTAACTATATGAACTCGTGCTATAACAATGCCATAACTCTAGAACTCCAAAGTCGCTAGTTAAAAATTAAATTAACAAAATAACAAGTCAACGATATGAGATGAAAACACACATTGCATTAGATGGGTGCCTCTTAAATAGACTAAGAATACACCATCATTAGTCGCTAGTTTAACTCCATAATCGTGCTTAATTAAGCTCCCACTACTCACAGATCACCTCTATGTATGTATGTTGCATCGCAATAATTTGGCACTAAGAAAAGCATGCAACCTTGGGACATACTTAAGGTGGATTTCACGTAACTTGTACATATAAAAAGAAGTGCAATACAAACAAGAACCAATCCCAAATTACCCAAAATTAGATGCCTCTTTCAAGTGGACTAGTAGACTAGTGGATTAGCTATAGCCGACAATCAACATTTAATGCACCTAAAAGTGGAAGGAGGTGGACCTTGATTAGTGGGACCTTAATTAAGCATGATTATGGAGCCAAATTAATGACTAACTCAACTTAATTAAGAGGGAAGCTGGTTCTTGTTCACATTGCACTCCTTTCTATGTATACAAAGCTACATGAAATCCATCTCCATTATATCTTGAGGTTGCATACAGCCTTAGGGCCAAATTATTGCACCCTTCATCACTTGTATTTCCAACAAAGGGTGGTCTTGGTCTCTGCCCAACAAGGCTTTGGGTCTCCATAATAGTTGAAAGAATGGCTGTCGTGACAAAAATACATACATACATTCATACATGTATACACACGCACTCACGTGCACACACAAAAACAGTTGAAAGAGGGGGGGGGCAGGGGTCATGGCACAGGCAAGTGACAAGCCATAAGATGCATTACTTCATCAAAATTAAAAAGAATCTCTTCATAACAAATCATACCTCTTAGAAGAGGATAAACAAAGTCATTCTCAGTTGCAAGATACGTTAATTGGAGGGTGATAAAAGAAAACACACACTTGTGATGTTTTCATCCATGGCACAGGGAAGGATCAATTTGCACTTAAAGATATTCTGACATGATCTATGAGAAAATAGCAATTACATAAAACAATGTACCAGAGACAATATACCAAAAACAGTTAAAGTTGACAATTAAGTATGTACAGAACGTTGACCTGTGTTCAAGAATCGAGACTGATGACAATGTCAAAACATGAAGCTAGGCTACAGTAAGTGAGCACGAGCCCTTCTTTTCCTACTAAGTCAGACCTTTGAAAGAGACCTCTGAAAGATACAGCTCCTACTGAGACACCTCAAAAGGGACAGCCATGTTTGAGCAGTCAGGCAACCGGCATTGCAGTTTAACACCAGATGGTGTATGACCTCGGTGGTCATGACGGCCCTCTTATCAGGAACCATTGAGGTGTCTGTAGAACTCCAGCTCTTTATGGAAGTCCCTCAAGTGACGTTTTCAGGGCGCATCAATACATAAAGAATCTTCAAGACAATGTACTTCAGGCAGTGTGGTACAGCATCGTTGAACTGGAAACCTCCTGCAAATTGAAACTTTTGGCCATTGAAATATGAAGTACAAGCTTCACAAATGACTTTGTATAGGATGTGCATTGGGTGATCCAAATACCCAGGTAATATACAAACGAGAGGACAGTTCAAAAGGGGGGTTTCTACTAAGGTAGTATACAACTGTTATATCCAAAAGGTGAAGTAAGAATTTATCCAAACGATCACCAGCTCCTATGAGCATTCACACTGATGTAATAAATACCTGATGTAAAAAATACTAGAGCATCACTCTAGACCCCTAAGATCCAAAATTTGCTGAACACTATGGGCCACCCCCCTCTGCAGTTGCACCTGCATTGCAAAATGCTAATGATGAATATTCTGCATGAACTCAACAAAGACCTGACCATGATGACCCCACTTTTATGCACACAAGACGCGCACAAGTTTGGGCTTGCAAATCATTACCATCACTGCAAATTGAAACACTAACACAGCAACTAGTTGTGCTGTAACAGTGCACCTACCCATATTATCTGTGGATGACAACATACTACAAAACTCCAAAATGGCATCACCCCACAACCTGAAACCCCGTGACATTTTCCCTCGACTCTTCATTGTTTCTTGTCCATAGAAAGGATGTCGTCAGCATCACTTTCGCTTGTGGAAGTGCTTCCAGAGTCTGAAATTATCATTTTACCAACAAAAAACTGTCACCATAGGTTGGCAGTGATGGTAACAAATCCGAATAATATATAAGGCATACTGACCACTAGAAGATCCTGAATCGCTACTTGAACTCCCTGAACTGCTTGATCTACTTCCAGAAGCAGCATCTATATCTACAACAGCTGCAGGAAAACTTGAATCAGGCACAATATCCACTAAGTCTACCTTGCTAGAGCTTGGTCAAAGCAGAAAAGCTGATACCTTGCTCGATTTTACCAGTGTTTTGAGCTGCCATATTTGCTGCAGGCTGCAGTATCAGACATTATAACAATACTTCAGCATGTAATATAAAGAAAAGAAGTGGAAAGCACAAAAGTTAAGAATGAGAACAAACCTGGATTTTCTGTGCATTTGCCTTCTTGCTCTTGTGAACACTCTTTAAGCAGTTCTTGGCACGGCGATCCAGTTCCCATAATGTAACATTATCAAATGAATCTAGATCAACTTCTATCTCATCACCCTTCTGACACATGTTTATATTCCTTTCCTTCATGAGACTGATGATACCTTCCAACATTTGCTGGGGAAGTTGCTCTAAAATCCTCTGCAATTCTGCCTTGTCCTGCAGATTCATAACTCTTTTCTGTGCCTTCACTCTAGGCTTCGGTGCAGCTTTGGGTTTTGCTGGACCTCTAGGCTCTGCAGGAGTTTTGGGTGTTTTTGGTTTAGCTGCATTAGAGCTTTTCGTGCTTGATCTAGGGCGATCCAGAAAGCCCTCAGTTCCAGAGCTTGCATGGTAAGCATCTGGTACCTGACTTGAGGGCACCTCTAGCTCCCCTTCTGCATCTAACCTCTCCAACTTCTCATTGATGACTTCCCATCCTTTTTCAAACATATTTGACAGCTCAACCGCCATGTTATGTACATCATTTGCCGGTGGATTGTAGGTCATAGCATTGCTGAATGTCAACCTCACATCATCTGCAAACTCTAGGGCTGCTGCATATTGTTTCCTATCTAGTTTACCTCTGATAGTACCAAGATCCATAGGTTTCTTAATGACCGAATGGTAGTCTGAGAGACCAAGCTTAGCAGCATCCACCGGATGATTAAAAACCCATCCATCTTTGTGTGACATTAACTTGTTCAATATGCTCTTACACTGTAGCCTAATGTCAGTAGGTATTCCAGCTGGCTTCCGCTTGCGATCCCCTCCATTCACATTTGGAGCTCCCCGCTTGCCATGTCCATGCTTAGCCCTTGACTTCATGGGTAGAGGCATCTTATCTTTCCCTACAACAAAGTCGGTCTTGTTATACAGCTGATTGGCTTTAGGTGTTCGTTTACTGCTTAAGAGCTCAGCACCAGTTGGACTGCTGTCACTTGCTCTGAAAGACGGCTGTTTTAATAGCTCCACACGAAGCTGACTTGGTCTAGGAGATGTAAAGTTCAATTGGGATGTTACTTCCTTACCACCAGAACTTCTTACATCATTCCCAGAAAATTGAGCGTCACTAAGGTTAGGATGCAGTTGAGCTGACTGAGACTGCCTAAGTTGCAACTCTCTAGCTTCCAGCTTTGAAGACAAGCATTGTACTGTGACCAAATCCTCCTTCAACTTTTTCCGTAACTCCCTTCGCTGCTCTTTTGTCATTCCACTTGAAGGTATTGTCATGACCCTTTTCACAGGAAAGAAAGAAAGCCCAGTATGCAACTCTAACTCACAATCTTGCTCTGTACTCCATTTTTCTTTCCAATCTTCCGTGCTGGGACACATCAGCTTACTATTGAAAGTGCCACCCAGCTTGGGCAAAGGCTTGAACCATCACACCTGTTTCGTTGGACAAACTGGAAACCAGATTCTGTTTTCAATGCCTCCGCCTTTGAAGTCACTATGCCTATAGACAGGATATCCCAGCTATTAAGGTCACGCATGCAGCCCAGATATAAAGAAACCTCTGATGACTCTAGATTCAAAGGAACATACGCAAACCAAACTCCAAAACCAGGATAGCTTTCCCCTGGAGAAACAATGCATTGTGTGTCAATAAGATGTCAGCATTCACATAAACGCTCATCATGAAGACATACACTGCAATGAAACATTGAGTGCAAATAAGACTTAAGTATGACAGCATTAGCACATGACAATCATGGAGATGCACACTGTGCTATGAAACAACAGCAGCAGCTTCAGTTCATGTGTACGCAAACACAATCCCAGTCATCCATCGCCACACGAAGACCCGAGACCAGTTTCTCCAAACACAAGGCCAGTTCATCCATCGCCACACAAAGACACATGACCAGTTCATAAGCCAACACAGACCAGTTCATCCATTGCCACACACACACATCAGGCCTGTTCATCGGTTGCCACACACAAACACAAGGCCCGTACATGTGCACATCTGGTGCCACTTACTAACACAAGAGACGCTTATGTCAATTAAAAGGCACGTTGCCTGGAGTGCCGGAATCCTCAGCCCTTCCATGCAGCATTTCGAAGGGTTTAGACCTACACACCTTGAATGCATCTACCCGGCATATATTTCAGGGGCAGCTGTGTCTGCATTCACGCTTCCCAGACTTTTTCTGAAGACTAGTCCACCATGCAGAGGGGTCCAGAATTGAATCCTGTTATATGGCAACACCAAAATAAACCCTCCTGTTATAAGGCGGCATCGAATTAACCAGAGTGGAAATCTAGCAAGCCTTTTCGGCAAAGACGTTGGAAGTAGATAATAAAACACTAATTGAAACACTAAAACCATAACGCTGCCAGCCCTCAGACTGCAAACCCTAACCCTAATCCTTAATAAGTTGAAACTATGGAAATTTAACCTTAAATGAAGCCCTGAAAACCTAACCCTAAAGAGAAACAGAATAATTCACCTCGCACTCACTGTCGAGAACTTCATGAGCGGCTTAACTCAGCTTCGAAGACCATTCCGGAAGGGCTTCAAAATAGAAGCGAAAAACCCTATCCGCTATTGCCAGAAGCCGGGAAAACGAACAACCATCCTGTTTTCTGTTCGATATATATCTTAGGAGAAACCCTTCTGTTTTGTAAAGATTCATAGCCAGAGAGTTCGGAAACTGTAAAAGCAGAGACACGGAGCAACGATAAGAAAAGAGGTCTAGATCCACTTTTTGTATAGCCCATTTCATCCGTCCGATCTCTCCTCAATCCTACGGTCAAAGATCTCTCTATTTAAAACCTTTGGATCACTTTCAATATCGACGGTGCTAGTGTGTCTCCAAAGTTCAAACTTTAACAGATTATGGGAAAAAAAGCAAGGCCAACCAAATCCTACATGACCAAGTATATTCTATACATGGTGTGGTTCAATTGTGAAGGGAGCAAAACTTAGAGTGGCCTAACTAAGTCCTACATGATCATGTGTTTATACGAGGCATGGTTCTAACTTGAAGGGAGCGAAACAGAGAGCGGCTTAACCAAGTCCTACATGATCATGTGTTTATACAAGGCGTGGTTCTAACATGAAGGGAGCAAAACGGTTCACCTATAGTCTCATTGTATTCTTCATGTGATGTAGCTTCTCTTCACTTCTTTTCTCTTCCTAGGGAATCCTATCCCCCTACTTCTCAGGCTACCACTTCATGCTTGGACAACTGTGCTTATGTTTTATCGCGTATATTCGAAATGAACATTACAAAGGATCTGTATGCAATCTAGATGCACTCTAGTCTTTCTTTTTTAACTCAGTCATAAGATCACATAATAGTTTGAAAATATTGCTTATGAAAATGGAAGCAAACAAGCATACCTTAGTTATTTGGAATTAGGTGTTGTATTGAGATTCTCTATAGTCACTCTCGATAGTGATGGAATATATCTTAATTGCTATTTAAATTGCAAGCACGCATGGGAAATTTATTCAGTTTGAAAATGCTGATGTATCGAATATTGCAAGCACGCATGGGAAATTTATTCAGTTTGAAAATGCTGTTGTATTGAGATTCTCTATAGTCACTCTCGATAGTGATGGAATATATCTTAATTGCTATTTAAATTGCAAGCACGCATGGGAAATTTATTCAGTTTGAAAATGTTGATGTATCGAATTCTCTTGCACATTGTAAGAATGTTTTTCTTTCCTAAGATTGTTGTACAATACATTTCTTCTCTTCAAGAAATGATCCTACTCTTTGCATGGTTCCCCTAGAGTGTGTTGTGTCTGTATCTATTGCCTTGTCTATATTGTATGTATCTAGCTCTATTCAAGTGGTCTTGCCTTGTCTATGTTATTTGTTGTCTCCAAAATTATGAATTGAAAATTATTATGCCTTGGTCATTTTTGTTGGCATAGAGTTAGCGTGCCTCTGATTCTCTTTGTCAAGTCTATTGTGTGCACACTGGGAGATAGTATAAACTATGTGAGCACATAGGAGAAGGTGTAAACTTGTGTCACGTCTATTATGTGCACACAGGAGATGATGTGAATTATGTGTTGCTGCTTG
Organism: Cibotium barometz; assembly: GCF_041138505.1. Taxonomy (NCBI): domain Eukaryota; kingdom Viridiplantae; phylum Streptophyta; class Polypodiopsida; order Cyatheales; family Cibotiaceae; genus Cibotium; species Cibotium barometz. Next base: position 43,458,057 of record NC_141049.1, read on the forward strand.
TAGCCCTATAGGTGGCACTTTGATAGAGGCTCCTCCTTGCTCTTATAGAGGCTGCTTTGCACCGACTTGCATCATATGATTTCTTTTTATTAATGCATGGTTGGGTAATGATTAATCTATGCATAGTTAGCTAATGTAACTATTTTTAGGGAAAAAATGTATGCTTGTCATCGTGGTTCTCTTCTTTTTTTTTACATTATTGGCTCTAAAGTGGTGGTTGTAAAGCTCCATGTTGAATATATCCATGTAATTTTCTCTATTGTTATTACTACTAGAATTGCATCATGCTCATGAACTATGCTTTGTTACCTTTATCTCTCTTAGTTTAGCGCCAAATATGTTCAAGTCAAGAGCTTATCTTAGCCTTGCCAAAGCATGTGTCGTTGGGTCTTACCTTCGAGCTGCAAATGCAACTTTCCATTGTAGGTGTGCTAGCTCTCATCACATTCTCACTTTGTTGTCACACTAGAATGCTCCTCTACCAAAGGGTTCAAGGGAGAGTTCTCAATGCCTAGATGGAGGTAAGAAGAGATGGACATTCATGATGGTTCTCTCTCACAAAAGGCAATGGAAGAAAAAGAAGCTATTGCAAGAAGAAAACCTATAATCAAACCTATTTAGCATGCATCCATCAATAAGAAAACAAGATTCAATGGCATACAAACAAGTAAGGAGAGAGAAGAAAGAGAGCTCACAAGTAAACTATTGTAAGGGAATGATTATGTGTTGCTTATTGTCAAAACTGTCTTGTATACAAATGACTAGTTTTTACACTAGGCCGACCAAAATTAAAAAATGGTTTGGCCTCTATTAAGTAACTATGTACACTAAGCTCCTAGACTTTCTCTATTTGACCATTAAGCATAGGGTAAGGCCACTTTATATATTTTAAAGCCATCTTACAAAAGTTAAGTGGTTGTTTGAGTGGGTAAGATGGTAAAGCATCTTATGATAGGTCGGGCGGGTGAAACCATGCTAATAAATGGTGATGACCAACCATGTCCTCTCCTCGTATCACCCAAGTTGATGGTAAAGCTGATGCCAGGGTGGAAGGTGTGGACAGTCCAGGATATGCTATGAAGTTAGCGACCCAGATTACGTGCATTTTGGACCAAATGTTGAGAAAAGTGGTGTAAGCAAAGTGATGGGAAGCTTTGGGTAACCCTGATAGTCTAGCCAACTTATCAAGGCATCATAGAATTTAATAGGCAAGATTTAGAAGTTCTTCATGCTAGACCTTTGTTAGTTGTGGAAGTGGTGTGGACCCTTCAATATGAGGTTGGTAGAAGTGATCCACACCTTGTGATGAGCACTAGGACCACCATGGAATGATTTGCATTGATAGATGGAGGTCCATATCTTCTTAGCATGACATGAGAGTATGTCCCTATCTAACAACATAATGCTAAGAGATGAGGCCTCAAATACATTGATGGCCAAGGGGAGGTCATGTTGGTGATGAATTAGAGTCAAAGCAGAGGATACATGAATGAAGGCTCATTGGAGGTGCCTATAAGGTCAGGGGTTCTCCAGGCGATGGGTCATGCCATGGGCTAAGCTTGCAAGCACCCGCCATGGTCCCCCCATCGAGAGATGTACCTGGAGTGTTGGCGAGGTTAGTTACATGTGCATGTGTATGTGCATGCCATAAGATGCAAGAAGTGAAAAAATGGGATGCCCATAGTGAAATCTACAAGTGACATGCATGGGTAATGGTGGGTGGAAGGTGTGCTCGTGTGGGTGCACTTCTCCAACACAAAGACTTCTCCAAATCGACTGCTTTCTTTGACATTTACTTGATAGCCTTTTCCTTGGGGAGTCAAGATTATGATAATGTTTGGGGTATGGCAACAACGGTCTTTGTGCATGGCTGTACCCATAGTTACAATGGAGTTGTGTAAGGTTCCTCCCTTTAAAAAAGGGAGGAACACTTAAGATAGTCCGCTAAGTCTTATCTTGGGAAAAATTTCCTATTCATCGACACCTTGACCCTGTAGAGATTCAAGGATACGATTTATAGGTATGACCTAGCTCTATCCCACAGGGGGAGCGTGATCTTCTAAACATCAAATCACCCATAGGGCAATTGATCAAAAATTGGGCAACTACTAGACTTGATTTCTAGAGGCAACGCTTTTTTCCTCATCTTTATGCAAGGCACAACCGCTGGCCTAGTCTTCTAGAATAGAGTTGCCCAAGAACCTAACTATCTAACGTAGGGCTTTCACTTAATCTGTTGGAAAGCTACCCGACTAATCAGGTCCACCCGTCCATAGGATGGTGCCGTCAGGGCATTCCATCCTCCCACTTTCCACCCTACTCACGCATCAATTTGTTTTCTAATTAATACTACCACACTGTTTGGCATAAATAAACATATTCCTTAATTAAGGCCCTTCTTCACAAGGTTCGTTAAAACAGCCTTCTTACACAATACAATCATACCAAAGACAAGATGTAATTATATAAAAAGTTTATACATGAATCCATTTCCATACAAGCCAAACCGGCTCTCTTATTCTTATTCTGCCGATGATCTAGAATTCGGCCTTCCAGCCTCTACATGCTGGGCAAAACCCTACGGGACCATACACCTCATCGTCGGCCGCGCTGGCGAGGACTCAAGCCGGCCTGTCGCCCTCTCAGGCTCCATCGCTCGATCCTCCCGCCCCTCAGAGGGATGTCTGCACACTAGGGTGGGCTTATTTACCGCACTAGCCTGGGCCCTCAGAACTAGGCAGCCTCATAATCTCTCGCCTCAATTGGCGATCCTTATTCTCCCAAAGGTATGAGGGATACCTTGGGCCATTCCCGAGCTTTGCTAACGACGCCGCCCGGCTACACAAGCATGGAACGGAGTTAGCATTGAAGCCAAAAAATCTTGAATTCTAAAGATAACAACTTCAATGCAATTTACTAAATATAGCATTCACAATTCATGAAGATAACAATTTCAACGCAATTTATCGAATACAACATCACATAATTCGTAACTTCATATAATTTTTATGTCCTCATTTTAAAAGAAAAAGACACCATTCATTAATACTAATTTAAGGAAAAATCTCTTCTTTTGAAAATTAAGCAAGCTAACCTGGCCACCGTTTCCTTGAGGGGCTTGAAAGGGGAGGACTGGAGCCGCGTTGGGCGCATCTTCCCCCATCTCGTTGTTACGTGCTCCTCTTGAGGCAATATTTTGTCGTCTTCGAGATGAGGCCATCTTAGGTGTCGCCTTGTAGAGCTCGCTGCTGCGATCGAAACGCTTCAGTCGGATCTGAATTCCGAGCTCGTTTGCTCACCGTACGAGCAAAAGAATATGGCGCACGAACCCTCGCTTGAGTCAAAAATCCCTTGCTAAAGTCTACGCAAATGGGGGGGGGATTGTGAGATGTCCTTAAAGGCAAAGGCAAAAATGTGGAGAGGGTTGGGAGGGGTTGCTGCAAGCCTCTCTGTAAGTCTATTCACATGGGGAGGGGGGGAGAAGAGCCAAGGATACTGGCCCATAGCAAGAGGAGGATGGAGGAAAATTGGCTTATCTGAAAAGAGCCAAATGAGGGGGTTTGAGAGGAGTGGCTGCAAGGGCGGCTGTACTTGCAGCAAGTACGCTACGGCGGTACGGACGGTGGCACAACAGGGTATACGCTACACAGAAATGCGTGCCGACTGAGGAGCACCCCGGGGGTTTATATAGCAGAGGGGTGAGGGTACGGGCGATGCGCAAGGCAAGGACGAAAGGATGGTGTACCTTCAAAGGCTATGGATCAGTGGCCTGCATGGGTCTACGGGAAAGGTACGGTGTCGGTTGTCTAGGAAAGGAGTGGTACGCATGTACCTTATCTGGTCTGGGTGTCCACCTAAGGGTACGCGTGGACCATACAGTGGGTGGCCGTCCTTTGGTTCTTGGGCGGCCATTGTACGGGCGCCCTAGTAAGTGTGTACGGATCAAATTTTGGGACGGGGTACCCAAATTTGGGGCGCTCGCCTTGATTTGCGTGTTGGACCACCCCGGGGGGCGAAAATTTTTTTTGTCCGAGAGGTTCTCCTGGTCGCAGGGGTTCAGACCGTTCGTCAATCGGACGTGCGGTCGTGCATTTATTAAGGTTTAAAGGTTGCCGTTTTTTAACTAAAATGATTGAAATTAGCGTATAGGCTTGATCCGGTGTCCGTTTTGGATGCTGTAAAATCCTATATTAGGGTAAAATCGCGCGCAGATTCCAAATTTGGGCTCAGAATTTGAAGATTCTAAGTAGAAATGACTCAAATAATAAAATCATTGATATTTATACCATAAAAACTCATAATTACATGGACATTTCTTTATTAGTGAAGATGGGTACGTTACATCCTTCCCCCCTTAAAGAAATCGAGATGTCCTCATCTCGTCATGAATTGGGGATAATCCTTTAAGAGTGTAGCTTCATCTTCCCAAGTTGCATCCTCTTCAGGGTAATCTTTCCACTGAACTAGATGTTCTACAAGGGTTCTATTTCGGAGTTGCCTTTCCCTAGAATCTATGATGCTACTGGGCTGTAATTCAAGGACTCCTTGAGTAGGGATTACAACTTGTTCATCATCAAGAATATGATCGAGACTGGGGACATATGGTTTTAACAAACTTACATGAAATACATTATGGACTTTGATATGGGCTGGGAGTTGGAGTTTATAGGCACTTTTACCTAGACACTTGTTGATAATTGTATAAGGACCACAATACCTAGGGCTGAGCTTCTTATATTTCCCAAGTGATAGAGAACTTCGTTTGGGTCGCACTCGTAGAAGAACTCTGTCTCCTTCCTTGAAGATCCTTTCAGACCTCTTGTTGTCAGCATAAAGCTTTTGTCGATCTTGGGCAGCTTTAATATCTTTTTGGATTGCCTTGGTTTGTTCCTCCATTTCTTCGAGCATTTTCCTGGATGCCTCAACTCTAATGGTTGGATCAGAGAAATTTAGAGGAGACAGGCATTCTTGCCCATAGAGCGCCTTGAATGGTGACATTCCTATGCTTTGATGATAAGATGTATTGTAGGCAAATTCTACCAGAGGAAGGTATTGAATCCACCTTCTTGGTTCCCGTCCACAATATGCTCTGAGAATGTCTTCAATTACTTGATTGACTCTCTCAGTCTGGCCATCGGTCTCTGGATGATAAGCTGTGCTAAAGCAAAGTTGAGTTCCCAGAGCTTGAAATAAAGACTGCCAGAATTTTGAGGTGAAGTCAGAATCCCGATCACTTACTATCCTTTTTGGGAGACCATGAAGTTTGAGGACTTCCTTGATGAATATTCGAGCAACATCAGAAGCTTTGAAGGTCTTCTTTGCTGGTATAAGGTGAGCTACTTTGGTAAGTAAGTCCACTACTACTAGAATGGAGTCATATCCTCCTTGAACAGTGGGGAGACTCGTGACAAAATCCATACTAATGCACTCCCACTTCATTTGGGGAATATCTAATGGTTGAAGTTTTCCAGGCATCTTGACCCTTTTAGCTTTGATCCTTTGGCATGAGAGACATTGCTTCAAGTACCGAAGCACATCATTTTTCAAGCCTGCCCAATGAAAGCTCCTTCTTACAGCATTTAAAGTTTTTGCATAACCTGGGTGTCCTGCAGCAGCAGGGCTATCATGAGCTTCATGGAGGATTAGTTTCTTTAAAGTAGGATCCTTGGGGATACATAGCCTGTGATTGAAGTAGAGGCTTCCTTCATGAGTGGAGTATCCCTTGATTAGATTCTTCTCTTTCTCTGAATGTCCCCCTTCTTCTACTAATTTTTTCATCCTCTGATAATCTGGATCATGAGATGAGACTTCTTCCACCTTGACCAGTATGGGATTATTTGGCATCGAAACTGCATTCAAGAAAGATTTGCGGCTAAGTGCATCTGCTACCACATTATCTTTCCCAAGGCGGAATTTGATGCGAAATCATATTCTTGTAGAATTTCAATCCATCTCCTTTGCCGCATGTTGAGGTTAGGCTGGGTGAAGATCCACTTTAGACTTTTGTGGTCAGTTACAAGCTGGAATTTGCCTCCCAAGAGATAATGTCTCCATAATTTGAGGCAATGAACAACTGCTAAGAGCTCCAAATCATGGGTGGCATAGTTTGCTTCATATTGCTTCAGCTTGCGGGAAGTATAAGCGACTGGTCTTCCTTCTTGGCCTAAGACACCACCAAGTGCTAGACTACTAGCATCGATAACCACTTCAAATTCCTTGGAGAAATCAGGAAGCTTTAAGACTGGGACAGAAGTAATAATGACTTTCAGCTAATCAAAGCTATTTTGATGGATTGGCAGCCACACTATTTTGCAATCCTTCTTAAGAAGATCTGTCAAGGGTGCAGCTACCAAGGCATAATCTTTGATTCCCAAGAACCCACAAATTTCACGGACTGATTTAGGGGGTGGCCATTCTAGAATATCCTTGACCTTGGCAGGGTCTACTGAGATGCCATCTTTGGAGACGATGAATCCAAGATACTCAATTTGATGAGTAAAGAAGGTACATTTGCTCTTCTTGGCATAGAGTTTGTGTCTGCGCAGCAATTACAGAACTCTACGCACATGCTCCTCATGCTCTTCCATTGATTTGGAGTAGATTAAGATGTCATCAAAGAAAACAAGCACAAATTCATCCAGGTAAGGACGGAATATATCTTGCATTAGGCGGTTGAAGGTTGCAGGAGCATTGGTTAACCCAAATGACATTACAGTAAACTCATAGTGGCCATAACGGGTATTGAAGGTTGTTTTGGGTATATCTGCTTCCTTGACTTTGATCTGATAGTAACCAGACCTCAAATCTATTTTTGAGAAGACTTTGGCCCCATGAAGCCTGTCAAGAAGTTCATCGATGCGAGGGATAGGATACTTATTCTTGACAGTGACTTGATTGAGCCCTCGATAATCTATGCAGAGGTGGAGAGTCCCGTCCTTCTTTTTTTGGAAAAGAACAGGTGCTCCCCAAGGAGAGCTACTGGGGCGTACAAATCCTTGTTCAATGAGTTGGGAAAGTTGCTCCTTAAGTTCAATGGCTTCAAGAAGGGACATTTTATAGGGAGTTTTTGAGACGGGTTGAGCTCCAGGGATCACCTCAATTTCATGGTCGACTTCTCGAGGAGGCGGTAACCCTGTAAGCTCGTCAGGGAAGATGTCAGAGAATTCTTGGAGCCAAGAGGGTTCTGTCTCCATACTAGGTTCAATGACTTTGTTGAGTTTGACTAAGAAAACTTGCTGACCCTTACGTGTTCCCTTGAGAAGATGTTTTGCCTTGACTACCCTAGACTTAGGTTTTCCTGTGATCCCCTGAACAGATATTACTTGGCCATGCTCATTTTCAAAAGTGATACTCCCCCGGTTACAATGAATGCTAGCTTTGTTTGCAATTAACCAATCCATCCCAAGGATTCCATCATAAATTCCTAGTGGCAAGACTCTAAAGTGACCATGAGTTTGCTCATTACCCAGCTCAAAATCAAGGTTTCCTATAGAGTGGCGAGATACTACTTCTTTCCCACTGGCTAACTCTACAATCATTTTTCTAGTTGTTTTTTGACTCAAGTTTAATTTTTGCAAGCACCTAGGAGAAAGGAATGAATGGGTACTGCCACAATCAATCAAAAGCTGAAATGGCTTACCGTGATGAGTGGCGAGGGTTTGGATTACACCAAATTGTTTGTTCGGACCTTGGTGTTCTACTGCCGCATGGACGGAGGCGCGCTCTTCTTCAGCCGTTTCCAAGGTCGGTTCTTCACTTATAACACAGGCAGTTCTAGCAACTGCTCCTCCGCGGCCTCTGCCACGGCCACTGCCTCTTGCACCTTGGTGGGTAGGGGTTCCACGACCTTGATTTCCTCTGTTACTTTGGGAAAATGATGTTGCCATCCTGGGGCAGTTGGCTCTAAAGTGTCCCGGCTCATTGCACTCAAAACACAGAGGGCCTTCTCTGGAAGAAGCAGCATACGAGCGGGGGGCAAAAGAGTTGCCTTGTCGCCCTCTGTTGTAGTAGGGAAAATTCTGTTGAGGTTTCTTGTAGGGTTGATCTCTAAGGTTTGCCTCAGGGTAAGGTCTCTTTTGATTCTTCGGTTTGTTAGCCTTCATTTCTTTCACAAGGGGCTTTGCTCGTATGAGAGCATCCTGTAATGTGCTTGGCCTCATTGCTTCAAGGCGGGAATCTAGGGGTTCATTTAGCCCTTGGCAGAAACGAGCCACTTGCTGGGAAGTAGTCATAGCTGGGGCATACTTCCGAAGGGTAATAAATTTGGAGTAGTAATCCTCAAGAGTTAAGCTGCACTGTCTAAGACTAAAAAACTCATTCATCTTTATGGATTCATGGGATGGAGGAAGATATCTTTCCTTCACTGCCTGCTTGATGTCTTCCCACGTTTGAGAATGTTCGGTGACTTCCTTGTCACGGCACCACTATTTCCACCAGAGTTTAGCATCTCCAATGAGGCGGAACCGTGCGAGCATAGACTGATTTGCTACTCCAGTACCGGCAGGCAGAGAAATAATCGTCCATCGCCTCAATCCAGACTTCAGCATCCTTCTCAACCTTTGAACCTTCTTCTTTAAAGGAGGGAGGTTGCATTAAATAAAAGGGATTTGTCTTTCTAGAGTCTCATACACTCTTATATAGTTTCTTATTCTCTCAAACTTTTATATTTACCTCAACATCTAATTCCAAACACATGGAAAGATAAACTCTTTGTAAAATAGCCTCTAATGAAGGTTATACCTAAAATCTAGTCATAAACTAGTCAAATATTCTATCTTCTAATTCTTTATCTCCAAAAGTGTTTATTCTATGAGTCGCATAAACTAAGGCAATCATGTATAGTTAAGAAAGTCAAGAATTACTCATCATTAAGTGTGCCATACCTCGACTCAAATTCTCTCATATACATGCTTATCGAGTTATTTATTTAATCTCAAAATAATTCAAAGCAAAATAATAAAGAGGATTTGTGTACTCTCCTGGGTATCGGTGTAAAGCGCATTGGGAAGTGGAGGGTGGTCGTCCTGGCCACCATTGTAAAAACAATTTTAAGATTACAAGATTCATATTTGCACAACGCTTAATTTTTGGAAAGTAAAACATTGAAATTATTTTATTTCCAAATATTTACAAGGACAAGTTTTATTACAAAGATCTGAGACTAATATAATTAGTCTTATTTGACATCAAGGGGAATTCCTAGGCTTGACTATGACATAAGGGTAGAGCGGTCCACATAGGTGAAATATGGGGGTTCCGCTGTAGTTTCTAAGACTCTAAAAACTGATGGTAAGGGTGGTAAACTCTGGATTGGGGTAGATCCCAACACCGCTACTCTATCAGCAGGTAAGACCTGCATCACTTTGTCATACACCCAACGATCCTGAGGTATGCGAACCCCATCTATAGTCACCAAGGTGTCGGCCCTGGGGGTACCGACGAACCAAAATAAGCGGATCATCTTCAGCTTCTCAATCCAACGAATCCGCTTAAGGTCGGTGGTGAGGTTCCCAATCTGATCTGCTCGGATGATGAAGTATCTCGGCCCACGACTCTAGAAATCTCTACCCCATCCTCTTTGAATACGAGAGAAATGAGGGAGGGATATCTTCTCTAATATCTGCACCATGGTGTCGCGGAACTCGAAATTCGAGGAGTGACTAGCAGTCTCGAAGATGCATTGGAAAACTAGAAATTTGGAGTAGGCATCTTCCTCTTCCTACAATCATTCAAACATCAATTTAACTTATTCGTTTTAGTAGGATGTCTTTACTAATTAGCATTACGTTAGGTAAAACATTTATTACAAAACAGTCCTTAAACTGCAATTCCTAGGAGCCAAACTCGCTCTGATACCAATTGTAAGGTTCCTCCCTTTAAAAAAGGGAGGAACACTTAAGATAGTCCGCTAAGTCTCCTATTCATCGACACCTTGACCCTGTAGAGATTCAAGGATACGATTTATAGGTATGACCTAGCTCTATCCCGCAGGGGGAGCGTGATCTTTTAAACATCAAATCACCCATAGGGCAATTGATCAAAAATTGGGCAACTACTAGACTTGATTTCTAGAGGCAATGCTTTGTTCCTCAGCTTTATGCAAGGCACAGCCGCTGGCCTAGTCTTCTAGAATAGAGTTGCCCAAGAACCTAACTATCTAACGTAGGGCTTTCACTTAATCTGTTGGAAAGCTACCCGACTAATCGGGTCCACCCGTCCGTAGGATGGTGCCGTCAGGGCATTCCATCCTCCCACTTTCCACCCTACTCACGCATCAATTTGTTTTCTAATTAATACTACCACACTGTTTGACATAAATAAACATATTCCTTAATTAAGGCCCTTCTTCACAAGGTTTGTTAAAACAGCCTTCTTACACAATACAATCATACCAAAGACAAGATGTAATTATATAAAAAGTTTATACATGAATCCATTTCCATACAAGCCAAACCGGCTCTCTTATTCTTATTCTGCCGCCGATGATCTAGAATTCGGCCTTCCAGCCTCTACATGCTGGGCAAAACCCTACGAGACCATACACCTCATCGTCGGCGAGGACCAAAGCCGGCCTGTCGCCCTCTCAGGCTCCATCGCTCGATCCTCCCGCCCCTCAGAGGGATGTCTGCACACTAGGGTGGGCTTATTTACCGCACTAGCCTGGGCCCTCAGAACTAGGCAGCCTTATAATCTCTCGCCTCAATTGGCGATCCTTATTCTCCCAAAGGTATGAGGGATACCTTGGGCCATTCCCGGGCTTTGCTAACGACGCCGCCCGGCTACACAAGCACGAAACGGAGTTAGCATTGAAGCCAAAAAATCTTGAATTCTAAAGATAACAACTTCAATGCAATTTACTAAATATAGCATTCACAATTCATGAAGATAACAATTTCAACGCAATTTATCGAATACAACATCACTATTCCGTGAGGGGCTTGAAAGGGGAGGACTGGAGCCGCGTTGGGCGCATCTTCCCCCATCTCGTTGTTACGTGCTCCTCTTGAGGCAATATTTTGTCGTCTCCGAGATGAGGCCATCTTAGGCATCGCCTTGTAGAGCTCGCTGCTGCAATCCAAACGCTTCAGTCGGATCTGAATTCCGAGCTCGTTTGCTCACCGTACGAGCAAAAGAATATGGCGCACAAACCCTCGCCTGAGTCAAAAATCCCTTGCTAAAGTCTACGCAAAGGGGGGGGGGGGATTGTGAGATGTCCTTAAGGGCAAAGGCAAAAACGTGGAGAGGGTTGGGAGGGGTTGCTGCAAGCCTCTCTGTAAGTCTATTCACACGGGGGGGGGGGGGGGAGAGAGAGAGAGAGAGAGAGAGAGAGAGAAGAGCCAAGGACACTGGCCCATAGCAAGAGGAGGATGGAGGAAAATTGGCTTATCTGAAAAGAGCCAAATGAGGGGGTGTGAGAGGGGTGGCTGCAAGGGCGGCTGTACTTGCAGCAAGTACGCTATGGCGGTACGGACGGTGGCACAACAGGGTATACGCTACACAGAAATGCGTGCCGACTGAGGAGCACCCCGGGGGTTTATATAGCAGAGGGGTGAGGGTACGGGCGCTGCGCAAGGCAAGGACGAAAGGATGGTGTACCTTCAAAGGCTATGGATCAGTGGCCTGCATGGGTCTACGGGAAAGGTACGGTGTCGGTTGTCTGGGAAAGGAGTGGTACGCATGTCCCTTATCTAGTCTGGGTGTCCACCTAAGGGTACGCGTGGACCATACAGTGGGCGGCCGTCCTTTGGTTCTTGGGCGGCCATTGTACGGGTGCCCTAGTAAGTGTGTACGGACCAAATTTTGGGGCGGGGTACCCAAATTTGGGACGCTCGTTTCAATTTGCGTGCCGGATCGCCCCGGGGGGTGAAAATTTTTTTTGTCCGGGAGGTTCTCCTGGTCACAGGGGTTCAGACCGTTCGTCAATCGGACGTGCGGTCGTGCATTTATTAAGGTTTAAAGGGTACGTTACAAGTTGGCTCGAGTGATTCGGTGTTGTTGAGCGCTTAGGATAGATGCAGTGTGGATTGAATGGGTGTAGTGGTCAAAGATGAGATTTGGGAAAGATCCAGGTGATGGGTTGTCCCATGGGCCAAGCTTGTGCCCCCATCCAAAAAAAAAATTGGAGGGCTATTGATGATGAGGCTTAATGCACGTTCGTGAAAGAACAATGCCTATGGGTCTAATATATGCAGAAGCCCTTGTAGATATTGTATGGGCTTTGAGCAAAAGGTGGACCCATGTAGAAACTTCTTCCAGTAAAAACTCTAACACTCTAGTTTCTTTGACACACTTCGTTCTGCCTTCTTTGACTCTCTTCTCTTTTTTCTTTCCTTTTTTTCCTTTTTTTGTTGTAGTACTAAGGGTTTTGTACCAAAAGTGGGCCCATAAAGAATTGGACATTAGCAGGCCAGCCCATGTGTGAGATGAGACTTACCAACCCGCATTGGTACCAAATATGTCATCGATCTCATAGAAGAACATAACAAAGGACTTGTGGGAAAGCCATCGATCGAATCGGCAAATGATCTCAATGGGTTTCCAAAACCCTATATATCTAGCATGTCTTGAAGGTGGGATCACTCTATGGCCATGGAAGTATTTGAAAATTTCGTAAAAGTCAAGCTGTTGACGGAAATTTAGGACCTTCATTGAGATTGAAGACCAGCCACTCTTTGCTTATCCATTAGTTCTTGGCACCTCCTCCAAGATGAGGATGATGAGTTTGAAGAACCAACTTGTGGGTGATGTGATAGCGGGGTAAGGGACCTTGTTGTAGTAGAGATCATTGAAGTTCTTCATTTTGAACTACATCTCCGTGGTGTTGAGGGGTGTGGGGACATCAATGTCTTGGAAGTTATAAGCATTCCCTTTTCCTTCCATGCATAAGAACTTACACTACTAAGACCACCTCCTTTTGATTGGCACGAACTTGGGGTCAATGTGGATTTCTTTGGGTGCGGCCATGTATTCTCGCCACATTTAGTGATCATCGAGGAGATAGGGCATGCACCACTCGAGTTGGCCTATGTGACTTGTGGTTGGGTAGTCTCTGGGGTTAACAAAATTCCAGCCTCCTCTAGTGTATCATGTCTTCCATTAGGGAAATAAGGAACCCATGCAAATTTTGGCCATGTCAAAGGGTGTATCCAACTGACTATGGAAGTCGCCTTGGAATGTGAGATTCTACACAATTGACATGTATGTGAGTTATTGTTCATGTATAGGCAAGGACACCCTTGGGTCCTTCCAGTTGTCTTCACTGGCTCTTTCAGAGTAGTCTGCGGTGGTTCCTCATTGAGATCTAGACCCTCATGGAATGATTCTAGGATGGGGGGGGAGTTAGTTTGAGAAGGTTGAGGCTTGGGGGTTGAGTAATGGAAGAGAAAGGAGCTTCCATGGAAGATGTTGTGAATAGCTTGAGATGGGAGGATTATTTGTGTGGGGGTTGGAGTTGGGTTGGTTAGAGAGGTGGTGGTGTGTAACTTTGGGGGATTTGCTTTGTCACTCAAATTATTCCACGGACAAGAGGTTATGCATGGGGGTTGGCGATTGGAGAGGTGGTGGGGGTTGGCGATTGGAGAGGTGGTGGGGTTTGGCTTTGGGGGATTTGTTTTGTCAACCGTGGAGATGAGGGGGCTTGATTGGCTTCCTAGTCTTCTTCTCTAGAAGACTAATGCCCATCTTGGATTCCTTGTGATGAGAGTTCTTCGAGGTCATCTACCTCATCTTCAATCTATGGCTTTAGAAAAAGGTATTTTCCTTTTGTGCCTCATCCACAGAGATACCATGCACGGGTAAGCCACATGTTGCGTGACGAGTGAAGATCAATGCAAGGATGCAACAAAAAGATACTTAGGGCTCTTGTAAGGAGTTCCAAGTTGTAGATGAGTGTGGGAGTGGGCTTGACAATAATCCCACATGGGAACTTTTGGGAGTTTTAGAGTTTTTGTATAAAAAGTGGCTCATTTGAGAGCTTAGGGACACATTGGGCAAACTCATGTTTGAGCTCTCTTGAGACTAGCTCTCCCTCTTTTCCCATAGAGGTGCAAGCTCTTCTCTCTCCCCATCTACATTATTGTAAGTTCTATTTTTGTTAATTCAATGCAATGAGTTGATGTTTGTCTCTCTTCTCATGTCAATTCTCTAGTGTGCATGTTTCTTGTTGATAGCTTCAAGGTTTGTGTGCATGCTAGGGAAATGAGTGTTTGAGAATGAAGAATGCTTTGATCTTCTTATGTGAGCATTTAAGGGACTCCCCTTCCTTACATATGTGTCATAATAAAATCATTATTCTCAAAATATCTCATATTTTTAATATTGCTCATAGTTTTTTACTAATAAACCTTGTACATTTTCAACTCTTCATCTTATGTGAGCATTTACTCATTTTTGGGTATCTTCTTTTTACAATTTGGATTTATCTCCTCCCTACACATGGATTGATGCTATTGGCCCATAGGAACCTTAATTGGACCATAATCCAAAGATTTATGAAAATCCAGACCCTTAGACTAAGGTTCTTTATACCTATTTCTAATTAATTCCAATTGCACATTGGAAAATTCTTTTTGAATTTTTGTTTCAGGGGAACTTATTTTAATAAGATGAGATATTTTTCTATCCAAAAATATTCAAAATCTAAATATTCTCTCTCTAGAATAATTTTCTCTCTCTAGGCTAAAACAATTAGAAACAAGGTCTTTATATTTTTGAAGAGGGATTGATTACAGGGGAAGATACTAGACATCAAAAAGGGGTTGGGGGAGGAATCTTACAGTACCCAGTAATATATTCACTTATAAAAATCAAAATGGAATCTCCGTCGAAGATCAGCAAGATCAACCAACAGATCCACATAAAAGAGCCATGGACTCATCCATTGAGGAACAGCAAGCTCAATCAACCAGATCCATGCCCGAATTCAGAAAACAACTCTTACTCCTTGTTCCAATATCTTCCACAACGTGCGTGTGGGTATATTTGGTGACTCAGAGCCCGAGCACCGTATGGTCAGCATACTATGGGATCCTTCGCAGGTCACCTAACGCTTCACTCATAGGCCGCTTCCTTAGTCCCTCATCCACCATACCCCGGAAGCTCACCATTTAAATCAACAGAGGCTGGTCAAAACCTCGGCTGACCTTGTTATGCGAGACATCCTTCGTTGACTCTCCGTCAGCTGGTGCAACTTTATTAGATAGGTCTCCACGACCTCATTCACAAGACAATCAAAATGCTTCCCCAACATTTTTGACATAAAACAGTCATTTAAAAACAGGTCATAAATACAGTTTCTATAACGAACTCTCGTCTTTCCACATTGTTTTACATCAATCCTCATTTATTTCATATGTATTCCCATTCTCATCACATCATTTTCCATCTCATCACATCTTTTCTCATTTATCCACATCAGATCTCATCCACTCGCATCTACCCATATCCACATCTCATCACATCATATTCATTCACATCACATATCACATTTATCCCAATTTACATCACATCTCATTCACTCACATCCCGATTCACATGACATCACTTCTCATTCATTCACATCTCGATTCACATCACATCACATCTATTCACGTCCATCACATTCATTTACATCACATCCATTTGCATCCATCACATCACATCCATTCATATCCATCACATTCATTCATTCATATCCACCACATTCATTCTCATAACCATCCTGTCACATACATTATATCACATCACTTCTATCCACATCATATCTCATTCATACACATCTCATCTCATTCATCCACATCCATCCTGTTGGAATTAGGGTTGCAGGAAAGCACACAAAGCTTGGAGAAGAAGAAGCAAGAATGCACACAACACAAAGTGTATTAGATTGTGTCAATGTACAAAAGATAAGTTAGCCCTAGAATGATGGGCATATATACAAGCCGGGGGAAAAAACCTCCTAAAGAGGGAAAAAGTACCCCGGCGGTCCTAAGTGTGTTCACACACATCACTGCCTATGTATATGGCAACAAATCCCCCCTGGGAGTGATGGTGTGAGAACGAGAGCTGGCACTCATGTATAGGGGAGTGCCATGCCCGAAGTAGATCAATCCACAAAGGGGAGCAAGCCCAAAGCTTTATGGAAAGCTTCAAACTTCTCACGAGGAAGTGCCTTTGTGAAAAGATCGGCGAGGTTGTCCTGTGTGTTGGCACATAGGCCAAGCTGATCTCTCCTGCTGAGAGTCTCTCCCTGACATAGTGATAATGCACCTCAATGTGCTTTGTGCGAGCATAAAAAACTGGGTTTCTCGCAACTGCCAATGCGCTCTGACTGTCAGTGTAGATAGAGGTGGCAGACTCCTGTCTAACACCCAAATCAGCCATAAGCCGTGTGAGCCACACACACTCAACCGTAGCTGTGAAAGCTGCCCTGTACTCAGCTTCACAACTAGAAGTGGCCACAGTAGGTTGCTTCTTGCTCAACCAAGATATGCATGAGCTACCGAGCATGAAACAAAAACCACTTGTGGACACTCTTGTGTCATAGCAACCAGCCCAATCTGAGTCCGAAAAGGCATGTAAATCTGGCGGCAACGATCCTCCCTTGGGATAAAACAACCCAAGATGTATGGTGCCACTCAAGTAGCGAAAGATGCGTTTAACTGCCTTCCAATGCTGAGGCCCTGGGCTATGCATAAACCTGCTCACCTGTGAGACTGCAAACTGAATGTCCGGCCTCGTAATGCATACATAAATGAGGCAACCACCAGCTGTCTGATAGAGTGTGACGTCAAAGTGATCTCCAGCATCATGAAGACTCAACTTCAAACCTGTCTCCCTTGGAGTAGCAATAGGCTTGCAGTCTTCAAGGCCAAATCTCCGCAACAATTTCTCAATATACTTTGTCTGACACAAAGCAATACCTCCATCACACTGCTTAAATTGTATCCCCAAATAATGATGTAAATGCCCCAAATCTGACATCTCAAAAGAGGCATTCAAATCAGCCTTAAAATCAGCAATATGACTCTCATTTGGTCCTGTGAGCAGCATGTCATCGACATAGAGAGCAATGATTAGATGTACATCATCCACACGTTTAACATACAAAGTGCTTTCTGCTGGACTATTCTGAAAACCATGTGCAGTCAAATATGCATGTATCTTTTCATACCAAGCTCGTGGAGCTTGCTTTAAACCATATAAAGCCTTTTTCAACCTGCACACTTTGTTTTCCTGCCCTCTTTGAACAAAACCATGAGGCTGTGATACATACACCTCCTCATGCAAATCTCCATTCAAGAACGCAGTCTTTATATCCAACTGATGTACATTCCAACCATTATGAGCTGCCAATGGACAAATGCTACGAATGGTAGTCATACGACAAGTGGGAGCAAAGGTCTCATCAAAATCAATGCCCTTTTCTTGAGCATAACCCTTTGCAACAAGCCTAGCCTTATAGCGATCAACACTGCCATCTGGCTTTTGTTTCAACTTAAAAACCCACTTACATCCCAATGGCCTTTTTACCAATAGGCAAATCACACAAAGACCATGTACCATTCTTCATTATAGCATCATATTCACTTTGCATTGCAGCCAACCAACTTTTTTATTTTTGTGCCTCATCAAATGAAAGAGGTTCTTCCTCTTCACACATACTAGACACAGCCAAAGCATAACAATCTGATGCATAAGAGGCATGCTGAAAACCTGAACGAGTATGACTAGATATAGGTGCATCAATTTACTATCACGCAAGGTTTGCACCAGCCATTTAGGCATACCTCTAGCCTACTGATTTTCAGCCCTATCCTCAATAATTATATCCTGTAAATCTGCATCAGAAATAGGCTGATCTATGATGTCGTTTGAAATCTGCATAGGCTGAATATTTGCCTCATTAGGACTTACATTTGAATTCCCACCTGTAAATAGAGGCAACAACGTATCAAATACATCCCGTGAGCTCACACCTGTCTCTTTGGTACATGATAACAAAGGCTACATAGCATCTTCCACAAAAACAACATCTCGACTAATCAAGATACGCTTTGATTGCGGATGATACAATTTGTAACCCTTGCTCTCAGCACTGTAACCAACAAAAATGCATTTGACAGCCTTATCATCCAATTTTCTGCGTTGTTGCACAGGCACTAAAGCATAGGCCAAGCAACCAAAGACACGTAAGTGACCAATAGAAGGTTTCCTACCATACCAAGCTTCATATGGAGTAATAGACTGCAAGGCCTTAGTGGGACACCTGTTGAGTACATATGCAGTACACATGACAGCCTCAAGCCAAAACGCATGTGGCAAAGCTTGGCTCTTGACCATACATCGTGCCATCTCCATAAGTGACCTATTTTTTCTCTCAGCAATACCATTTTGCTGAGGGGTATACGGCACTGTACATTGGTGTTTTATCCCACGACTAGCCAGAAATGCATCAAACTCTTTAGACATGTACTCCCCCCCTCGATCAGAACGGAGGGTGCCCACATTACAATTGGATACATTTTCAACCATAAGCAAAAACTGTTTGAAGGACAAAAACACTTCGGACTTTGCCTTTAGTGGATATACCCATGCATGCCTTGAGTAATCATCAATGAAAGTCACGAAGTACAAGTGTTTACCAAATGACGGAGTTTGCATAGGCCCACATACATCACTATGTACAAGTTGTAATTTGCGAGTGGCCCGCACAGAACCATCCTTTGGAAATGCAGAATGCTGCATTTTGCCCAAAATACAGCCTTCACAAACATGTTTTAATGGTGCCTCAAGAGGGGGCAATGAAGCAACCATATCAAATTTCTACAAACGCAGCAAACTAGCAAAGTTCAGATGACCAAAACGAGCATGCCATAGTTTTGTATCTGAAACTGCCTTTTCATTAGAAACTGCATTTGCTGAATCTTCCACACACTTGTCATAAGAATTGAGCCTATACAGCCCACGAAACAAGGTGCCAGATACAATAATCGTATCACCAGAAAGTCAAATCATGAATAGTACATCTGTCATCCACAAATTTGACTACAAGTCCAAGTCTAGCAAGCGCAGAGACAGACAATAGATTCTTCTTTATCCCTGGCACATACAAAGCATCTGAAAGTGTGAAAGCGCTGCCATTTGCAGCCGTAAGCATAATTTTACCAACGCCCTTCACTGGGTAAGAAGCATTATTGGCACATGTGACAGTATTCCCATTAGGGACAGCCTCAAGAGAAGTGAACATATCACGATGCGAGGTAATGTGCTTTGTAGTACCACTGTCAAAATACCAAACATGAGAGTCAACAGAAACTGCCAAACATGCATCATGTACAGATGGGTCATACTGGCAATACACGCTAAACGCCCATTCTGTATCCTGCACAACATTTGCGGAATCTGCATTTGTAGAAGCATCCGCTATTGTGGCTACATTTGACTCTTTCTTCTTTGCCTCTTTAGCCTTTAGCTTAGGGCAATTCTTAATGACATGATCATTTGCCTTACAATAGTTACACCTGGTCTTTTTCTTGCCTTTATCAAGAGCCTTCTCAGACTTATTGTTGCTACCTGTGGAAGGAGAAGAAGTTGCAGACCTACTAATAGGAGAAGAAACAGTGGAAGGGGCTGCCTTACCACTTCTTCTCTGCTGCTGGGCAGCAATAAATGCTTAATCAACTGCACGCTGCCTGGCCCTGTTTTGCCTGGACTGCGCTTCTTGCAAGAGCTTGTTGACTAAAGTATCATACTTGACAGCATCAGGTCTGTCCTCAGTAAGAAGTCTCCACGTGGAAGCAAAAGTCTGATATGTCTCAGGTAAAGCATCAAGAACAGTCTGCACAAGAGAATGATCAGGAATAATCTCACCTGCAGAAATCAACTATTCTTTGAGATCTTTAATCTTAGCAAGAAAAACATTCATGTCATCATCTTCCTGCATAATCTTCAATTCTAGCTCTTTACGCAGGTAAGCGATTTTTGCCTCGTTACGACCTGCATACAAACCAGCTAGAATATCCCAAGCCTATTTTGCTGTTTTAGCTGAACGAATATGTGGGGTGATGTTACGTTTGACAAAAAGTGCAATCAAGGCATGAGCCTGTGCATCTTTACCATCCCAACGAGCTTGTTCAGCAGTGGGTAAAACAGCAGCAACAGTAGAGCTGCTAGAACCTGCAACATCCTCAACAGATCCTACATCCACAGAACCTGGACGTACATCCATACCCTGCACAATGTTCCACACTCCTTTTGCAACCAAAACATGCTGCATCATGTATGCCCAAAGTGGGTAGTCTCCATCCAATTTGTCATTAGCAGATAACATGCAAAATACATCATTGCTGTTATCAGCCATGGCCACTGACTGAAACTGATGCAAAAGCTACCTGTAATGAAGCAAAGACTGAACAGAAAACAACTCGTGCTATGTAGCACGGTCCACAATAGAGTACGTATGCTTGTTTTGCAGAAAACTACACTGTCGAAATTTTTACAGAAAATGATGAAAACACCTGTGCAGAACTTGAAATGCAAAAACGGAGCCCGAAACGACCTCAGATGCGATTTCTGAGAACGCAGAGCCCTACAGGCCAATTTGTAGAGTATAGGGACCTACAAGCGCTCGTGAAAGCTCACCTCAATTGGAGAATGTGAGTTAGAGGGTGTTGGCGGCGTAGCCCTGAGAGCCAATGCCTGCTCTGATACCAATTGTTGGAATTAGGGTTGCAGGAAAGCACACAAAGCTTGGAGAAGAAGAAGCAAGAATGCACACAACACAAAGTGTATTAGATTGTGTCAATGTACAAAAGATAAGTTAGCCCTAGAATTATGGGCATATATACAAGCCGAGGGAAAAAACCTCCTAAAGAGGGAAAAAGTGCCCCGGCGGTCCTAAGTGTGTTCACACACATCACTGCCTATGTATATGGCAACAAATGGTCCTAAGTGTATTCACACACATCACTGCCTATGTATATGGCAACACATCCAATCGTTCACATGTATGACTACTCACATCTATCCATACATTCATATTTATCACTTCACATCCACATATATTCATGTCACATCACATCTCTTTACATCACATCACATTCTTTCACATACACATCCACATCCACATCCATTCTTTCACATACATCCACATCCATTCTTTCACATACTCATCCACATCCACTCTTCACATACACATCCACATCCATTCTTCTCATACACATCCACATCCATTCTTCACATACACATCCATATCCATTCTTCACATACACATTCACATCCATTCTTCACATACACATCCATTCTTCACATACACATCCACATCCATTCTTCACATACACATTCACATCCATGTTCATCACATACACATCCACATCCATCTATTCATTCACATCTATCTGATTCACATCACATCTCATCACATCTATTCACATCACATTACATCCATCCATTCATTCATATCTATCTCATTCACATCTATCTGATTCACATCACATCTCATCACATCTATTCACATCACATTACATCCATCCATTCATTCACATCTATCCGATTCACATCGCATCTCATCACATCTATTCACATCACATCTCATTTCTATGCAAGTTTTCAGTTTGATTTTTTTCTTTTGAATACAAGGAGTATTTCTTGAATCAGTATCCCCAAAACTTCTTGATCAAAATTCTGAATTTCATACCAGAATTCCTCGAATTCTATAACCTTGATCCACAGATCAATTCAAAGGTTCTCAACTTAGTTTCAGATTTGGCGGGAGTTCTGAGTGTATTTTTCTAAACTAGTCACACCTTTCCTCAAAATTGACGAAAGAGTTTGGTCTTGGTCGTAGTCTGATTCAAGGTTCGGGTCGGATAGGATTTTTCCTAATCTTTATTTCTTGAAAAGGTTTGATAATTCAGTTACTATTTTAATTAATTTCTTTTTTTTGAATATTCACTTAACTGATTTCTAAATTAGTTACGAATTCTAATGAGGAATAGATTAATCATCGATCTCAATAGATTTCTTGAATTCTCTTTTTACAATTCGTTTGAATATAAAACAATAGAAATTTCTCTCTTAGAGTATTTAATTATTCATTTATCAAATACTCACAGAATTTAAACATAGAATTTAAGAGAATTCTAATTTTGATATAAAAAATTCTTTATGCATCTATTTGTGCATAAAAATCAACTTCAGTGGGAATAACTCTTTTGAAAAAAAAATTATGCATCTATTTATGCATAAAATCAAATTTAATAGGAATAACACTTTTAAAATAAAAAGAATTTCTTTCTGCATCTATTTATGCATAAAAATCAATTTTTATAAGAATAACGCTTTTATAATAAAAAAAATTCTTTACGCATCTTTCTATGCATAAAAATCAAATTTAATAAGAATAACACTTTTGTAATAAAAAAATTCCTTATGCATCTTTCTATGCATAAAAATCAAATTTAATGAGAATAACACTTTTGTAATAAAAAAATTTCCTTTATGCATCTTTCTCTGCATAAAAATCAAATTTAATGAGAATAACACTTTTGTAATAAAAAAATTTCCTTTATGCATTTTTCTATGCATAAAAATCAAACTTAATGAGAATAACACTTTTGTAATTAAAAAAATTCCTTTATGCATGTTTCTATGCATAAAAATCAAACTTAATGAGAATAACACTTTTGTAATAAAAAAATTTCCTTTATGCATCTTTCTATGCATAAAAATCAAACTTAATGAGAATAACACTTTTGTAATAAAAAAATTCCTTTATGCATCTTTCTATGCTCAAAAATCAAATTTAATGAGAATAACACTTTTGTAATTTAAAAAAATCCTTTATGCATCTTTCTATGCATTATAGAAATCAATTTTAATAATTAATATCAGTGATATCCATGCATATTCATAGGTGAATATGTACATGGAGTAATTAGAATATTTCTTTTAGATGTAAGAATGGTGGGAATTACTCTTTTGGAATAACATAAAAATAAACTTTCTTTTCCACAAAATTTTGAAAAATTTTGCCATAACCTCCTTTGTATGGCTGTGAGCTTTTATATAGTAAGTATTTATGAAAGAGAAATAAATACATTCACATACATACATACATACATACATGCATATTCTCAAACATACCTATCTTCCTACATATATACATACATACATATATACACACGTGTACAATACATACATACATACATGCATGCATACTTCCAAACATATACATGCATGCATACATACATACCTACATACCTACCTTCCTACATATAAACACGCATTTTATGTCAAAGAAACTTAAATATAGGCACAAACATACCTATCTATATACCTTTCTTCCAATACATACAATTTATGACAAGGATACTTCAACTTTTCATGCATACTCAAAGACCAATATTTATTTCAACACAAGTAAAAACAAGTATACCCGGTTCATATTTTCTTACAAAAAGATTGAGTTCACATTTCCTTACAAGAAGATATATGGTTGGTACAACTCCTTTACCATAGCGTCACAAGCTACCTACAATAAGACTTTAGAGTACGTGACAGTATACTCCATCCCAAAGCAAGACAAAAATATTGGGTTCAAATTTTCTTACAAAAAGATTGACTTCACATTTCCTTACAAGCTTAAGTAGGCACAAACATGAGAGGCTTGATTAAAGCTTAAGTATAGGCACAAACATCCTTGCTTCGAGGACATGATAGTATATTGCCCACATCCTCTGGTGATAGTGTCGGTTGATGCATTACCATATCCTCATTCTTATGTAATCCCAAAACTCGCAAGAAGACAAAATAGATATGCTTACATGCAAAGTAAGACTTTCCTCTAGATTCTCTTTGCATGAAATCAGGACATGTACACCAAGGTTGTACCTTGATGTGTATAAAATAGTCCTCTCCACTCTCACATGCCAAATGAAAAATAGAGTAGGGGGACGGCTGCATTGCGCTCTCATTAAGGACTATCACTGTCATGGCCTCAACACTACCAATCCTCTTTTCTGCCTCTTTGGAAATCCAATGTCGCCACTTGGTTGATGTAAGATTCCTCCCCCCAGCCCTCATGATGTCCAGTATCTTCCCGTGTAATTCATTCCCCTCTTCAGAAATATAAAAGATCTTGTTTCTACCTGTTTTGGCCTAGAGAGAGAAAATATTCTAGAGAGATAATATTCAGATTTTAAATATTTTTGGATAGAAAAACACCTCATCTTATTAAAATAAGTTCCCCTAAAACAGAAGTTCAAAAAGATTTTCAGAAGGTGCATTAGAAATTAAGTATAATCTGTTCAAGAGGCATTATCCTGGGGGTGAAGATTTTTTTGAAATTTTAAATTAAGGTTCCTATGGACCAATAAGATTCATCCAAATGTAGAGAGGAGATATATAGAAGAATAAAAGAAAAATCCTCCAAAAATGAGTAAATACTCACATAAGATGAAGAGTTGACTAAGGACAAGGTTAATAGTTAAAAAAGAGAGATATTTAGGTGAAATGATGCATTTTTGACACCTCTGCATGGGAGAATTCCCCTCATGAAGAGGGCGCCTATTTCACATGCTTGAATGAGTTTTAAACTCCCAAATAATGAGATATTTTCATCTCTCCTGTTTCAACTAGATCCAAAAAGTGACCAAAACTCCAAAAATGATCAAAAATTGACCAAACTGATCTGGAAAATTCTAGAATCAGTTGGCTTGGTTAGAGGCTCACTTTTTCCTATAAATAGAATCCCTCCCCTTTGTTGAAACTTAATAGTGTTTTATGCACTGTTACTCTGCTCCTCCCAAGCCAAGAATTGTGAATTTATTAATAATTCACTAGTTTTTGACATTTCCCTCTTCCAAAGATTGGTGGCCACTCTTGTTACAAACAAGAGTTGAACCCTCAAACCATCAAGCCAAAGGAAAACTCCAAGAAATTATGTAAATAGAGATTCTTGTATTTTTTTTATTGATTTTATATTTTTCTAATGTTTATGATTGTTTGAAGTGATAAATGGATGTTATGCCTTGCTCGAAAGGCTTTTCCCCTCTCTCTTCTTAGAATCAACCCTTCTTTATCCTAGTTAAGTGAAAATTATTGGAATTAAACTTTTTATAATGTTTTCTCTTGGATCGGTTCCACAAAACCTCTTTTTCCTTAATTCCCAATTTCCTAATGAGAATCCTTGATCTCTCATCAGAGTAATCTACCCATCATTTGACTGATTGTCCAACTAGATTCTTGGTGATTTTGGTCAAATGAAAACTAATTTAGTTCACGGTAGTCTATTCTTTGTATTAAGGAACTGGAATCGGTCACGAAGTTTTTGCTTGATTCAAATCGAGAGATGGACAAGTAGGTTTACTGTCCGACCCTCTCGTAGTCTAACCAAATTCATTCGGTTTAGTCCTAACAAGGATTTACTTCAGATAAACATCTATTTTTGGTTAAATACCAATTTAGTGATTTAACCAATTAAAATATCTAAAGATATTCTTTCTACCACATAATTTCTCAACCTTAATTCCCTGGTAGAATTATGGTGAAATTTCATCTTTTGACACTAAAAATTAATTTCAATTCTTTCTTTACTTAAATATCATAAAATTTTCTTTTAACTAAATACCAATATCTATTTTTTTGAATAAGCTTGAAATCCCTCTTTTTTCTCATTTAATGAGTGCAATCCAAATGTCATGGGAATTCCTCTTTCATCATAAAATAAATCTATCTAAAATTCCTCTTTAAATTAAATAAAAATATTCAATATTCCACATATAGCAAGAATTCTTCTTTTTCCATTTAAATGATTGAATTCCAAATATGATGGAAATTCCTCTTTCATCATTTAAATTTATTCATGCATAAAATAATTTTAACTAAAGTTTCTCTTAATTATTAAATAAAAATATCTATTAATTTAAATATGACAAGAATTTCACTTTTTTCATTTAAATGATTTAATTCTAAATATGATGGGAATTCCTCTTTTATCATTTAATTTTTTCTTATGCATAAAAAAAATTTGACTAAAATTTCTCTTAAAATTGAATAAAAATGTCCATTAATCCAAATATGACAAGAATTCCACTTTTTCCATTTAAATGATTGAATTCCAAATATGATGGGAATTTTCCTTTTATCATTTAAATTATATTCATGCATAAAATAATTTATTTAAAATTCTTCTTTAATTTTAAATAAAATATCCATTATTTTAATATTCTAAATTTTCTCTTTCTCCATTGGAATAGATGGATCTCCATTATCATGGGAATTCCTCTTTTATCATAAAAATGAAATTACTCAAAATTTCTCTTTTTCTCTAATTAACTATTTATACATAAATAATAAAATTTAATTTTCCATGGATATGATGAGAATTATTCATTTAGCATAGAATGACTAATCCTAGAATATGATAGGAAGTCCTCTTTTCACATTATGCATAAAAATGGTTTATGTGTTAATTTCTAAAAAATTTGCCATAGCTCCACTACTATTACTGATAATTTTCAATAATTTTGAAAAGCATAAGACTTAGTAATACACTTATGATAGATTAACTATCAATAGATCTAAATCCAATTTATGGATCTAAATCATAATTTTATCATAATTTGTGTAACATAAAAGCATTAAAAAGCCTTTTCTTAGGCTCTAGCTTGACTAGCATAGAGTTTGATTTTAGAATTGAGAATTGCTCCATGAGAAGCATCATTTGAATAGAGAATTGGTCATAGGAATGACCATTCTTTGGGGGAGAGAGAGATATACTTAAAAAACATCCTAATTAAGCATAAATGTAAATGTTTTGTGATAATTCATTAGAATTTTTTGGATAGTTTCATTTGCATTGAAAAACCATTCATTTAAATACTTCTCAAGCTTGAGAGGGGTTGAGAAGTGAAAAACATTTAGAAGATTAAAGAAAAAACCATAAAGTCACATCTTACCTCTTGTTTTGCTTGCCTCTTTATTCTTAGAAAAAGCCCCCAACCAATCAATTGGTTAGTTTGTTGAGAGGAAAGCTCCAAGGAAGGTTGAAGAGAGAGAGAAGCTCCAATCTCTCCAAAATGTAGAGGATTTTTAGGGGATAATAGAAAATATGCTTATTCTAATGTAATATTAGCATGGTCTAGTTCATAGATGAGAATACAAAAGAATGAGGGCCTATTTATAGGTGAGGGAGTCCACTAGCCGAGTCCAACTAAGTTCTAGAATTTTCCACCAGTTTAGCTCCCTTTTTGATTTGGTTTGATCCAGGAGAGAGGAGAGATAAAAATATCTTAATATTTTTGAATTTAAAACTCATTCACATGTGTGAAATAGGTGCCTCCTTGAAGTCTCCCCCTTTCCTTACCAAGGTGTCAAAATTGTATGATTACTCCAAATATCTCATTTTTTTAGTAATATCTCATAGTTTTTAACTAATAAACCTTATACTCAGTCAACTCTTCATCTTATGTGAGCATTTACTCATTTTTGGGTATTTTCTTTTATTCATTGGATTTATCTCATCCCAACACTTGGATTAATCTTATTGGTCCATAGGAACCTTAATTGGACCATAATCTAATTTTTTTAGAAAATCTTGACCCTTAGGCTAAGGTCTTTTAAATCATTTTTAATTGATTCCTAATGCACCTTGGAAAATTTATTTTCATTTTTTATTTCAAGAAAACATATTTTTGATATTTGTAGAATTTATATATCCAAAAATATCTCAATATTGAATTACCACTCTCTAGAAATTTTCATCGCACTAGGCAAAAACAAGAAAAAATAATATTTGTTTGTATTCAGAAACAGGGAATGATTATAGGGGATTGAAGTAAAGCTTATTCATTATTCAGGTTGAGGAGTAATCTTACAGTATGAAAAAGGATACCTTGAACTATGTTAAGAAATGTTTAGTTTATCAAAAAGTCAAAGCAACGGTAATCAAGTTACCTAGAGTCCTTCAACTCTTAGATGTGCCCCAAATAAAATGGGAATGTATCAGTATGGATTTCATCACACTTAGTTAAAGGAGGGTATGCTATTATGGTATAGTTAACAAGTTGACTAAAGTAGCTCGCCTTGTTCCCATAAAGAAGATCTATATAGATATGCCAACATAGCCAAGATATTTCTTGAAGAAATTATCAAACTCCATAACTCCCTCACACGATAATCAGTGAAACAAAGACTCTAAATTCACCTCTAGGTTCTAGATTGCTCTATTCGAGTGGTCTATAGGAACTCATTTGGATATAAGCTTAGCGTATCACCCTAATTTAGATGGTAAACCGAGAGGGTAAATCAAGTAACATAAGACATTATTTGAGCTTATTGTAGCCAAGAACCCCACAAATGGATAACTCATCTTTATTTAGTAGAATTTGCTTATAATTCTTCTTCCCATTGAAGCTTAGGTATGTCTCCATTCAAGGCTTTATACAAGCAAGAATGTATTACACCCTTGCCTTGTTCCAACCCCTTAATTAGAGTTGATTCTACCAAACAAATGTTTGATAAGATGGAAATTCAAATGAATCCTATCCCCATTAGAACTTGAAAGCAGCTCAAGATCGACAAAAAAGCTATGTTGATTTATAAAGATCTGCTAGAGCCTGTGAAGAAGGAGATATGGTATTCCTTAGAGTTTGACCTAAAAGAAGTTCTTTAACCTTGGGCAAATTTTGGGAGAGATATTGTGGACCCTATATCATAATCAAGAAAGTTAGAGAGCAAGCTTATGAACTTTTATCACCTCCCCATCTCCAAATCCATAATCTGTTTCATGTTAATTTACCAAAGAAATATGTTCTAAATGAGGCTCATATTTTAGATGACAAACTCATAGAACTTAAAGGCTAGATCAAGATTCCCATGGAACGAGAGAAAATTTTAGATATTCAAGAAAAACCCTTAAGGAATAGGCTTATTCGTGAAGCCCTAATACAATGGAAGTTCTACTTAGTAGAAGATGCTACTTGGGAGTGACTCAATAAAATCCATCAAAACTTTCCCTCCTTTGCAAGTTGAGGACAACTCAATTTTTTTTAGTGGGGGAGCCTATAAGGTGACCCCTACCCCCTACTCATGATAATAACTCTTAGTGATTTGAAAAAATTATGTGCTTAGATGGTAAATCTTGATAGAAACTTTAAACTAAAAATTAAATTAGAATTAATTTGATTTTGTGTGACCTATGTTTATTAGAGAGGGCTTGAACCCTGGGACTTAACTTCATCACAGTTGGTTGCCATAGTTGGCCTCTTTTTTTGTGTAAATAATCTAGGACAA
Organism: Cibotium barometz; assembly: GCF_041138505.1. NCBI lineage: Eukaryota > Viridiplantae > Streptophyta > Polypodiopsida > Cyatheales > Cibotiaceae > Cibotium > Cibotium barometz. The sequence continues at coordinate 43,487,328 of NC_141049.1, forward strand.
AGAGTGAATCAAACCACATTACTATGCTTATGCAAGTGCCATGGGTTTGTGTATATTTTTGACCACCAATATACATTTGTATGGTGAAGGTAACTTTGGAGTAGATGCATAATAAGTGCACCACTCATATAAGGGACTAGACATTACCTTTAGAAACATTGACATCTCAAATGTGCGATCTTCCCTCTCAACTTCACATGGCTACCATAATGAAACTAGAAAAATGAGCGACACAGCTTCCACATTTGTTGGCAAACCAAGGTCAAGTTTACTCTCATAAAAAAGCTTATGAAGCATATCTTTTGGCAAAAAAAGCCTAATAGAAGGGATGCTGAGGCCATATGGGTGGCCAAAGGTGAAAAGGGTCTTGCTATCATTACCTTAGGACTCATTGAGACCATTTCATCCACCATCATATTGCCTTAGGAATCAGTGAGACCATTTCATACACCATCATATTGATGGTGTATGAATCAGTGAGACCATTTCATACACCATCATATTGATGGAAAAGAAACCTCTTTTAAGGTATGGGAAGAGGTAGAAAAACTCTTTGGTGTGTCCAAACCAAAAGTTTAAAGATCAGCCTACTTATTCAATTTTTTTGATCTTAACATGAAAAGAGAAGACTCTTTGCAGCACATTTAAATCACATGAAAAGTCTTACTAAACCTGTAGGTATCAAACTTACTATGGAAGAAGACATTTCCTAATGATTTATTGCGTGAAAGTTTGCCAAGGAAGACTAGATAACATTGTCACATCACTACACTTAAAAATTTACCATCTCCAAAACTAGTGGACATAATTGCATCTTTTAAAGAGAAGAAGATCATCAAGAGAAGAAAGGCAACTATGAAGGGGATTTCTCAAACAAAGGAGGCTACAAGAAGCATAGACCAAATATATCCTTCAAAGGACCATTTCAAAAGAAGAAATTTGCAAAGAAGTCTTGCAACTTCTGTCGGAAAAACAACCATGAAGAGAAGGATTGTTTCTATAGAAACAAGGCTCAAAATGCCTTACTTACAAAAGTGAAGTAGATACAAGTGGAGATGAATCTAAGGAAAAAGTAGGAGCCTTAGTAAAGGCCAACCACTATATCAAAAATAGCTAGGCTTTCTAGATTAGCTAGAACGACCTACTTATTAGTCACTCATCTATCCTAAACTAGTTATAAACATAATTACAGTCTAGCATAAGGCATCATAAAATGGCATTATAAACCAACTAGATGGGCAGTCGAGTGGTCATCATCATAACCATCATAGAAAATAGTAACTAGGACTAGCATTATCATCATAGATACTTTGTTGAGGGAGGGTGTTAGGATATACATCAAAGTAACATGTATGTGGGGCTAAGGGCACATGGTTTAATGGAGTTAAAATCCATTCTCAATAGCTAGTATATGGCAAATATATTCACCTATGTAGGTAAGAACAACTCGTGGGTGGTGAATATAGGTAGATAGAGACATTCAAGGGCATGATTTCTAGGAGATGGTGTGGCCACTATACGATTCTAGGAGATGATGTGGCCACTTTATGGTGCTACAATTAGGGGAGATAATGTAGGAATCCTAAACACTATACAAGGAACTTATAGGTTACCCTATGGACCCTAATTACCACCTATCCTACCACTATATCCCACCTTCATCAAGGATTACCTCGAGATCAATCAAGCTTTGATCAAAGAACAGCTCGATGAAAGTGAATATGCATGCAAGGCTGAACTCCCTTAGTCTCAAAGTCATGCATGACTTTGAGATAACTCTATATGACAATTCAAACTTAAACTTACATTAATATTTCATAAAAAATGCAATTACAAGAGTTTGAGTTTTTGGTTCAAGTAATTTATAAGTGTGGCACTCATCAAGGTGGCCAGTTTGGACCCCTAGATGATAAAAATTGGACATCTAGGTGCAAAAATGGGCCTCTAGAAGCTTTTAGGTTGGGATTCTTAAGCCAAAGTGCAAACTCCTAGCTTTTGCTTCTCGCTATTTCCTTTTGCTATTTTAGGCTCCATCTACCTTCTTTTAACCTTTTTCTTACATCATGATTTTGTAGGTTTAAGTTCTTGGCCCATGATTCTGTAGGTTTAAGTTCTTGGCCCATGATTCTGTAGGTTTACTCGTACACCGTAATTCTGGTCATACGTTGTGATTTTTGCCATGACTATAGAATCACACCAATTTTTACTATGACTGTAGAATCACATCGCTCGTACGCCATGGTTTGTCTATACACTTTGGATTTTGATCACGTCAATTTTTGTTGTGACTGTAAAATCATGTCGATTTTGTCAGCTACAGAATCATGTCAATTTCTATCATGAATCTCGTCACTCGTACACCATAATTTATCCATACATCATGGTTTTTTATCACATCAATCACGCCAATATAGAGATAAGATAAGGTGTTGCTATTTTTGACCTCATAATCCCAAAAAGTGTCGAGAATATCGCAAAGATAATCATGACCATTATTACGGGTGTGATTTTATAGGTTTTACCCAAAAATGTGATTTTGCATAAAATTGAAAATTCGATTTTTGGAAAGCTTTTGATGTTTTTTCTTGACCAAATTGTCCACTATGGGGCTCCTAAGTGTAAAGATCAAGATTAATTTTTGTGATTTTTGTCTCTTAACTTCATTAATAAAAAATAGCATATTAGTGAAAATGAGTAAAAGCCAAGAGTTTTGTTTTACTTTTTATGATTTTTTTAAAAAATGATTAAGCTACCTAGTATGAATGCTAACATGCTAATGTAATCAAACACACAAAAAAACCTAGTTATTATACAAGAATTAAGCATCTAAGCTCTATGTTACAATATAAAATGGAGCAAAAGAAAGTAAAACACAATTTTCACACAAATCTCCCCATCAAATCCCACTCTTATTCGTGGCACTCACTATTCAAGAGTGTGTGGTTAAACCATAAATTAGAGAAAAATAAAGGATAAAGCCAAGGGATTGCTCCCCCCACCACTCACATCGGCACCAAAATGATAAAGCCACGAGATTTCTCCTCGACAGTGGCACCAAAAATGTTAAGGCTAAGAGATAGCTTCAAGGGAACCACTCACCTCACATCATGGGGATCTTCCTGATGGACACACTCGTAACCCTTGAGGTCTCCAAGATCAACACCACCATGGGTATCTTACCATTTGCATTATCCCATGAGCATTGCCACACCGTCGTGTTGCACTATAGGCACTACTCCCTCCTCCCTCCTCTCACCTCAAATCACTCACACACACTTACTAGCATGTATTCAAGAGAAGATTAGAGAGAGGTTTAGCAAGAGGGAAAGCTCAATTGTATAATGGGAGGGTGTACTTGCATTATGAGAGAAATTACCTTATATACATGGCCACAAGTGTTCACACACACTTAAACTATGGACGAGTAGGTACCCAAAGCTTCTATTTGGCCTATTTCTTGTGCATTGGTTCATCTCATGATACATTGATGCATTACAACACTAGGGAGCACATCCTAGCTCACTAATAGATGCTATAGAGTGGAAAATGCCATTAATTATCCATCATACCTTTATGGGTGCCCATCCAAGTTTAAAATTTGGATACCGTTACTTCATGGCTTGTTTGTACATGAGTTTAATATATCCATTCTTAACATTTTATGTAGATTACTAATGCTTTGGCATATAATTAGGTGTAGCAACCTTGTTAACCATAAAATGGGTTAGCCCAATAGCCCTTTGAAAGATGAAGAATTGGTTTTATAGGACTCATTAGTTCTACCATACAAAAAAACCAAGGCTTCTATATCATAGTAGCCACAAATTACTTTGCAAAGTGGGGAGCTACTAGGAACACTATCACTGTTGCTATATCATAGTAGCCACAAATTACTTCACAAAGTGGGCAACTACTAGGAACACTATCACTTCTGAATTTTTATATGAGCGGGTCATTTCCAGATTTGGATGATCTTTGGAGATTGTAAGTGACCACCAAGGATCACACTTTGTCACATGAGGTGATTCATCAGCTTATGAAAGGCTTTATGATAGTGCACAAGAATTTTTCATCCTACTAGTAATCCACAAGCCACAATGGCCAAGTAGAGAGCACGAATAAGATACTATGCGACATTCTAACAAAAATTGTTCAAGCAAGTAGAACGAATTGGGAGCATAAGCTTATAGCTACTCTATGGTCTATGAGCTTATCGAACATCTTATAAGGTAGCAAACTCTGGGGATTGGAACCTTTTCAAGTCAGTGAAATTACTCCACAAGGGTCCCTTAGAATTGATACCCTAAATGGGTACATCAATGAAATTGTTCCACAAGGGTTGCATAATTGAGACCATGGATGGTATTGAAACCCATGGATACACCAACGGGAGAAAATTAAAAATTATTATGGACCCGTGACATAAGATATGTTGGCCCAAATACATAAAAAGAGGTAGGAAGAGAAAGGACAAGACAAGATGAAAAGACTTGGCCCAAGAGGAGGCATTAGCGAGGATCAATAAAGCAAAATAGAGAATTGGCAAAACCTTATCAGTAAACATGGCTACACTATCATACATGGGGAAGATGATAACATGGATATCGAGCCTGCAAGGGTTAGTATTCAACTATCTGTGTCCAAAAACACCAATACAAGTATAGATATGCTTAATGCAGGAGCCAGTCCACAACTTGATGTCATATGAAACATGGGAATCCTTGGGAAAACTAGAGTTAATACTAACCAATGTTAAGGTGTGAAGTTTCCATGTGGTAGTATATTTAAGGTTGAAGGATGTCTAAATGTATAAATTCTTGTTAGCAATAACCCTGTGGGGGGTGGTGGCTGGAAAGTTATATATAATACCTACAAGTGGAGTAGGCATTGCTAGGAAGATCATGGATTGTTGCATTAGATTGTTCCATATAATGGAAGGAATGGATCATCCAAGTGTAAAAAAAAGATTGCCAAATAAAGGCATCCTTTTGGTTCCTAAGTCAAGAATAAGATCTGACTTCGACAATGACTCAAGGGAGTTCAAGCTCTAGCACAATGATCTGATGAGCCAAGAGATTGGCACCAAGGAAAGGTAATTAAAGGGAAGAGCTTTGATAGTTCCCAAAAGCAGTAGATTTTCACATTAGCAAACAAGAAAGTAGGGATTCCAATCAACCTTCTAAAAGCACAAGTTTTCTCTATGAAGAACTAAAGAGGTTTGGCTACCAAAGCAGAAGAGAGATAAGCCTCTACCGTAAAACTAGGAAGAGAAATGCCACCAATGGCTTTAGAGAGAACATAATCAAGTTAAACCAAGTAAAAAATTGTTGGGTGCTAAGATTCTAAAAAGGGTACAAAAGGGTACAAAAGGTTAACGTGCTACTGAAATACTATAGATCAAGCAATGATGGAGGAATGGACAAGTTAATGCTAATAAAGGGAGAGAGGCCATTGAAGGTAAACAAGCAATGATGTGGAAATAAAACTACAAGTATAACCTTATCTCATTGATGAGCAAGCTGAAAAGAATTAGCAGGAAGTGATAGAACCAGAACTACCAAAGCAAAAAATATCAGTGAGACAAGGGTAAGTGCAAAGTTGAGGAGGAAACTACCACATAGTCTTCGTCTGATGCAACGACCAATTTTATCCAGTGTGACTGTTGGAAGAGGAAACATGCTCAAAAAGGGAACTAGAAGATCTCTAATAACAATACCCTTTTGTAACTAGATAAGGAAAGGCTACCATAGATTGAAGGGGAAGAAGCTCAAAGCTTAAGGTAATTCTTGCAAAAAAGGGAGATTAATTAAGTCAAGTTGTGCCATATCCATAAGGTGGTTCAAGGTGGAGCACACTCATACTCTCCTCATCCTAAACATAACTCAAGGTTAGGTTGATCAATCTAAGGAGTCATGGGTATGAAATCATGATAGTTGACATGAAAAAATAGGAGATAGTCATAGTCCTAAAGTAACTTGGATTTTCATGCCAAAAATGCATCCAATAAGCAAGAAAGACAAACCCAATAGGTCATTAGGGTTCCAAGACATAGAAAATCACTTCAAAAGAGAAGAACTCATAAGATTTTTTGACATAAAAAACCAACATATACTCATGACCATGAGTAACTTGAGTTTTTCACGCTTAAAGAGATTGTCTCAAGGGCAACAAAAATAATACAAGATGTTTCATTATGACAAGGGAATTCAGAATCTGAGCTCAGATTAATAGAACTCAAAATATTTTTTAACGTGAAAAAATAGTAGATACCCACAAAATAGTGAGTAACTTGAGTTTTTTTCATGCCTAAAAAAGTTGGTTTACAAGTAGCAAAAATCAAAAAGTCTGTGTGACATGAGAAGGCATAAACTTGGCTCAAATTAACAAAAATTAGAAGATTTATCAACATGAAAAACCAATAAATTAGAAGATTTATCAGCATGAAAAACCAATAAATACTCACGAATGTGAGTACTTGAGTTTTTCACACCCAAAAATTTACAACAAAATAATGACCTGAGGTGATAAGAGGATAGTAGAGGCTGTAGGAGGCCATGGGACGGATTGATGATCCTACCAATATCTGCTCATTTGGACTTTATCTTGAAGGCAAAGCACACCACTGGTTTAGGTCACTAAACCCACTTAAAAGGGCCAGCTCTACTGTGAGGTTTGAGACACACTTTCATAGTGGGACTTTGTCCCAATGGAGCAAGATGGAGCCTCATTACACCTATATATAACCACAAGCAAGAGGAGGGAGAGACCATATAAGGTTACAAAGCGAGAATTAAGCATCTCCACATGAGATGCAGTACTTGAATGATCTATCACTCTCATCATCTATCAATTCATGATCAGTCTTAAGAGCAAGAGGCTTCATCAATCAGGTATCTCCAAATGAGACGTAGCACTTGGATGATCTATCACTCATTGATCAATTTATGATCATCCCATCTCTATAGACCTAGGCAGATGAGTGTTGCCCTAGATATATAACCTCAAGCAAGAGGAGGGAGAGACCATGTGGGTTTACATTATAAGAACCAATATCTCCAAATGAGATGCAACACCCACGTGAAAAATGTTGGTATCACTCATCGATTGATTTATGACCGGTAATAAGAGTAAGAGGCTTCATGGCCATCTCTATAGGTCTAAGCCCTACATATTTGATGAGTGCTGCCACTAGGCAATAGACCTAGCAGATAACCTATAAGATAAGGATGTGGAAGGTGTCCACCCAAACTAAGAGATAGGAGACGCATCATCAAAAGCCTCAAGAAATGACCAAGGGTTCCCAACCATCACTAGCTAGAGTCCTAGTTAAGGACATGAGCATGGATGAGTTAGCAGAGAACTTGCTCAACTGTTTAGGCTAGCAAGGCAGGGCTAACCCCAAGGGCATCCCTAGCCAACACCTCAGGCTGGACACCCACACTTATTTCCATAGAGAGATATGGTTTGGTGTGAACTCTACCACCACCAAAATTATACAAGTACAAAGTGTCCAATGTTAAGGCCTAGACATCAACAATTTTATGCTCATTGCTAGTGCCACAAAAACTACAACCATTGGCCTTACCAACCCCACCATTCACTCCTCAAAGCTCCAATGCCTACCTATCAAAACCCCTTATCGTGAGGTATGTATAGAACCCCTAATTGCCATATCCACCTTTGGTACTACTGCCTCAGTCGGTTTCTCCAGGAACTGCTAGTACAATAATATTTGGTGAGTTTGCCCACAGAAACAAAAAACCAAGAACAAGAGAACTATGAGTCTTATTACTAATAAGACCCATATGAGCAATAACAATATGACCCCTATGGGTATCTTCACCCATAGACTACACCTCTCTAGTTGAATCTATGGTGCAACAAATAGTGAGAGACCTCAACAATATGGTACATAGGCCACCGCCTTTGCAATGTTTCCAATGCAAAGGCAAGAGAGTGAGGTTTATTTCTTCATGAGAGAGAGACTGCTTCTCACTGTGAAGAGAAGAATCTTAAGACAAAGAAATGGGGGCGTGTGCAGAGTGTGCAGAGAAGTGAGAACTATTTCTTCTGATGATTAACAATGCCTCATGACTCTTCCTTCTGGACCCTTTTTTGATCAGTATGACCATGCTGAACATATTCCACAATATACTTACTCCAACTTGGTGTAGTTGAAATTTGGAATAATGTGACATTATGAATTGGCTGTTAAATTTGACATGAAGCACAGTTACGAACAAAATTTTCAGCATCCGCATGCATGGTAGGCCACCATTGCCCATCCTGAGATATATGTCGCACACAAGTAGTAGCTGATGCATGGATTCCACCGATACCCGCATGTGCCCATTCCAAGATCTCCTCATATTGATCAGGGTTAGGTATAAGTCGCAACACTCCATCATTACCCTGACGATATAATCTCCCTGAGATTAACTTGAATGGTCACCATAGGTCCACATTAGGACCCGCTAGTTGTATCTGCCCACTTGTCAAAATTTCCAAGATGGGTTCAGACCATTTAGGAGCTGTCTCTACAAGGAAAAGTGTTGAATCTAACATATCATCATCCACACCCACAGGAGCTTCGCCAGAGGTGATTCGAGACAAATGATCTGCCCTAAGATGAGTTGTACCTTTTCGGATTGCCACTTCAAAATCAAACTCAAGAAGGATGATAAACCACCTCACAATCCTTCCGGTTGCACAAGGCTTATTCACCAAATATAGCAATGCTTGATGGTCCACAAAAAATACGAATTTGTTTGCCAAAAGGTAATGGCGAAACTTTTTCACTGCATATATCATGGACAAACCTTCTCTTTCTGTTGTGGTATAATTCTTCTCAGCATTGTTCAACTGTCGACTAGCATATGAGATTGGGAAAACCTTATTATGTTCTCTCGATTGAGCCAAAATACATCCAATTGCAAAGTTTGAAGCATCAATATGGACATGAAAGATTTGGTTCCAATCTGGTGCCCGTAAGATGGGTGCAGTCACTAATGCTTGCTTCAACTTTTCAAAGGATTCCTCACACTCATCAGTCCAATTAAACTTTACAAGAAGAGCATATAATGGTCTGGCTAGGACAGCGTACATGTAGATGAATCAACGATAATAGCCACAATGTCCCATGAATGTTTGTACCCCTTTAGGGTTGATAGGCCGAGGTAATGAGACAATGACATCAATTTTATCCATATCTGTTGAAATCCCATTGTGAGAAACAATATGGCCCAAGATTTTCCCTTGTCTTACCATGAATTTGCACTTGTCAGGATTCAAGCATATACGATAAACCTGACACTTTTGAAACACAAGTCTGAGGTGTTCTATGTGATCATCACGCTCTTGTGAGTGAACACATAAATCATCCATGAAGATCTCAAGAAATTGCCTAAGGTACTCCTTGAATACATGACTCATTAACCGCTGAAAGGTTGCTGGTGCATTTATTAGACCAAATGGCGTAACACGATAGGCAAAGATGCCATCTTCAGTAGCAAAGGCTGTCTTGTGTTGATCCTTTGGATCAATTGACACTTGATTGTAACCGGAGAATCCATCCAAGAAACTATATGCCTTTTTCCCTGCAACTCGTTCCAGAACATGATCCGTGATTGGAAGTGGGTAATGATCACGTACAGTAGCTGCATTTACCTTCTTGAGGTTTACACATACTCGAAGTTTTCCATTTTTCTTGGGCACCACTACAATAGGGGAGACCCATTCAGTGTGTTCAATCTCATAGATAAATTCTGCCTCTAAGAGCTTGTCTATTTCTTCTTTTATCTGTAAGATTCCTCTCCCAACCCCCTTTTTGATGTCTAGTATATTCCCCTGTAATCAATTCCTTTTCTGAAATATAAGAGATCTTGTTTGTGACTGTTTTAACCTAGAGAGAGAAAATATTCTAGAGAGAGAATATTCAGATTTTGAATATTTTTGGATGGAAAAATATCTCTTATAATTCAGATGAGTTCCCCTGAAACAGAAATTTAAAAAGAATTTTCCAATGTGCAATTGGAATTAATTGGAAATAGGTATAAAGAACCTTAGCCTAAGGGTCTAGATTTTCATAAATCTTTAGACTATGGTCCAATTAAGGTTCCTATGGGCCAATAGCATCAATCCATGTGTAGGGAGGAGATAAATCCAAATTGTAAAAAAAGAAAATACCCAAAAATGAGTAAATGCTCACATGAGGTGAAGAGTTGAAAATGTACAAGGTTTATTAGTAAAAAACTATGAGTAATATTAAAAATATGAGATATTTTGGGTATAATGATTTTATTATGACACATATGTAAGGAAGGGGAGTCCCTTAAATGCTCACATAAGATGAAGAGTTGAAAATGTACAAGGTTTATTAGTAAAAAACTATGAGCAATATTAAAATGATTCCATTATGACACATATGTAAGGAAGGAGAGTTCTTTAAAGGAGGTGCATATTTCACATAAGATGAAGAGTTGAAAATGTACAAGGTTTATTAATAAAAAACTATGAGCAATATTAAAAATATGAGATATTTTGGGAATAATGATTTTATTATGACACATATGTAAGGAAGGGGAGTCCCTTAAATGCTCACATAAGATGAAGAGTTGAAAATGTACAAGGCTTATTAGTAAAAAACTATGAGCAATATTAAAATGATTCCATTATGACACATATGTAAGGAAGGGGAATTCTTTAAAGGAGGTGCATATTTCACATGCTTGAATAAATTTTAAACTCATAAAAATTGAGATATTTTATCTCTCCTCTCTCCTCATTCAAGTCTAGTTCCAAAAAGTTAGCTTAACTGACCTAAAAATGGTCAAAAAGTGACCAAACTGACTTAGAAAATTCTAGAATCAGTTTGTTTGGTTAGGAGCTCAAATTTTCCTATAAATAGAAGCCTCCCCTTGTTGGAAAAGATATAGAGTCTTATGCCTTGTTACTCTACTCCACCTAAGCCAAAATATATAGAGTCTTATGCCTTGTTACTCTACTCCACCTAAGCCAAAATATATAGTGTCTTATGCTTTGTTACTCTACTCCACCTAAGCCAAAATATATAGTGTCTTATGCTTTGTTACTCCACTCCACCTAAGCCAAAATATATAGTATCTTATGCTTTGTTACTCTACTCCATCTAAGCCAAAATATATAGTGTCTTATGCTTTGTTACTCTACTCAAGAAAATACCCAAAAATGAGTAAATGCTCACATGAGGTGAAGAGTTGAAAATGTACAAGGTTTATTAGTAAAAAAACTATGAGCAATATTAAAAGTATGACATATGTAAGGAAGAGGAGTTCTTTAAAGGAGGTGCATATTTCACATAAGATGAAGAGTTGAAAATGTACAAGGTTTATTAATAAAAAATTATGAGCAATATTAAAAGTATGACATATGTAAGGAAGGGGAGTTCTTTAAAGGAGGTGCATATTTCACATAAGATGAAGAGTTGAAAATGTACAAGGTTTATTAGTAAAAAACTATGAGCAATATTAAAAATATGACATATGTAAGGAAGGGGAGTTATTTAAAGGAGGTGCATATTTCACATGCTTGAATGAGTTTTAAACTCATAAAAATTGAGATATTTCATCTCTCCTCTCTCCTCATTCAAGTCTAGTTCCAAAAAGTTAGCTTAACTGACCTAAAAATGGTCAAATATTGACCAAACTGATTTAGAAAATTCTAGAATCAGTTTGTTTGGTTAGGAGCTCAATTTTTCCTATAAATAGAAGCCTCACCCTTGTTGAAAAATATATAGTGTTTATGCATCGTTACTCTACTCCACCTAAGCCAAGAACTGTGAATTCATTTAATAATTCACTAGTTTTTGGAGCTTCCCTCTTTCTTCAATTCCCATTAGCGGCTCCATCAACATACTTAACCAATTGATTGGTTGGGGGCCTCTACCGTGAACAAAGAATCAAGCAAGTTGTAAGGTAATTAGTGAATATTCATCTTTCTATAATTTCTCAATGTTTCTCTCTTCTCAACCCCTCTCAAGCTTGAGAAGTTTAATTGGTATGGTTTTTTTAAATGCTATTGAAGTTTGAATAGTAGTGAAGAGTTACATAATTTAATAAATGCTATTGAAGTTTGAATAGTAGTGAAGAGTTACATAATTTAATAAATGCTATTGAAGTTAATTTTCATTTACGTTTAAATTCTAATGATTCTTATGTAAATTCTCTCTCTCACTCAAGAAATGGTCATACTCATGACCCATTCTCAATCCAAATCAAGCTTTTCATAAAGCTTTTCCTTAACCCAAGATAAAGCTATGCTTGAGGCCAAATTAATGGCTTTTTCTTATGCTTTTAGTTTATGTATATTGATGATTCAATCCATTATGGATTAAGGATCCAATTAGAGAATCATTTTAATTATTTCCTTAATGATAAGCTTTATCCCTTAGAAAAATTGAGATTTATCAGTCATAGCAGCGGAGCTATGGCAAAATTTTTATAAAAATTATGCATAAAAAAATTTTCATTCAAAGCATAAAAAGAGGACTTCCTACCATATTCTAGGAATCATCATCCTAGATTAATTGAAAGAATTTCATTATAATCATGGAGAAATTGAATTTTAGTATTATGCATAAAGGATAAATTTTTATATCAAAAGTGTTATTTTTACCATTTTTATTTTCATGCATAGAAGTATGCATAATGGATAAATTTTTATATCAAAAGTGTTACTTTTATCATTTTTACTTTCATGCATAGAAGTATGCATAATGGATAAATTTTTATATCAAAAGTGTTACTTTTATCATTTTTATTTCATACATAAAAGTATGCATAAAAGAAAATTTTTATATCAAAAGTGTTACTTTTATCATTTTTATTTCATACATAAAAGTATGCATAAAAGAAAATTTTTATATCAAAAGTGTTACTTTTATCATTTTTAATTTTCATGCATAGAAGTATGCATAAAGGAAAATTTTTATATCAAAAGTGTTACTTTTATCATTTTTAATTTTCATGCATAGAAGTATGCATAAAGGAAAAATTTTTATATCAAAAGTGTTACTTTTATCATATTGGATTTCATGCATATAGGTATGCATAAAAGATATTCTTGTTATACTAAAAGTATGATTTTCCTCATAAATGGATTTTATGCTTAACTTAGATGCATAAGAGAAATTCTTTTATTCTAAAAGTATAATTCCCTACCAAATTGAAATCATGCATAAGAAGATGCATAAAAGATTGATTTTAATTTCGAAAGTGTTAGTCTCCTTAAATGGAATTTATGTATAAATAAATGTGTAGAGAAATCTTATATCAAATAAAAGAATTCTCTTTTTTTTTTTTTAAAGATATGAAATGTGATAAGATGTGATAAGAGGTGTATGAGATGTGATAAGAATTGATAAGATGCGTATGGAAAGTGATAGGATGTGATAAGAGGTGTGATAAGAGGTGATAAGATGCTTATGAAATAAGTTAGGATGTGATAAGATGAATTAAGATGTGTATGGGGGGATGAGGTAAGAAGTGTATGTGATAGGATAAGATGTATATGAGTTGTGATAGGGCGAGAATGGATGTGATGTAAAAGATTAGATGTGAAAGTATATGGGGTTATATAAATGGGAATGTGAAAATGGATGTATGTATGTGGATGTGTGGATATGGAGATGGGAGTGTGGATGTATGAACATGAAAATGGATATATGCATGAAGATGTATATGCATAGATGTAAATGTGGATGTAGATGTGGATGTATGGATATGAATGGATGTGGATGTATAGATGTGAATGGAAATGTGGATGTGGATGTATGTGAATGTGGATGTAGATGTGGATGTATAGATGTGAATGTGGAATGTGGATGTGGATGTATGTATGTATGTGGATGTAGATGTGGATGTATAGATGTGAATGGGAATGGGGATGTGGATGTATGTGAATGTGAATGTAGATGTGGATGTATGTGAATGTGAATGTAGATGTGAATGTGGAATGTGGATGTATAGATGTGGATGTATGGGAATGTGGATGTGGATGTATGTGAATGTGAATGTAGATGTGGATGTATAGATGTGAATGTGGAATGTGGATGTGGATGTATGTATGTATGTGGATGTAGATGTGGATGTATGGATGTGTATGGATATGGGATGTGGATGTATAAATGAGGATGTGAAAATGGAGATAAGCATGTAGATGTGGATGTATGGATGTGAATGTGGATGTGGATGTGGATGTATGGATGTGGATATGGATGTGAATATATGATATGTGATGTGAAGGAATCTGAAGTGAAGAGATGGAAAAGGAGGTGATTGGATGAGTACACATATACTTGGAATGTGGAATAAGTAATGTGGATTAATGAGGGATAATGTGGAAAAATGAGAGTTAATATAGAAACTGTATTTGTAAACTGTTTGTAAATGGCTGTTTTATGTCAAGAATGCTGGGGAAGCATTTTGACCGTCTTGTGATTAAGGTCGTGGAGACCTAACTGATAAAGTTGCAACTGCTGACGGAGAGTCAATGGAGGACGTCTCGCGTAGCAAGGTCGACCGAGGTCTTGACCAGCCTCGGTTCGATTAAAATGGTGAGCTTCCGGTACGGTGGATGAGGGACCAAGGAAGCGGCCTATGAGTGAAGTGCTAGGTCACCTGCGAAGGATCCTAGAGGGTGCTGACCATACGGTGCTCGGGCTCTGGGTCGCCTAGGATACCCACGCGTGCGTCGAGGAAGATATTGGAACAAGGAGTAAGAGTTGTTTTGTGAAACCGGGCATGGATCTGGTTGACTGACCTTGCTGGTCCTCAACGGATGAGTCCATGGCTCTTTTATATGGATCTGTTGGTTGATCTTGCTGATCTTCAACGAGAGTCCATCTTGATAAGTGATTATATTGCCGAGTATTATGGGCTAGGAACTATGGAAACGGCCTCTGTGTGGACAGGTGGTGAGCGTTCTAGTTGCCAATGATGCCATAGATACTCTGATGAAGGAATGATGGGAAATTATGAATCAACTGGATAAATTGGGAGATTGTGATCAGTGGTACTATGGTTTCATTAAAGGATTGTTTTAAAGTTAGCTGATGCTAAGAAAAAGGCAATTTTCATATTGGGTGTGTAAGTGGTGTGGCTAGTTTTATGTTTGCATGAAATTCCGGCTAGGGGGCCTTGGAACTCTTTTCCTTGGTACCCGGGACAAAACCTAACCAAATTCCAAATTGGATCCCATCACTACAGTGGTTGGGCGGTTGGCTAACCCATGGGATCGGATGGGGTTAGGCTGGACTGATGGATCCATAAATCGAGACTCAACTTTGTTTTTACGATAGATAAAGTAAATCCCGGATAGAAATTGTTCTATGGATAGGAATCAACGGCTGTGCCTCTTGATGGGGAAAAAAGCGTTGATCCCAATGATCCAAGTGCAAGTTTCTACCTTGATTTGACCAAGTACCGTTAAAGGTGCAGTCAGATCAGTTGATCCGTAATAATCTTGACTACGTTAGAGTAAAGAGTTATCCTGGTGGAATCGCCCATGCTTTCCGAGTAAAGGAAGTTTTTCCAGTTTCGGTTTTGGACAAACCGACGGATTAGTCTCTTGTCCGGATATCCGTGGGCGAGGCCCCGAGTGTGAGACCCCTACCCACGCATGATGTGCTACTTCCGCTGCTAGTACCCCGAATCCGTTGATCGGTGGGGAACAGGGATCTCACATTTATCCCAGTGTTCTGTTGGGTTGACCAAAATATAAGGAATCCCAGAATAAAATTGGATCTTAAGAAAAAGAGCTGTCCTCTACCTTGCGAGATGAGGACATCTCACACTTTTTAAGTGGGGTAGAATGTAAGATTCCTTCCCAGCCTTCGAGGTATACAGGAGTAAGAATCTCCCTTTCTGATCTTAGAATTATTCCCTCTCTAAAATAAAAGAAAGTTTCTGTTTAAAAAAAGGAAGACCCTTTTCCTAGAATAAATAAAAGTTTCTGTTAAAAAAAAGGAAGACCCTTTTTCTAGAATACTTCTCAGGAGTCCCACCTGTTTTAAGGATTTAGAACAATGAGTTCAGAAGTGAGAATCGGTGTTTTGGATACCAAGGTTTTGGTTTTCATTCGAGTACGGCCCAAAAGAAGTTCTTTATCTCTTGGGTAGTATAAGAAGTTATCCCCCAGATATTGTGAGCCTTATATCTGAATTCAATGAAAGTAGGTGACGTAGCCTACAAGCTTCTTTTATCTCCTCATCTCAAAATTCTTAATGCCTTCTATAGAAAAATGTGTCAAACTCAAATCATGGAAAGACGAAAAAACTTCAGTGGCAAGTTACCGTTGGCTTCTAGGTTACGCTAGCTCCTTCCTTTATATAAGTCGTAACTTTTACTTGTCGCTCACAGTAATCTTACTCCCATCAATCTCCTTTCTTTCTTGATCTCCTTCATGGCTTGGCAACAGGAATTAGTTTTATCCCTGATGATTTCTCACCTTCAAGACGCAAGAGAGTCTGTGAAGAAAGACTTTATAGAACAGTATGAGCGTTCACTTTTTCCTCACCTAGGAACTTCTGTAGCTCAGACCAAATGGCGGACCTATCAAAACATAACTAGGGTAACACCCTGGGGTCAGCAGCACTTTCGTAACAATGTCCGCTTGGCCATGGTTATTGAAGCCTTGGGTTTGGGTCCCCGATACTACTGCGTCATGAGATCAAGGCATCTTGGGTTTTCTGAGCGGGTCTTCTTACTGGTGTGTTTTCTTCCTCATGAGAAGATATGCCTTTACCCCGTTTTTGGCTTGCCTCTTAGAGGTCCTTTTGTTAGATCACCTCATACCACTGAGATAGGTGCGGCAATAACCAGCAGAATCATTCCCATAGATGAGTTACCCTATACTTGTGCAGCTTGTGAGGACTGCTTTTGTGACCATATGATGGACGGGCTTATGGAAGTGTAAAGAGTTCTTCTATCTTTACTGTATAAGTTTCGAGAATGAATAAAGTTTAAATCTTGTTCTTATTTTGAATCTTGCTCTCTTTAAGACTTTTCTTGGTGGTTAATCTTGATTAAAATTTTTCTCTAAGTCTCATATTCATGCATCTTGCGAAATTATCCCAAGTTGCGAGATGAGGACATCTCGCGTTTTTTAAGTGGGGTAGAATGTAAGATTCCTCCCCCAACCCCTTTTTGATGTCTAGTATCTTCCCCTGTAATCAATCCCTCTTCAGAAATATAAAGACCTTGTTTCTAATTGTTTTAGCCTAGAGAGAGAAAATTATTCTAGAGAGAGAATATTCAGATTTTGAATATTTTTGGATAGAAAAATATCTCATCTTATTAAAATAAGTTCCCCTGAAACAAAAATTCAAAAAGAATTTTCCAATGTGCAATTGGAATTAATTAGAAATAGGTATAAAGAACCTTAGTCTAAGGGTCTAGATTTTCATAAATCTTTGGATTATGGTCCAATTAAGGTTCCTATGGGCCAATAGCATCAATCCATGTGTAGGGAGGAGATAAATCCAAATTGTAAAAAGAAGATACCCAAAAATGAGTAAATGCTCACATAAGATGAAGAGTTGAAAATGTACAAGGTTTATTAGTAAAAAACTATGAGCAATATTAAAAATATGAGATATTTTGGGAATAATGATTTTATTATGACACATATGTAAGGAAGGGGAGTCCCTTAAATGCTCACATAAGATGAAGAGTTGAAAATGTACAAGGTTTATTAGTAAAAAACTATGAGCAATATTAAAATGATTCCATTATGACACATATGTAAGGAAGGGGAGTTCTTTAAAGGAGGTGCATATTTCACATAAGATGAAGAGTTGAAAATGTACAAGGTTTATTAGTAAAAAAAACTATGAGCAATATTAAAATGATTTCATTATGACACATATGTAAGGAAGGGGAGTTCTTTAAAGAAGGTGCATATTTCACATAAGATGAAGAGTTGAAAATGTACAAGGTTTATGAGCAATAGAATTTTGACACATATGTAAGGAAGGGGAGTTCTTTAAAGGAGGTGCATATTTCACATGCTTGAATGAGTTTTAAACTCATAAAAATTGAGATATTTCATCTCTCCTCTCTCCTCATTCAAGTCTAGTTCCAAAAAGTTAGCTTAACTGACCTAAAAATGGTCAAAAAGTGACCTAACTGACTTGGAAAATTCTAGAATCAGTTTGTTTGGTTAGGAGCTCAAATTTTCCTATAAATAGAAGCCTTCCCTTGTTGCAAAATATATAGTGTCTTATGCTTTGTTACTCTACTCCACCTAAGCCAAAATATATAGTGTCTTATGCTTTGTTACTCTACTCTACCTAAGCCAAGAACTGTGAATTCTTTAATAATTCACTAGTTTTTGATACTTCTCTCTTTCTTCAATCCCCATTGGTGGCTCCATCAACATACTAAACCAATTGATTGGTTGGGGGCCTCTACCGTGAATAAAAGCAAATTATAAGGTAAGTATATTGAATTTTGATCTTTTCTATAATTTCTCAATGATTCTCTCTTCTCAACCCCTCTCAAGCTTGAGAAGTTTAATTAGTATGGTTTTTTAAATGCTATTGAAGTTAATTGGTGAATAGTAGTGAAGAGTTACATAATTTAATAAATGCTATTGAAGTTAATTTCCATTTATGTTTAAATTCTAATGGTTTTTATGTAATTTCTCTCTCTCACTCAAGAAATGGTCATACTCATGACCCATTCTCAATCCAAATGAAGCTTTTCATAAAGCTTTTCCTTAATCCAAGATTAAGTTATACTTGAAGCCAAATTATTGGCTTTCTTCTATGCTTTTAGTTTATGCATATTGATGATTCAATCCATTATGGATTGATGATCCAATTAGAGACCATTCTAATTATTTCCTTAATGATAAGCTTTATCCCTTAGAAAAAATTGAGATTTATCAGTCATAGTAGCGGAGCCATGGCAAAATTTTTATAGAAATTACGCATAAAATAATTTCATTCAAAGCATAAAAAGAGGACTTCCTACCATATTCTAGGAACTATCATCCTAGATTAATTAAAAGAGTTTTGTTATGCATGGAGATGTGGATGTTTGCATGTAGATGTAGATGTATGGGTGTGAGTGTGAATGTGGAGGTGGATGTATGCATGGAGATGTGGATGTATGCATAGATGAGGATGTAAATAGAGATGTGTATGGATGCATGTAGATGTAGATGTATAGATGTGGATGTGAATGGAGATGTAGATGTATGCATGTAGATGTAGATGTATAGATGTGGAGGTGGATGTATGCATGTAGATGTAGATGTATAGATGTGGAGGTGGATGTATGCATGTAGATGTAGATGTATGGAGGAGAATGTGGATGTGGATGTGGATGTATGCATAGAGATGTGGATGTAGGCATGTAGATGTGAATGTACGCATATAGATGTGGATGTATAGATGTGAATGTGCATGTAGATGTGGATGTATGGATGTGGATGCATGAATGTGCATGTGGATGTGGATGTGAAAATAGATGTATGGATGTAGATGTGGATGTATGGATGTGAATGTGGATGTGGATGTAGATATATGTATGGATGTGAATATATGATATGTGATGTGAAGGAATCTGAAGTGATGAGATGGAAAAGGATGTGATGGGATGAGTACACATATGACTGGAATGTGGAATAAGCAATGTGGATTGATGAGGGATAATGTGGAAAAATGAGAGCTAATATAGAAACTGTATTTTGTGACTGTTTGTAAATGCTGTTTGTAAATGACTGTTTTATGTCAAGATTGTTGGGGAAGCATTGTGACCATCTTGTGATTAAGGTCGTGGAGACCTAAATGAAAAAGTTGCAACTGCTGACGGAGAGTCAATGAAGGACGTCTCGCGTAGCAAGGTCGGCCGAGGTCTTGACTAGCCTCGGTGCGATTAAAATGGTGAGCTTCCGGTACGGTGGATGAGGGGCCAAGGAAGCGGCCTATGAGTGAAGCGCTAGGTCACCTGCGAAGGATCCTAGAGGGTGCTGACCATACGGTGCTTGGGCTCTGGGTCGCCTAGGATACCCACGCGTGCATCGAGGAAGATATTGGAACAGAGTTGGAGTTGTTTTCTGAAATCGAGCATGGATCTGGTTGATTGACCTTACTGGTCTTCAATGGATGAGTCCATGGCTCCTTATATGGATCCGTTGGTTGATCTTGCTGATCTTCAACGAGAGTCCATCTTGATAAGTGATTATATTGCCGAGTATTAAGGGCTAGGAACTAAGAAACGGCCCCTGAGTGGACAGGTGGTGAGCGTCCTAGTTGCCAATGATGCCATAGATACTCTGATGAAGGAATGATGGGAAAATTAAGAATCAACTGGATAAATTGGAAGATGGTGATCAGTGATACTATGGTTTTATTAAAGGATTGTTTTAAACTGGTTGAATCTGTGAAAAGGCAATTTCATATTGGGTGTGTGAGTGGTGTGACTAGTTTTATTTTGCATGAACATTCGGCTAGGGGGCCTTGGAACTCTTTTCCTTGGTACCCGGGACAAAACCTAACCAAATTCTTAATTGGATCCCATCACTACAGTGGTTGGGCGGTTGGCTAACCCATGGGACTGGTGGATGGGGTTAGGCTGGACTGATGGATCCGTAAATCGAGACTCAAACTTTTGTTTTTACGATAGATAAAATAAATCCCGGACAGTAACTGTTCTATGGATAGGAATCAACAGCTGTGCCTCTTGAATGGGGAAAAAAGCGTTGATCCCAATGATCCAAGTGCAAGTTTCTTCCTTGATCTGACCAAGTATCTTATAGATGTAATTGGATCAACTCGATTAGAAATGATCTTGACTACATTAGAGTAAAAAGTATCCTGGTGGAATCGCCCGTGCTTTCCGATAAAGGAAGTTTTTTCGGGTTTGGTTTTGGAACAACCGACGGATTAGTCTCTTATCCGGATATCCGTGGGTGAGGCCCCGAATGTGGGACCCCTGCCCCGCGCGAGAAGTGCTACTTCCGCTGCTAGTATCCCGAATCTGTTGCTCGGTGGGAACAGGGATCTTACAGGTACTATGAGCTAGGAACTATTGAAAAGGCCCCTAAGTGGACAGGTGGTTAGCGTTCTGGTTGCCAATGATACCATAAGTACACCGATGAAGGAAAAATTAGAAATTAGGATTCAACCGGATTAATTTTGGAGGATTATGATCAATGATACTATAGTTTCATTAAATGATTGTTTTAAAGACAACTGAATTTGTGAAAAAATGCAATTTCATATTGGGTGTGAAAGTGGTGTGACTAGTTTTAAGTTTACATGAATATCCGGCTAGGGGGCCTGGAAACTCTTTTCCCTGGTACCCGGGACAAAACCTAACCAAATTCTTGAATGGATCCCATCACTACAGTGGTTGGGTGGTTGGGTGGTTGGCTAACCCACGGGATTGCTGGACTGCTGGACTGATGGATCCCTAAAATGAGACTCAATTCTGTTATGGTACGATAGATGAAGTAAATCCTGGATAAAAATTATTCTATGGAAAAGAATTAATGGCTGTGCCTCTCAATGAGGAAAAAAGCGTTGGTCTCTATGATTCAAGTGCAAGTCTTTTCTTGATCTCACTATGATACTTACGGGTTTGGTTAGATCAGTTCAGTTAGTTAAGGCTCTTGACTACGTTAGAGTATAAATATCCTGAAGGAATCGCCCGTGCTTTCTGGGCGGCAAGGGAAGTTTTTTCGAGGATTAGTCTCTTGTCCGGATATTCGTCTGGCTGAGGCCCCAAGTGAAGGACCCTGCCCCTCGCAAGAAGTGCTACTTCCACTGCTAGCGCCCCAGGATTCGTTGCGCGGAGGGGACATGGATCTTTCAGTTAGTATCAGAGCAATTTGGCTAAAGTGGATCAACTGAGAAACCAGAAATGTCAAAAATTTATGAAGTAGCAATAAAAGGTTGTAATTGTGTGATGAAATTCATATAAATTGATATTCAGAATGAAGATTCATAAATTAGGTAATTGGGTCTTCAAAAGGAAGTACCGCAATTGTATGGAATCCCTGACTTGCTTGAGGCCGACATGATGGTATTTACCTTAAAATTCCAAGGACCGTGACTACCCGTATATACCGAGGGTATAACTACAGCTCTTTACTGATAGTATAATACGAGTAAATCTAAGACCTTGAATATGATTTTAAAATTCTAGTTGAGAACTGATGAGTTGAATTGGATTCTAATTAAAAAATGATGATTCCTGAATTTTGGTTGAAAAGATATGAGCTGAGCAAAACCACAATGAGGATGAATGGGACGAGTCCCTGTGATGATGTTCGTAACTAGAATGACGATAATGACTTTCGCAAATCACTATGAGATTAGTGGATTGTGCTGATAGATTGCTACTATTAACACTTGACCCAGTGGATCAAGTTAAGGGATGATAGATTGAAAACCTGTATAATTGAAATTCCCACGGAGGAATGTTCAGATGGAAATTTCGGTCTAATGGACCATTATTGTGTTAAGGATATGAATGATATGATTTGAATGAATTGTTATCTGATGATGAGTTCTATATAAGGGATCTTTATCCCAGGATTCTGTTGGGTTCACCAGATTATTAAGGAACCCTAGAATTAGTTGGATCTTAAGGGAAAGAGTTATCCTCTAGTTTGCGAGATGAGGACATCTCGCATTTTTTAAGTGGGGTAGGATGTAAGATTCCTCCCTCCAGTTTTTGAGGTGTGCAGGTGTAATAACCTCCCCTTCTGATCTTATAATTATTCCCCTCTCTAAAATAAAAGAACGATCCTGTTTTACCCTGGAGAGAGAAAATGTCTAGAGGGAGGTCATTCAAAATTGAGATATTTTTGGATATAAAAATCCTCCTAGTGTCTAAAATGGTTTCCCCTGAAATAGAAATTCAAAAAGAACTTTCCAATGTGCAATTGGAATTAATTAAAAATAGGTATAAAGGACCTTAGCCTAAGGGTCCAGATTTTTAGAAATTTTTGGATTATGGTCCAATTAAGGTTCCTATGGACCAATAAGATTAATCCAAATGTAGGAAGGAGATAAATTGAAGAATAAAAGAAAAGCCCCCCAAAAATGAGTAAATGCTCACATAAGATGAAGAGTGGACTAAGGACCAAAGAAAAGAATTAAAAAACTGAATGTTGACACGTTAGTGTGGGGATCTCCCCTCATGAAGTAGGCACCTTTTTCTCATCATTATCCCCAATTTTTAATCAATAAAATGAGATATTTTCATATCTCCTCTCTCCTATTTCAAAACTAGATCCAAAAAGTAAGCTGAACTGACCCAAAAATGGTCAAAAATTGACCAAACTAATTTGGAAAATTCTAGAATCAGTTTGCTTGGCTAGAGGCTCACTTTTTCCTATAAATAGAAGCCTCCCCCTTTGTAAAAGCTTTTAATGGTGTTTATGCACTATTACTCTGCTCCTGTCCTGAGAGCCATCTACATTGAATTTTTTAATAATTCAATTGGTTTTGGCCTAATCCTCTCCAAAGTGAATTGGTGGCCACTCTTGCTTTAAACAAGAGTAGAACCCTCAATCCCTCAAGCCAAAGGAGGGCTTACAAGCTCCATGTATTACTTGTTTAATGAAGAATCTACGGTTT
Organism: Cibotium barometz; assembly: GCF_041138505.1. Classification (NCBI taxonomy): domain Eukaryota; kingdom Viridiplantae; phylum Streptophyta; class Polypodiopsida; order Cyatheales; family Cibotiaceae; genus Cibotium; species Cibotium barometz. Next base: position 43,510,957 of record NC_141049.1, read on the forward strand.
TCTTAATTTTTATGTTTTGCAGGCAGTTAACACCTTACCTCTTCCAAGAAACATCCTTCATGGTTATAGTAGGAAATCTTCCAAGAAGAGGAGGTAAGGTGTTAACACTTGCAGTTAAAGGCAACCTTCCAAAAAGAGGTATGCCTTTGATAAAAAGGCCACCCCCTTCTCCTCTTTACATTCCAACCTTTCTCAATCCTAGAAAGATTAACTAAAGGATAAATGAAGCTCTTCTTATTGTTTACTCTCTTGAATTTAGAAAATTGTGTAGATTAGAGTTCTATAAATCTTATTTGGGTTAATTTAAGTTAAATTAAGAATGATAAAAATGAGAAATGGTCAGCCATACAAAGGAGGTTATGGCAAAATTTTCCAGGAAAAGAAAGTTTATTTTTATGTTATTCCAAAAGAGTAATTTCCACCATTTTTACATCTAAAAGAAATATTCTAATTACTCCATGTACATATTCACCTATGAATATCCATGGATATCACTGATATTAATTATTAAAATTGATTTCTATAATGCATAGAAAGATGCATAAAGAAAATTTTTTTATTACAAAAGTGTTATTCTCATTAAATTTAATTTTTATGCATAGAAAGATGCATAAAGGAAATTTTTTCATTACAAAAGTGTTATTCTCATTAAATTTGATTTTTATGCATAGAAAGATGCATAAAGGAATTTTTTTATTACAAAAGTGTTATTCTCATTAAATTTGATTTTTATGCATAGAAAGATGCATAAAGGAATTTTTTATTATTACAAAAGTGTTATTCTCATTAAATTTGATTTTTATGCATAGAAAGATGCATAAAAGAATTTTTTTTATTACAAAAGTGTTATTCTCATTAAATTTGATTTTTATGCATAGAAAGATACATAAAGGAATTTGTTTTATTACAAAAGTGTTATTCTCATTAAGTTTGATTTCTATGCATAGAAGATGCATAAAGGAATTTTTTTTATTACAAAAGTGTTATTCTCATTAAATTTGATTTTTATGCATATACCATATTCAGGACACACAAAATCCCAAGGATGCACATGATACTTTGGTAAAGTTGTATGATACGACTACATCACCAAAGAAGAAGATGCAATTGAAGTAGAAGATTCATGGTGTGACTCGAAGCAATAGAAGTGTAAATGATTATGTGTAAGAGATCAAAGAATGTTCTGATGCACTAGCATCTATTGGTGCTCCTATGGATGATGATAACTTGGTAGCCATTACATTGAATGGCTTGGGTAAAGAGTACAAGGTATTTAAAACCTCTATCAGGGTTAGAGGTGGAGACTCCCCACACTTTGATGAGTTGATTTCATTGCTTATTGTGGAAGAGATGAAACTTGGAATAGGTGCCTCATCTAGCACAAATGAAAATGCAAGGGATCAAGCATTTTACACTTGTCGTGGTGCTAGAGGCAGGGGGAGATTTAGTCCAAGAGGACGTGTAGGTGGCCCTGGTTGGCAAGATTGGTCACCACAGTCTCAATAGAGTTTTTAGCCATCATTCGGTGCTAGAGTGGTCGTGGTTATACCCCTCAAAGAGATCGTGGGTAATGCTCGTGGAAGAGGACATTGGCAAGGCCAACAATCATCTATGCAGCATGTGGATTGTCATAATTGTGGAAAGTTTGGTCACATGGCATGTGATTGTTACTCGCAAACTGCATGATTTGAGAGGAATGCATAAAGAAATTCTTTTATTACAAAGTGTTATTCTCGTTAAATTTGATTTTTATGCATAGAAAGATGCATAAAGGAATTTTTTTTATTACAAAAGTGTTATTCTTATTAAACTTGATTTTTGTAACATACCCATTGTAAATAACAATGTACTTACTTCAGAGTTGAAAAATATAACTTAGTTTGTAGGCATGTTTTCCCAAACATTTGATGACTTCATAAGGCCCACAATACCTTGGACTCAGCTTCCTAAATTTTCCAAGAGATAAAGAACTTCTCTTTGGCCGCACTCGAAGAAAAACTTTGTCTCCTTGCTGGAAAATTCTTTCAGATCTTTTGGTATCAGCATAATGCTTCTGTCGATCCTGGGCGGCTTTAATATCCTTACGAATAGCTTTGGTTTGTTCTCCCATTTCTTCAAGCATTATCCTAGAGGCTTCAACCTTTAGTGTGGGGTCAGAGAAATTTAAGGGAGACAAACATTCCTGACCATAAAGAGCTTTGAATGGTGACATCCCTATGCTTTGGTGATAGGATGTATTGTAAGAGAATTCCACTAGAGGGAGATACTGAATCCACTTCTGTGGTTCACGCCCACAATAGGCTCTGAGGATGTCTTCTATAACCTGATTAACTCTCTCAGTTTGACCATCTATTTCTGGGGGTTGTACCTGCATGTTAGCAATAAACCAGTAGTGTATCCAATAAAAAGAGACATAGCCTTTATTCAATAAATTCACACATTAACAAAAAACATCGTTTCGGAAAGACAATGATTCAAAAGCAAGATTATTTTCTTATAACTTTACTTAGAGTAACCATAAGGTACTTTAGGCCATCTATACTAGGGGTTTAACCTTGGTTCCTTTCCTATTATTTCGAATCTTTGCATTCAGCTTCATAAGAGAGAATTTTACTTAAACTTGTTAAATGACCAACCTGGTTATCGTTTTCGTGCCTATTCGCTTCAAGAGGGGCGAAGTCGATTGCAGGGACGCGATTCGCTTCATTCCCTCCTTGGGCAGCGCGTGGTTCTTCAATTCGGCGACGTTTCGGCGCCATAGGAGCACTAGAGTTTTAAGAGGATAGAGAGAGAACGGGGTGAATATAAGAGGTTGGGAACTTGGAGAGAAAAGAGAGAATTCTACTGGTTCAAACGGATTCGAAAACGGAGTCCGTTTGGGGTAGGAAAAGCTTGTTGGGCTTATGGGTAGGAACGACCTCTTAGCCTAAGTTTAAGTCACCGCATATGGGGGGGAATTGAGAGGGTGTCCTTAACTTGGAGAGCTCTTGAGAAGAGTGTACGTCTAGGGAGGCCTAGGGAAGAGAAGGCAAGGGTTGGAGAACAAGCACACTTTAAGTCTATTCACACGGGGGGGAGAAGAGTGTCGGACATGTCCTAGAGCTTGAGGGAGGGCTTGCGCGTAGGGGCTTGCTGGGGCTTGCTCGGAGAAGGGGGCTGGGAGGGTCCTTTTATAGGTGTTGGAGGGTGGACGTCCTGGTGCGGGAAGGTGACACCTGGGTGGTGTAGGTGTCCGGGAGAGAGTGTGGGCGTGAGACACCTGGGGGTGGAGGTGTCTCGAGGAGAGAGAAAGTGTGACACATGGGGGTGGAGGTGTCCCCAAGAGAGAGAGAGAGAGCGCGACACCTGTGGATAGAGGGTTCTGGGAGAAGGGGGTACGTGTAGGGGTGTGCTGGAGGGTGCATCTAGGTCGTGTACACACTTGGGTGTCCCAGGTGGATTGTCGATTTTTTTCACGGGTGGCGCCCGTGGTGGTGGGGCCCACGCCGGCCGCCCGCCGCGTCGCCCCGGGGGGGTCAAAAAATTTTTTTGACGAAAATGTCCGGCCTTGCCTCGTGACCATGGGGGTGTATTTCGTTCGTTAATTAGACGCCTGGATAGTTACTATTTTAGGTCGGAAGTTCGCAGATTCAAGGAAGCCAACGCCTTTTTCCCCTCGTATTTCATGAGGCACGGCCGCTGGCTCGGTCCCCTAAAACAAGTCTTGTTCGGGACTCTACTATTCCCTAAGTATCGTAAGTTACGACTAGTAGAAAGCTACCCGACTGATCGGGTCCACCCATCCTTAGAATGGTACCGTCAGGGCATCCATTCTCCCACTTTCCACACACCCACTCGTTCAATTATTTTCTAATTAAGTCCTACCACACTGTGAAACACTTAAAAACAAATTCCTTTGTTAATTAATTACACTTGATTCCTTAAAAGAAATCTTCCTTAGCACAACATTGAAATCAACAAACATACTTACAGTGAAAAATATTTACAAAGACCCTGGAACCGGGCCGATATTCCAATCCAAACTTCCATGTCCAAACCATAACCATAACCATAACCACAATCCAACCACAACCACAACCACAACCACACCGATAATCTAGAATTCGATCTTCCAGCCTCAACCAACTGGGTAAACCTCACGGACCGTCTCCCCTCGTCGGTGAGGGCCAAGCCGTTCTGTCACCCCCTCAGGTACTGCCGCTTGTACCAAACCCTCTCGTTCTTCGGAGGGGACGTCTCCTCATGAGGTGGGGGTTAAGTCACCGCACTAGCCTGGATCCACAGAACTAGGCAGCATATATACATCACCCTGGTGGTGAAATCCAATTCCCAGTGGCATAGGAGGGGATTGCCCTGGGCCGACTCCCGGCCTCGCTATATCCTCCGCCCGGCTACACAGGCAAGCATGGAGTTAGCTAAGGGGGGAGAAGCTGTACCTGCATGTTAGCAATAAACCAGTAGTGTATCCAATAAAAAGAGACATAGCCTTTATTCAATAAATTCACACATTAACAAAAAACATCGTTTTGGAAAGACAATGATTCAAAAGCAAGATTATTTTCTTATAACTTTACTTAGAGTAACCATAAGGTACTTTAGGCCATCTATACTAGGGGTTTAACCTTGGTTCCTTTCCTATTATTTCAAATCTTTGCATTAAGCTTCAGAAGAGAGAATTTTACTTAAACTTGTTAAATGACCAACCTGGTTATCGTTTTCGTGCCTATTCGCTTCAAGAGGGGCGAAGTCGATTTGCAGGGACACGATTCGCTTCATTCCCTCCTTGGGCAGTGCGTGGTTCTTCAATTCGGTGGCATTTCGGCGCCATAGGAGCACTAGAGTTTTAAGAGGATAGAGAGAGAACGGGGTGAATATAAGAGGTTGGGAACTTGGAGAGAAAAGAGAGAATTCTACTGGTTCAAACGGATTCGAAAACGGAGTCCGTTTGGGGTAGGAAAAGCTTGTTGGGCTTATGGGTAGGAACGACCTCTTAGCTTAAGTTTAAGTCGCCGCATATATGGGGGGGGGGAATTGAGAGGGTGTCCTTAACTTGGAGAGCTCTTGAGAAGAGTGTACGTCTAGGGAGGCCTAGGGAAGAGCAAGGCAAGGGTTGGAGAACAAGCACACTTTAAGTCTATTCACACGGGGGGGAGAAGAGTGTAGGACATGTCCTAGAGCTTGAGGGAGGGCTTGCGCGTAGGGGCTTGCTGGGGCTTGCTCGGAGAAGGGGGCTGGGAGGGTCCTTTTATAGGTGCTGGAGGGTGGACGTTCAGGTGCGGGAAGGTGACACCTGGGTGGTGTAGGTGTCCGGGAGAGAGTGTGGGCGTGAGACACCTCTGGGGGTGGAGGTTTCTCGAGGAGAGAGAAAGTGTGACACATGGGGGTGGAGGTGTCCCCAAGAGAGAGAGAGCGCGACACCTGTGGTGGATAGAGGGTTCTGGGAGGAGGGGGTACGTGTAGGGGTGTGCTGGAGGGTGCGTCTAGGTCGTGTACACAATTGGGTGTCCCGGGTGGATTGTCGGTTTTTTTCACGGGTGGCGCCCGTGGGGTGGGGCCCACGCCGGTCACCCGCCGCGCCGTCGCCCCGGGGGGGTCAAAAAATTTTTTTGACGAAAATGTCCGGCCTTGCCTCGTGACCATGGGGGCGTGTTCTGTTCGTTGATTAGACGCCTGGATAGTTACTATTTTAGGTCGGAAGTTCGCAGATTTAAAGGCTTAAAAGCTTAATTAAACCCATTCCGGGTACCCGTTTTTAGTTCAAAAAAAACTATTTTAAGTGTAAAATTACGCGTAGATTCCAAATTTGGATTCAAAATTACAAATTTCTAAGCAAAAATGACTCATTTTCTAAAAATAGAAGTTTTCTGATCGTAAAAATGACAAACTAAGTTATATTTTTCAACTCTGAAGTAAGTACATTGTTATTTACAATGGGTATGTTACATCCTTCCCTACTAAAAGAACTCAAGATGTCCTCATCTCGGCATGAACTCTGGGTAATTCTTTTGGAGGGTTGACTCTTCCTCCCAAGTGGCATCCTCCTCAGGGTAATCTTTCCATTCCACTAAATGTTCCCTAAGGATTCTATTGCGAAGCACTCTTTCTCTAGAGTCGATGATTCTATTAGGTCTCATTTCAAGGACTCCCTGAGTTGGCATTACAACTTGTTCATCATCAAGAACATGATCAGGATGAGGCACATATGGCTTTAGTAAGCTTACATGGATACATCATGGATTTTGAGGTGGGTAGGGAGGCGAAGTTTGTAGGCATGTTTTCCCAAACATTTGATGACTTCATAAGGCCCACAATACCTTGGACTCAGCTTCCTAAATTTTCCAAGAGATAAAGAACTTCTCTTTGGCCGCACTCGAAGAAAAACTTTGTCTCCTTGCTGGAAAATTCTTTCAGATCTTTTGGTATCAGCATAATGCTTCTGTCGATCCTGGGCGGCTTTAATATCCTTACGAATAGCTTTGGTTTGTTCTCCCATTTCTTCAAGCATTATCCCAGAGGCTTCAACCTTTAGTGTGGGGTCAGAGAAATTTAAGGGAGACAAACATTCCTGACCATAAAGAGCTTTGAATGGTGACATCCCTATGCTTTGGTGATAGGATGTATTGTAAGAGAATTCCACTAGAGGGAGATACTGAATCCACTTCTTTGGTTCATGCCCACAATAGGCTCTGAGGATGTCTTCTATAACCTGATTAACTCTCTCAGTTTGACCATCTGTTTCTGGGTGGTAAGCTGTACTGAAACAAAGTTGTGTTCCAATAGCCTGGAATAATGATGTCGAGAACTTTGAAGTGAAGTCAGAGTCCCGGTCACTGACTATTCTTTTTGGCAATCCATGAAGCCTAAAGATTTCCTTGATGAAAAGGCGGGCAATATCAGAAGATTTAAATGTCTTCTTTACTAGGATAATATGGGTCACTTTGGTAAGCATATCCACAACTACTAAAATAGAATCATATCCTCCTTGTGTTGTGGAAGACTTGTGACAAAATCCATACTGATACATTCCCACTTCATCTGAGGAATGTCCAGAGGTTGGAGTTTCCCGGGCATTTTGATTCTTTCAGCTTTAATCCTTTGACATGAAAGGCATTGATGTATTGAAGGATATCTCTCTTCATTCCAGGCCAAAAGTAACTTCTCCTTAAGGCATTCAAGGTTTTTGCATAACCTGGGTGTCCTGCTATACGGGGCTATCATGAGCTTCATACAAGATCATCTTCTTCAGTGTAAGATCTTTGGGAATACATAACCTATGCATGAAGTAGAGGCATTCATCATCGAGGGTGTATCCCTTGATCAATACATTTTCCTTTTCTGTGGGTGCCTCCTTGTGAACTAGGCTTACTAGCTTTTGGTAATCAGGGTCATGAGGTGAAACCTGCTTTACCTTCTCTAGGATGGGGTTATTTGGCATAGAGATTACACTTAGGAAGGATTTGCGACTGAGGGCATCTGCTACAACATTATCCTTTCTAGGACGAAATTTGATATCAAAATCAAACTCTTGCAGAATCTCAATCCACCTCCTTTGCCTCATGTTGAGATTGGGCTGGGTGAAGATCCACTTTAAACTCTGGTGGTCAGTTACAAGCAGAAACTTACAGCCTAGGAGATAGTGTCTCCATAACTTGAAACAATGAACAACTGCAAGGAGTTCCAAATCATGGGTGGCATAATTGACTTCATAGGGTTTAAGCTTACGACGAGAAGTGTAAGCCACAGGCCTTCCTTCTTGAATTAAGACACCACCAAGTGCAAGGCCACTAGCATCAGTGACAACCTCAAACTCTTTGGTGAAGTCAGGGAGCTTCAGAACTGGTGCTGAGGTGAGGATAGTCTTAAGTTGGTTAAAACTGATTTGGTGGATTGGTAACCATACTATCTTACATTCCTTCTTGAGGAGATCAGTTAAGGGTGCTGCTATCTTGGCATAATCCTTGATGAAGATCCTATACCATCTTGTACCCACGGATTTCTTTGACTGTCCTAGGGGGTGGCCATTCCAATATATCCTTGACTTTGGCAGGGTCTACTGAGATGCCCTCTGAGGAGACAATGAACCCTAGATATTCAATTTGGGAAGTGAAGAAGGTACATTTGCTTTTCTTGGCATAGAGCTTATGTTCGCGCAGTATTTGCAATACTTTGCGTACATGCTCCTCATGTTCCTCTTTTGACTGAGAATAGACCAAGATGTCATCAAAGAAGACAAGGACAAATTCATCCAAGTAGGGTCGGAAGATATCCTGCATCAGGCGGTTGAAGGTGGCGGGAGCATTGGTTAATCCGAATGGCATGACTGTAAATTCATAGTGACCATAGCGGGTATTGAAAGCGGTTTTGGAGATATCTGATTCCTTGATCCTAATTTGATAGTAGCCAGACCTTAAATCCATCTTGGAGAAAACTTTGGATCCATAAAGCCTGTCAAGAAGTTCGTCGATGCGAGGAATGGGGTATTTGTTTTTGACAGTGACCTTGTTTAGGCCTCGGTAGTCAATACAAAGAGGAAGCGTGCCATCCTTCTTTCTCTAGAAAAGAACAGGTGCTCCCCATGGGGAATTACTAGGGCGAATGAATCCTTGCTCAATGAGCTGCCTAAGTTGTTCCTTGAGCTCTATGGCTTCAGGAAGAGACATTTTGTAAGGTCTCCTTGAAACTGATTCAGCCCCAGGGATTAACTCAATCCCATGATCTACTTCTCGAGATGGGGGTAGTTTTGTAAGTTCCTCTGGAAAGATATCTGAAAACTCTTGGAGCCAAGAGGGTTCTAAATCTGGGTTGCTTTCTTCTACCTTGTTGAGTTTGACAAGGAAGATCTGTTGGCCTTTGCGCACTCCCTTAAGAAGGCGATTAGCTTTGACCAAATGAAATTTGGGTTTACCTGTTTTTCCCTGGGCTGATACTACCTGTCCTTGACTATTCTTAAAGGTGATGCTTCCTTCAGCACAGTGAATGTCAGCATTGTTTGCAATTAACCAGTCCATACCAAGGATTCCATCATAAATTCCTAATGGTAAGCTTCTGAAATACCCATGGGTTGATTCACCACCCAATTCAAATTCAAGATCTCCCACACAATGTCGGGATACTTCTTCTTTTCCACGAGCTAACTCAACAATCATTGCTTGGGCTAGTTTTTGATCTAACTGTAACTTTCGCAAGCATTTTGGAGAAAGAAATGAATGTGTACTACCACAATCAATCAAGAGCTGGAAAGATCTACCTTGATAGTAGCCGAAGCTTGGATAACAGAAAACTGCTGATTAGGTCCTTGATGTTCTATAGCTGCATGATTGGGCTTGCTCTTCTTCTTCCATCTCTAAAGTCGGTTCACCAATCATAGAGCAGACACGGGCAGTCACTCCACGACCTCTACCACGTCCACCACTACCTCGTCCAGCCTGGCGGTTATTAGGAATCCCACGACCTTGAACTACCCGGCCGCCTTGTGGAGCAGCAGTGACACTAGGATTGATAGAGGGTTTTGCAAGTTTGGGGCATTCATTCCGGAAGTGGCCAACTTCATTGCAATAAAAGCACCTTTGGTCCCCATAGGATTCTGAAGTGGAATTAGCATAACTGCGGGGGATAAAATTATTAGGGTACTGACCAATAGTGTTGTGGCGGAAATTCGATTGATAATTCCTCTGAAGGCGCCCCCTTGGGTTAGACTCAGGATAGACTCTCTTCTTTGCTTGACCACTCTTTACTTCTTTAGCCAGAGGTTTGGCTCGGGTAAGAGCATCTTGCAAGGTAGTTGGCCTCATTGCTTCAAGGCGAGAATCCAAAGGTTCATTCAGCCCTTGGCAAAATCGGGCCACTCGTTGAGTGATCGACATAGGTGGAGCATATTTGCCAAGTGTGACAGATTTTGAGTAGTATTCCTCCAAGGTTAAGCTAAGCTGCTTGAGGCTGAAGAACTCGTTCATCTTAATAGATTCATGAGATGGGGAAAGATAACGGCCCTTCACAGCTTGCTTAATGTCACTCCAGGTTTGGGTATCTTCAGTGACGCCCTTATCTCGGCACCATTGCTTCCACCAAAGTTTGGCGTCCCCGGTAAGACGGAATCTGGCAAGCATGGATTGATTCCTAATTCCTATACCAGCAGCCGAAAAGTAATCGTCCATGGCTTCTATCCAAACTTCTGCATCCCTTTCAATCTTTGAACTTGCCCCATTAAATGAGGGAGGTTGCATTTGTTTGAGGAGAAGCTTCTTCTCCTGTGTATCTGTATATAATGCATTGGGAGCAAGAAGTTGACGATCCTGGTTATCAATATGAAGCTAAATTTAGAATCATGTCACTTAGGCGGTTTAATACACATAAGACAATGAGTGTGAAAATCAAAACCTTTTATTCCAAGCTTTAATATTTACAAGTGAACCAAGCCATTTACAAGGATTGGACAATCCAATCTTATTTATTTACATGGTAGTCCTCTAGGGAACCTAATAAAGATCTACGGTGGTAGCATTGAAAAAGTAGGGGGGTTCTCCCATGGTTTCAAGAACTCGATAAGTCTCTGGTAGGGGAGGTAAACCACGTCTAGAAAGATGGGTAACGGCTACTCTATCAGGGGATACAACCTGAGTCACACTATCATAAACCCATCGATTCTGCAACATGCAATTCCCATCGATAGTGACATAGGTGTTACGAGGAGTGCCAATAAACCAGAACAGGCGAACCATCCGCAACATCTCGGCATATCGGATCCGCCTCAAGTCGTTGGTGAGATTGCCGACATGCTCAGCTCGAATGATGAAATAGGTAGATCGACGATGCCAATGCTCAGCTCTGTTCCATCCCCTTTGGATGCGAGTGTAATGAGGAAGGGTTAGCTTGTCTACAATGTGCATCATAGTGTCACGGAACTCAAATTCGGAAGAGCGACAAGCAGTCATGAACATGCATTGGAATACCAGGAAGCGAGAATAGGGATCCATCTCGTCCTCCTGCGTCCAGCCGTAACTAGATTAGATTAACAAGAATTCCTAGAGCAACAAGAGAATACAATATGAAATCTCCCAAGTCTAAACCAGCTCTGATACCACGTGTGGGTCTTGTTCCATCTCCACGCACATTCCGTGCTGGGGATTAGAATTTCCTTTAGGATGACTATGCTTCCCCTTCGAGATAGAGTTAGGTCCCTCCGTTTGCTCATAACCTCGTATTTCTACGAGATCGAGGTGTCGTCAGTCAGAAAATAACACGAGACTTAACCGCCTATCAAAAGGATTCCCCCGCCCTACGGGTCGGGGGTCCTTACAATTTTTATGCATAGAAAGATGCGTAAAGAATTTTTTTTATTATAAAAGCGTTATTCTTATAAAATTTGATTTTTATGCAAAAATAGATGCATAAAGAAATTCTTTTTATTTTAAAAGTGTTATTTCTATTAAATTTGATTTTATGCATAAATACATAAAAGTATTTTTTTTAAAAGAGTTATTCCCACTGAAGTTGATTTTTATGCATAAATAGATGCATAAAGAATTTTTTATATCAAAATAAGAATTCTCTTAAATTCTATGTTTAAATTCTATGAGTAGTTGAAAAATGAATAATTAAATACTCTAAGAGAGAAATTTCTATCGTTTTATATTCAAACGGATTGTTAAAAAAAAATTCAGGAAATCTATCGAGATCGATGATTAATCTATTCCTCATTGGAATTCGTAACTAATTTAGAAATCAGTTTAAGTGAATATTCAAAGAAAGAAAGTCAATAAAATAGTAACTGAACTATCAAACCTTTTCAAGAAAGAAAGATCAGGAAAAATCCTATTCGACTCGAACCTTAAATCAGACTATGACAAAGACCAAACTCTTTCGTCAATTTTGAGGAAAGAAGGTGTGAGCAGTTTAGAAAAATACACTCAAAACTCTCGCCAAATCTGAAACTAAGTTGAGACCCTTTGAATTGATCTGTGGATCAAGGTTATATAACTCGAGGAATTTTGAAGTTTTGGGGATACTGATTCAAGAAATACTCCTTATATTAAAAAAAATCAAACTGAAAACTTGCATAGGAATGAGATGTGATGTGAATAGATGTGATGAGATGCGATGTGAATCAGATAGATGTGAATGAATGGATAGATGTAATGTGATGTGAATAGATGTGATGAGATGTGATGTGAATAGATGTGATGTGAATAGATGTGATGTGAATAGATGTGATGAGATGTGATGTGAATCAGATAGATGTGAATGAATGGATGGATATGGATGTGTATGTGATGAACATGGATGTGAATGTGATGAACATGGATGTGAATGTGTATGTGAAGAATGGATGTGAATGTGTATGTGAATGTGTATGTGAAGAATGGATGTGGATGCGTATGTGAAGAATGGATGTGAATGTGTATGTGAAGAATGGATATGGATGTGTATGTGAAGAATGGATGTGAATATGTATGAGAAGAATGGATGTGGATGAGTATATGAAAGAATGGATGTGGATGTGTATGTGAAAGAATGTGATGTGATGTAAAGAAATGTGATGTGACATGAATATATGTGGATGTGAAGTGATAGATATAAATGTATGGATAGATGTGAGTAGTTGTACATGTGAACGATTGGATGGATGTGGATGAATGAGATGAGATGTGTATGAATGAGATATGATGTGGACAGAAGTGATGTGATATAATGTGGATAGAATGTATGTGATATAATGTGGATAGAAGTGATGTGATATAATGTGGATAGAATGTATGTGATGGGATGGTTATGAGAATGAATGTGGGGGATATGAATGAATGAATGTGATGGATATGAATGAATGTGATGTGATGGATGTAAATGGATGTGATGTAAATGAATGTGATGGACGTGAATAGATGTGATGTGATGTGAATCGAGATGTGAATGAATGAGAACTGATGTCATGTGAATCGGGATGTGAGTGAATGAGATGTGATGTCATGTGAATCAGGATGTGAGTGAATAAGATGTGATGTAAATTGGGATAAATGTGATATGTGATGTGAATGAATATGATGTGATGAGATGTGGATATGGGTAGATGCGAGTGGATGAGATGGAAAATGATGTGATGAGAATGGGAATACATATGAAATAAATGAGGATTGATGTGGAACAATTTGGAAAGACGAGAGTTCGTTATAGAAACTGTATTTATGACGTGTTTTTAAATGACTGTTTTATGTCAAAAATGTTGGGTAAGCATTTTGACCATCTTGTGAAATGAGGTCGTGAAGACCTATCTGATAAAGTTGCACCAGCTGACGGAGAGTCAATGGAGGACATCTCGTGTAGCAAGGTCAGCCAAGGTCTTGACCAGTCTCAGTTCGATTTAAATGGTGAGCTTCCAGTACGGTGAGCTTCCAGTACGGTGGATGAGGGACTAAGGAAGCGGCCTATGAGTGAAGCGCTAGGTGACCTGCGAAGGATCCTAGAGGGTGCTGACCATACGGTGCTTGGGCTCTGAGTCGCAGAAGATACCCACACGCATGTCGTAAAAGACATTGGAACAAGGAGTAAGAGTTGTTTACTGAATTCGGGCATGGATCTGGTTGATTGACCTTGCTGGTCCTCAACAAATGAGTCCATGGCTCTTTTATATGGATCTGTTGGTTGATCTTGCTGATCTTGGATGGAGATTCCATTTTGATTTTTATAAGTGAATATATTGCCGGGTACTATGAGCTAAGAACTATTGAAAAGGCCCCTTCATGAGTGGACAGGTGGTGAGCGTTCTGCCAATGTTGCCATAAGTACACCGATAAAGGAAAAATTGAAAATTAGGATTCAACTGGATTAATTTTGGAGGATTATGATCAGTGATACTATAGTTTCATTAAATGATTGTTTTAAAGACAGTTGAATCTCTGAAAAAAGGCAATTTCATATTGGGTGTGTAAGTGGTGTGACTAGTTTTAAGTTTGCATGCATATTCGGCTAGGGGGCATGGGAACTCTTTTCCCTGGTACCAGGTACAAAACCTAACCAAATTCTTAAATGGATCCCATCACTAGAGTGGTTGGTGGGGCAGTTGGCTAACCCACGGGATTGGATGGGGTTACGCTGGACTGATGGATCCCTAAAATGAGACTCAATTCTATTATGGTACAATAGATGAAGTAAATCCCAGATAAAAATCATTCTATGGAAAAGGATCAACGGTTGTGCCTCTCAATGAGGAAAAAAAACATTGGTCTCTATGATCCAAGTGCAAGTCTTTTCCTTGATCTGACTATGATACTTATGGGTTCAGTCAGATCAGTTCAGTTAGTTAAGGCTCTTGACTACATTAGAGTAAAAATATCATGAAGGAATTGCCCGTGCTTTCCGGGTAAGGGAAGTTTTTTCGGGTTTGGATTTGGAAGAATCGAGGGATTAGTCTCTTGTCCAGATATTCGTGGGCGAGGCCCCGAGTGAAGGACCCTGCCCCATGCAAGAAGTGCTCTACTAGCACCCCAAGATTCGTTGCGCGGAGGGGACAGGGATCTTTCAATGTACTTGATTTTTTTTCTTCTCATTATGGACCCCATACATAAGTACAAGATATCCTACCTTAATATCCTTTTCATTGAGGTTTTGGTCAAACCATCGTTTCTACAGTCTTTCTCAGTTAGCATATTCTGTATGGCAAGTTAGCTTTCCTCCTTGATTTGTTCCCACAACTAACAACCATTCAACTAGTTCATTGCCATTAAGCGTCTCACTCATAGCCACTCTCAAGTTGGGAATTATGAACTCCCATACACCATCTTAAAAGGGTGTACATCCAATTGCATCTAAGATCATATGAACCCTCAAACAAGCCTCGCAACAATGTGAGAATAGTGTGTCCTCGATTTGTTGTCCACATCACTCACAAATAGTAGTACAGAGAGAAAAAAGGGTTCTAGGTAGGGAGGATAGCCATTCAAAATAGATAGAGTCTTGTAAGGATGGTACGATAATACTGTTTTGAACCTCATGGTGATGTGTAGAGTCTAGGTAGGGAGGATAGGCATTCAAAATAGATAGAGTCTTGTAAGGATGGTACAATAATACTGTTTTGAACCTCATGTGTGATGTGTAGAATAAAATGGTTTATGATGGTATGCGTTGTCTGTTTGTGTACAAAATTTTGTGAGGTTCATGCTAGTCTTTTCATGCATTATTACTAGTAGTAGTAGGCCCTCTTGAGGCTTGTCCAAAAACTTTTTGGATAGTACTCTGGATTGTCTAGATGAACTTCCAAGAGGTTTTCTTAGTGAATGCAGATGAGTGCAAGGCATGTTTGGCATGTTTTTACTACTTATAGCATTGGGCAGCACAGATGGATAGCTTGGCTAGGTGACAACAGGTGAGCAGTCCAAAATTATTGAAGTGTTGAGTGTTGACTAAACGACCACATGTTTAGCAATCCTACTGGGGAATATCTTACTCAGGGAGACTAACTAGCTAAGAAGATAACATGTAGGAAAGGTGACTTCTAAAAACTGACTGTGCAGAATTTAGAAGCACTAAGAGTTTAGAAGGAACTTGCATAAGAAGGTAGATGTGAGGGGAGTGGTCTAGCCACATGAATATATCCATAATGGTTTGGTGACCACTTGGGAGGACATCACAGTTAATTCCATCCAACTTGAGGATAACCTGATGATAAGGGGAGTTAGAGCTTCAAATTCTAAGTCTGTTATGTCAGCAACAACCAGTGGTCGTAGCACCACCACTACAAAACCTATAGCTAAAGGTAATAGCTTAGCAGAAATGACTTGGACGGACTTCTCAAAAGCTCTCCAAGAGGAAATGAAGGCTAGCAAAGCTTCAGACAATGTACACATGTACCCAAGGAGAGATATTCATTGGTGTTCCATTTACCATCAAGGATATACCACTAGCGAATGTACAATTTTAAGAGCTCATTACAATGGTAATTGTAGCTTTTGTAACCGCTATGGTCACGAAGCCTAAGTTTGCCAAACATGCCTATAGGCTGTTGCCACCACAACGAGACCATAGCTAGCCTTTCCAACACTATAATAAACACTAGCTCTTGGTCCTGTAAAACAAATCAAGCAATGGTTGAGCATCCCACATAACAACTCCTATCAAAGGGCATGCAAAATGCACCCAATGTGCCATTACCTCCACCAGTCTTAGGACCGCAACCACCTCCACCAAGGGTGACACCTCTTAATCAAGTAATTTGAACCTACTGATTCTGAAGAATATGAGGTGGATGTTGAACCCTCCCCACACCTCTTTAAAGACCCCATGGAGGGGGAGTCAAGGAAGTTTATCAACTTGCTACTATAGAAAGAGGCTGAGACATCAATGCAATAAGAAGGAGAATGCCTCTTCAATGTTACCACTGTCAAGGTCCCCATAGAGTTTCGGAATGCCTTATAAGTTTCCTCAACTTAACAAAACTTGCCCTCAAACATGCCACTAGCTACTTGTAACCATTGTGGCATAGATCATTGGATTAAGTACTGGCCCAACGAGGCTGTCGTGACAAATCCATAGAGGGGACCCATCATCACACTCCCAAACATGATTGGGGTAAGTAATAAAACCTTGAAGAATCTAGATCCCACAACTTTGAATGCTATCACTCGACTTACAAGCTTAGAACCAACATGTTCTCGAACAATGATCTATGGCCTCGATAGTAGCAGAGTCTATGAAGAAGAAGGGCCATAGGAGAAAAAAGTCAATTAAGAATGGGAAAACAAAGGAGACCAAAAAGATAAATTTGGGAATGCCTCAAGATCTAGTATTCATTAGGAACCTGGATGAGGACTCGGACTCCTTAGACACAAGGGTCGATTCAGAACTTGGTAGGGAAATACCACCCAAAACCAAGAACACGGGAAAGGAGACTTCATGGGAGCCTATAATTCCTACAACTAAATCACACATTGATGAAACTTGGCTCTTATCCTAACCCTCGGAAGGAGATTGAGAAAGTCCAAGAATTTAGTGATTTAGTTTACAAAAACACAAGAGGAGATCGACCAAAACCCAAGCAAGTGAGAGTCTCAAATATTGTACACCCTAGTACCTTAACGACTACTACTAAGACTCGCAAACCCCTAGATGTGCCCAACATCATTATCAAAGAGATTGAGGCCTCCACCACTTAAATCCTTGATTGGTTCACGGGACAATTTCCATATTGAAACCCTAAGCTCATCTTGGAGGTGGATTTTTCAATCTCACTGCTGACACATTTTTATGGAAAGGAGGACATGATTGCGCTACTAAACTGATGAAATCCATGAAAAAGAGTGATATAAGCTATGATAATATTGCACAAGAGAGCTATGGTGGATGAAATGTGAGATAAGGCATAGTTTAGGGCATAGATCTAACTTAATCACAAATATTAAGAATGAAATCAACATTAATCAAGGGCTCACATTTTTCATTATGAGAATTGAGCTTGTTACATCCACATGTATCTCTCATAGAGCTCTCATTCACATGTTCTATGCACACTTGTGCCATCCATGTGTTCATAAATGCTTACATGACTTGTGCACCCTTGCATCTTCAATGTGCCTACTTTTTGACCATTAACCACCTCTTACATCCATCCATTCACATCTCCTAATAACCTTAGCTTACATCCATTCCAATTTCATAACACCCTAATCTTCTTCTACTTTACTCCCACATACATTTCCCTACTTTACATCCATTCCAATTTCATAACACCTCCCACATACATTTCCCTTATACATGACATGATGGGCACCATATTTCAACACCCCTTCCCTTGGTGCCCAAATGGGTCTCATACCCAAGAAGGTAATGTGACATACATAGACATGACATCCCCCCACCCTTAATGGAGACACACACATACATCACTTAGCCTACATCATCGATGGCTAGAGGTGATTACATCACCATGGACATGAACATAGATAACATCACATCCACTTACACATGGGAACATCTTGACTAGTGGTTACCTAATCCTAGGTTGACATAGACATAAACATAAGACATAACATAAAACATCATCACACCTAGGAAATGTGTTCTTGTGTAGCTTGGGCTTATTTCGATGACAACATTGGGCCATTACATGCCCCATCCTTCCACAATGGTTACATTTGATATTGGATTTGTTAAAGAATGCAGTTTCCCTACTGCTTGTTGTTAAGATTTGTTGTGTATCTTTTAGTTTCTTATCTTCTTCAAACAAAGAGGATTCAACACTTTCAAGAGTAATATTTGGAATATTAGTAAGAGTTGTTACCATCGAAGTAAACTCTTGAGGAATGCTCTTGATTAAGACCGCATCCACGAGTGCCTTGATACCTCTACAAGTTGTATCATAATCTCTTAATCTTACCTACATGCTCCACAAATGAGTCTTTGAACTCCATATCAATCCCACAAAACTTAATTTTTAGATTTATTTCTAATTTCTTTCCCTAGCTCCAAATACTTTCTCTAATAATCCCAGGCATCTTTGGCATGCTTTTTGTTTTGCTGATATGTGATGAATGATATTATCCCCAAGTCTTAACCCAATGATGTCCATATATTTATTTATCCATTTCATAAGCATCTTATCACCTCTTATCACATCTTATACACCTCTTATCACATCCTATCACATCTCATATCTATTTATAGAATACAAGAGAATTCTTATATTTGATATAAGATTTCTTTACACATTTATTTATGCATAAATTCTATTTAAGGAGATTAATACTTTCGAAGTAAAAATCAATCTTTTATGCATCTTCCTATGCATAAATTCATTTTAAATGAAAATGACACTTTTGAATTAAATTTCAATCTTTTATGCATTTTCCTAGGCATAAATTCAATTTAGATGAGAATGACACTTTTGAATTAAAAATCAATCTTTATGCATCTTCTTATGCATAAATTCAATTTGGTAGGAATTACACTTTTAGAATAAAAGAATTTCTCTTATGCATCTAAGTTATGCATAAAATCCATTTATGATGAAAAATCACACTTTTAGTATAAAAAGAATATCTTTTATGCATACTTCTATGCATGAAATCCAAATATGATAAAAGTAACACTTTTATAATAAAATAATCAACTCTTATGCATACTTCTATGCATGAAATTCAATTGTGATAAAAGTAACACTTTTATAATAAAATAATCAACTTTTATGCATACCTCTATGCATGAAATCCAAATATGATAAAAGTAATACTTTTATAATAAAATAATCAACTCTTATGCATACTTCTATGCATGAAATTCAATTGTGATAAAAGTAACACTTTTATAATAAAATAATCAACTTTTATGCATACCTAAATATGATAAAAGTAACACTTTTATAATAAAATAATCAACTCTTATGCATACTTCTATGCATGAAATTCAATTGTGATAAAAGTAACACTTTTATAATAAAATAATCAACTTTTATGCATACCTCTATGCATGAAATCTAATTATGATAATATAAAAATCAATTTCTCTAGGATTACAATGAATATTTTTCAATTAATCTAGGATGATAATTCCTAGAATATGGTAGGAAGTCCTCTTTTCATGCTTTGAATGAAATTATTTTATGCGTAATTTTTATAAAAATTTTGCCATAGCTCTCTTGCTATGACTGATAAATCTCAATTTTTCTAAGAGATAAAGCTTATCATTAAGGAAATAATTAGAATGATCCCTAATTGGATCAATAATCCATAATGGATTGAATCATCAATATTCATGAAATACATAAACTAAAAGCATAGAAAAAAGCCATTAATTTAGCCTCAAGTATATCTTGGATTAAGGAAAAGCTTCATTTGGATTGAGAATGGATCATGAGTATGACCATTTCTTGAGTGAGAGAGAGAAATTACATAAAAACCATTTAAATTAAGCATAAATGAAAATTTATGTAATTCTTTACTATCTTTCATCAATTAACTTCAATAACATTCATCAATTTATGTAATTCAAGTACTACCATTCATCAATTAACTTTAATAGTATTCAAAAACCATTCCAATTAAGCTTCTCAAGCTTGAGAGGGGTTGAGAAGAGAGAAACATTGAGAAATTATAGAAAAGAATCAAAATTCACCATTTACCTTACAAATTGCTTGATTCTTTGTTCACGGTAGAGGCCCCCAACCAATCAATTGGTTAAGTATGTTGATGGAGCCACCAATGGGGATTGAAGAAAGAGGGAAGCCCCAATTTCTTCAATTTGGAGAGAATTTTAGAGAATAGTAGAAATTAGCATTATTTCAGCATAACTCTAGTATAGTAAAATTCTTCTATTTTTTTCAAAGGACTCCTAAGCTATTTATAGGAGAGGGAAGCTCTAACCAAAGCTAACTGAATTCTAGAATTTTCCAAATTCAGTTTGGTTGAATTTGGACCTAGTTTGGTTACTTTTTGATTCGGTTTGGTTCCATTTTGATTTGGTTTGGTTCAAGAGAGAGGAGAGATAAAAATATCACATTATTTTTGAGTTTAAAACTCATTCAAGCATGTGAAATATGCACCTCCTTTAAAGGAATCCCCTTCCTTACATATGTGTCAAAATGGAATCATTATACCCAAAATATCTCATATTTTTAATATTGCTCATAGTTTTTTACTAATAAACCTTGTACATTTTCAACTCTTCATCTTATGTGAGCATTTACTCATTTTTGGATACCCAAAATATCTCATATTTTTAATATTGCTCATAGTTTTTTTACTAATAAACCTTGTACATTTTCAACTCTTCATCTTATGTGAGCATTTACTCATTTTTGGATACCCAAAATATCTCATATTTTTAATATTGCTCATAGTTTCTTACTAATAAACCTTGTACATAGTCAACTCTTCATCTTATGTGAGCATTTACTCATTTTTGGGTATCCCACTTGAAAAACGCGAGATGCCCTCATCTCGCAAACTGGGGGTAATTTCGCAAGATGCACAAATATGAGACTGAGAGAAAAATTTTAATTAAGATTAACCACCAAGAAAAGTCTCAAAGAGAGCAAGACTCAAGACAAGAACAAAGATTTCAACTTTATTCATTCTTGGAACATAAACAGTAAAGATGAAGAACTCTTTATACTTCCATAAGCCCGTCCATCATATGGTCACAAAAGCAGCACTCACAAGCTGCACACGTATAAGGTAACTCATCTATGGGAATAATTTGGCTGGTTATTGCAGCACCGTATGAGGTGACCTATTAAAAGAACCTCTGAGAGGCAAGCCAAAAACGGGATAAAGGCATATCTTCTGGTGAGGAAGAAAACATGCTAGTAAGAAGACCCGCTCAGAAAATCCACCATGCCTTGATCTCATCACGCAGTAGTATCGGGGACCCAAACCCAAAGCTTCAATAACCATAGCCAAGCGGACATTGTTACGGAAGTGCTGTCGTCCCCACGGTGTTACCCTAGTTATGTCTCGACAGGTCCGCCATTTGGTCTGAGCTACAGAAGTTCCCAAGTGAGGGAAAAGTGAGCGCTCATACAGTTCTATAAAATCCTTCTTCATAGACTCACTTGCGTCTTGAAGGTGAGAAATCATCATGGATAAAACCAATTCTTGCTGCCAAGCCATAAAGGAGATTAAGAAAGAAAGGAGATCGATGGAAGTAAGATTACTGCGAGCGACAAGTAAGAGTTACAACTTATATAAAGAAGGAACTAGCGTAACCTAGAAGCCACCGGGGTTTCTTGCCACTGAAGTTTTACCGTCTCTCCATGATTTGGGTTTGGCACAAATTTCTATAGAAGGCATTAAGAACTTTGAGATGAGGAGATAAAAGAAGTTCGTAGGCTAAGTCCCCTACTTTCTTTGGTCCACAATATCTGGGGGATAATTTCTTATACTTCCTAAGAGATAAAGAACTTCTTTTGGGCCGTACTCGAATGAAGACCAAAACCTTGATATCCAAAACACCGATTTTCACTTCTGAATTCATTGTTATGAATCCTTAAAACAGGTGGGACTCCTGAGAAGTATTCTAGGGAAAGGTCTTCCTTTTTTAAACAGAATCTTTCTTTTATTTTAGAGGGAATAATTATAAGATCAGAAAGGGAGATTCTTACTCCTGCATACCTTGAAGGTTGGGGGAAGGAATCTTACAAGATTGATATGCTGCAACAAGTAACAAAGGGCACTCCTAGCCAACAATCACTGATGGAGCAAAGTTAGAAGGGATGGTGTTAGAAGGGATAGTTACAAAAAACCTACAATACATTTCGCGAAGTCAAGGTATAATAGGAAGCATGAAGGGGGGATTTACACTGATATCATCACTTTTACCCCCACATTTCACTCCCTAATAAATTTCATGTCTATATGGAGCCTGTTGGAAAAAGCTAGCCCATGATAGTGTAGCTTGCACCAACATGTACAACAATATAGCACCTATACACATACTTAAAATTTGCCTAACAAAATAAAAATTAAAAAAGATGGATGAGAGAGCATGTACCAAAATAAGAGAATGAAAGTATGACTCTATTGTTATGACAGGCCTTGAAGATGGACTTTTCGTGGACTGATAAATACGAGTAGGGTGGTTGCAAGATCAGGGTGCCCAGTTTTGTCCACTCAGGCACCATGTAAACAGTAAAAAAACAGGCATTTGTTTACCTTTAGTGGCTAATCTCTCCTAGTAAATGAAGGAATTTTGTTTCAAGTTCTTTTGTTGGAACATCATATTCAAAGTTGGAAATATAGTTGCATAATTTGATTAAGCATTAGATAGTCAAAAGTCCTCATTTTCTTAGGTACAAAGTTAATGTATACACCCTGTCCCAAATTTGAACTGATTCCATAAAATGCTAATATCTTTTACATATAAACCCATATGAGATTCCCACTTTGTACCTTAGAACTTCACATAATATGGAGCTTAACTTGATTTTTTGAGAAAATTTTAAGATATTTGTCTATTTTCTTTAAATATTTCAAGGTCTTTAAAGTGTTATAATATACGCCACTTTTTGTACCCACAATAACTACCACTTAAAATCCTCAATCTTGTAGATAAAAAGAGTGGATAGATACTAAGACATTAGAAGAATGTGGTGGTTAGTAAAAATTGCAAATCCAATGGTTGGATTTTTAATGATCTCTTTTTCAAAATTCTTCCAGACTATCAGAAGGCCTGCAAATATTAATAATCTAATTAGTAAAATTACATTTTTGATGTGAATCATATAAAACCTATAGGGACTAGTGTGCTTGTAATGGTGCATCTATGGAAAAATAAATTGGATCACTCTAAGTATGGAAAGATCATTTTTTTATCATTTCATCATATTTTTGATTAATTTTGATTAATTAGACTAATTTATATTAATTTAAGTTATATTGGGTTAATTTAAGGGCAAGCATATTTTCTATTATTTGCTTGATCTCATTTTAAGTACCTTGCCCCCCAAAACTTGCTCTCCAAGCATTGTCCCAGTCCAGCATAAACTGGATAAAACTGGACACCCTGATCTTGCAACAACCCAGTAACTCTATTCTGGATCCAGATTATCTAGATTGGTACTATCAAGGGCAGCTAAGTAGTCCTCCTTTCCAAACCCACTCATATTTTTATGCATGCTATTAACTCAGTGGTGGCAATGCATAACTTTTTGTAATTCCTCTCCCTAGTTGTCAATAAACTTGTGATGCCATTGAATGCACCAACTTATTGAAGCCATTGGACAATATAGTTGTCCTCTCTTGTAGCCTTCTATGATGATTGGCCACATAGTGATTATGTCTCTGCCATTTTTAGAGATGCTCCTTGGTGTTTTGAAGGACTTCATCCCTTTCTTCAAATTGGGAATCGATATTAGATTCAAAGCTACTCCTTGCAATTTCTATTTCACTTTTCATTGTTTCTCTTGATGTTGTCAACTCTGTTTTACTCGTAGTAGTAATAAAGGAGTTCTGGTCTCTGTTTAGTCTCCTCACCACCATTGGTGCTTATGTCAGAGTCATCCCAAGTGTACTCAAGTTGGCTATAACCAATCCCCTTGGCATGAGAAGGTAGAGCACAAATCATTCGTTATGGCACAACCTTGGAATGCTCCTCACCATCAGGTGTAACCCATGTAGATTCTCTGGTTCCCCAACTATCTATTGTTATGTACCTAGTTTAGATCATCTTTAGACTCAATAGCTTCTTTTCAACATCCTTGTAGGGTGGGTCCTTCCCTACATCAATCTCTTCTCTAGTATAGCAGTATTGCAAATGAGGTTGAATAAGTGATGGTGTCCAAATGATTTTCGACAAAAAGTCCTCCATAGGATGTACACAGCCAGTCACAAGATCAATCCTAATGATAGAATGATCAAATTGAATGTAGACATGGTTCTTAGACTGGCCATGCACCATCTTTGTCTCTCTCATGAAGGGGCATCCTAAGAGCATTTCATACAATTCAGGTTGTTTGGAAAAGTCCATAACAATGAAGGTATGTTTAACTCGATGTTTAAGAACTTTGATTTTTAAATCTCGTAACATCCCAATAGGTTTGGCAATAGTCTCTGGTAGCCATCTTGACAATGATATCTGAGACTTCTAGACACAGCTCAGCTATCTTTTCCCAGCATTTCTTGGAGATTATTCTCACTCTTACACTACCATCCAAGACTCCCATTATTTGTGATGCCCTTGGCCGGTGATGGTAGTAATACATTAGACTCATCACCTTCAAAGTATTGTCTTAGTTTATTAAGTGGGATTTTAACCCATAGATTTGGAATTTTCTTCTTCCATTGGGATCGTTGATTGGGGCACAATTTGAGATGTCCCCATTATGTAGTGGGGATGGGCCTTATGCATGTCAGCAAATGGTGGTAATTGTACATTGAGGTCTCTATTAAGGACAGCTCTATTAAGGAGAGCTCTCATCGCTTCAAACAATTCAGGATCACTCAATCAGGCAGTTATTGTTGTACTTGTTTGTGATGCCATAAAATCCAACAATTTGGGAATGTTTAGTGGTGTACTCTTTCCCTCCTTTCCATAAAAAGGTGTCAATGAGACTGCCTCCACCTTGGCTTTGATTTCTAGGGTTTCAAGGAAAATTAGGCACTCTAGAGAGTGGTATTAGAAAGAGACCTTGCCTTTAGCTCTCTCAACCACATTCTTGAGGTATGGCCCCAAGTGTGTGAGTTCTATGTGCTTGACACCTTCTTCTTTCCCTTATTCTTGGCTGGGGTGGTTCCCACATCACCTATTGTTGATGTCTCAAGTTCTGAGGACATGTAGTCTAAGTCCCCATGCTCCTTTTTATGGAGAGTCATCCAGAGTCATCCTGTAAAAGTGGGAATCAAATTTGTCAGCCCCAAACTGGCTAGTAGGAATACTCCTCAGTTGCTTTATCTGGATATTTCTTCTTCTTCTTCTTCTTCTTCTTCTTCTTCTTCTTCTTCTTCTTCTTCTTCTTCTTCTTTCCCCCTTTTTTTTAGAGTTGGTGTTTATATTACATTTTGTGTTAGTGTAATTATTTGTATGCTCAATGATGCTCTAGATAAGTTTTCTTCAAGCATGAAAAACTAGACTGGTTTTTCACAACCATGAATATCTATAGAGATGTCAGATATTCATATCATAAAGATGTCATCAATTTGGAGCAAAATAAAGTTAGATTTGTTCATTAATGCGATAGGGGATGCTATTAAGTACAATAGAGTCATTTTTAAAAACTTTTAGAGGCATGACAAACCACTCTGATTTTTTATGGCATGAATATATGAGATAATCACATCAAAAAAGGTTAATAGTTGAAGATAAAAAGGTGTTAGAATGATTCAATTAGTCATTATAATATGCAATTAGTGAAAAAGTCATTCTTTCACAATTTGTTTGACATGAAAACTAGTCTGGTTTTTCACGCCATGAATATCTTGAGGTATTCACATCAAAAGATTTCTTTCTGTTTGACAAGTTTGATGCATATCAATAATGCTAACTATGTATATGATGAGATGGAGTTAGTGACACATGCAGTTTTTAAAATTTTTGTGGTGTGAAAAACTAGGGTGGTTTTTTTATGCGTGATTTTCTAAGAGATAAGTGGAGATACATGGAGATGAAAGATAGAAGAAATAATGACGTCCTAAGATTTTTCTTTAGCGGCGTGAAAAACTAGTTTTTTTTCAGAGCCATAAATCTCTGAGATATTCACGTTAAAAAATTCTTTACCAAAGAGGATAAGGAAGAAAATAGCAGCACTCAAGAAGGTGTGGTTAAGATTGGGCATTTCCTCCTTGATTAGAATAAGTCACTATGGTGTGATAAACCACATTGGTTTTTCACGTCCAATCAAAGAGACATATTTTTTGTTGTTGTTATTTTTAGGGGGTCAAAAGAGAGTGTAGATCATAATATAACAGCACAAATAGATGAATAAGCTTGTTGGTAAACTTTTTAAGGTTTCTATTTTTAAGGGATGTATGGCCAAAAAAAATAGTGTGATGGCTTGAAAAGAGATAGAGAACTGACAAAGATACTCATGGGCATGGTCTTGACACACAAGGGGCATTGTTAGAATAGCAAGCTAGTGCATTGTGAGAGAGACATATTGTGATGTTTACTTTGAATACAGCAAGGAAGTGCTTCCACCATGAGAAAGATGAACTCAATCATAAAAATCAAGCAAGAAAGCTCCCTTACCTTGTGTTGTATGTGATGATAGTCAAGAGTCGATGGCATGGGAGAGCACATGAGCTTAAAGGAACGACAAGTAGTTAATGAGCAGTCGTATAGAGAAGACATAAGAGAAAAGGTTAAAAATAAGCAAGAATGAAGGAAAAAAGCAATTTAAATATAGACCATAAGTGAAAAGTATGGGCAACTAACTCATTAATTTAGGTGGGCAGCAACATGTGTCATCAGTTCATTGGTTAGGTTTTTGTGCATGGACAAGTTATTCTCACGAACCATGAAAAACCCTAGTTTTTTACATTGATTTTTTTTGGGTTATTTGACTAGATATAGGCCCTTCCCACACCTTGCAAAAGCTAGTTGTCACCTTAGATGATAGGTTTGAAGCACTTTTTGGGTGTGAAAATCTTGAGATATTTATAGTCATGAATATCTACTGGTTTTTCATGTAATTGTTTTTTTGAATTTCATAACTATGAGCTGATTATGATCATTTTGAAAACCCTTGCATGCTTTTTTTAATTTTGAACCATCTCACAATTGTGAAAATTTATTAGGTTTTCATGCGTTAAAGAAACTTCTGATTTTCATCCTTTTGAGGTGATTTTATGCTTCATGTGATCTTCTTAACTTATTGGTAAGGTTTTATGATTCACGTGATACTCTTGAATTACTAGTAAGATTTTCATGCCTATTGAAACAACTTTTTTGGACATGAAAAAATCAATATATTAACAGTCATGTGAGTGTCTACTTGTTTTTCACACCAACTGAACTTCAAGGTATCATGTTTTTAAGTTGAAATCTTAATTCCCATGACCTTTGTGAAGTGCCAAGCATGATTTTTGTAGCTTTTGGATTTAAAAAAATTGGGTATTGAAAACTTGGGTTATTCATAGCATGACTATCTTTGGAAAGTCACGTGAATTTCCCACCTATTTTCTCATTGGTTGTTGGCTTTAAGATCCTCTTTTACTTCCTTTGAGTTTTTGTTTCTTCTCTACCTTTAAGTCCCTTGTATCCACTTCCTTCCTTTTCCATTGAGGGATACTGTTACTTGCTAAAGATGCTCTAGTTCCTTCCTTTGCCATTGAGGGATAATGTTGCTTGCTAGAGATACTCTAGTTCCTTTCTTAAGTGTTGCATCTCTTCTTTTGATCATTTGATGAAACTAGCAATAGGATCTATTCTAGGATCTTCCTTTACTTTTCTCTTTCCTTTATCAATTTATGGGGCTTATCTTTGATAGCTTTGGTTCTTTAGACCCCTTCTAGACTATTTTCTCATTTTTGTCAGTGAAGCAATGTTACACTTCCACTTTCTTCCTCCCTAGACACTAGTGTATGTATCCTATATCTGGATCTGGTTCCTTCTTTTTGCTGTTGCTTGACCTTTGGCATTATGTTCTTGACTCTAACTTTTTCTAGCCCTTGGGTACTCGAGTATTCATACTTTTGTGGCTCCCTTATAGTGTCCTTGTGTTGTCAGAATAGCCCCTGGTACCCAATAGTTTTGGCTCTATTTTGTCAATGTCACTGACCTTTTTAGCTCTATGCTAGGGATTTCTTCTCCTTCTGCTTAGGTATCCAAACCTTATTTATTCCCTTTATAATACCCTTTTGTCTTCAGGAGGGTCATAGGAACCCACTATTTCTTAGTGTATTGGCTTGAAGAATGATGGTTCTTGGGAGCAATCGAAGATGTCACCCTAACCGCGTTTTTCTCAATGTAGACCTTATGGTTTCTTTGATCATTTTGTTTGATCATTTTGTGAGGTGGGGAAACTTTGAGCTTTTGCCAAAGATGAGCATTTCTCATCAGAAGCTGGTGACCAAAGTGGTACTGTTACTTTACCTACCTTTGTTTGTAGTTGAATGGTTCGTTCCTTTCATTTTTTGGAGTAGATGGTTGTAGCCAATCCATGCTCTTCTAGTAGTACCTGCTCTTCCATAACACATACAAGCATAGCATATACCATTTTGACCACACTATTATCGTTGACAAGGATTTGAACTTTTAAAAAACCTTAAACCTTTACCATAATGGCATGGAGACTACGGGTTCTAAGTCTGGTTTACCCAGGGCTTCCCATGTTTCATAGGACATCAAGTTGTGATGTGCTCCTATGTCAATTAGAGCTGTGTTGGTGTTTTTTTTTTGGCCATAGACACTTGAATGTTAACCCTTGTGGGCTCAATATCCATTTCTTCATCCTCGATGAATGACATCGTAGCCATATTGGTTGATAGTGTCTTTCCAATCAATTATTTTAGCTGTACAGATCTTGACCATAGCCTCCTCTTGGGAAAGTCTTTTCACCTTATTTGCTCTTTTTTCTCCTCTTGTTTCCTATGGATTTGAGCAAGAATGTCTTGGGTCAAGGGTCCATATAATATTTTTTTAGCTTACTTCCATGATGTATCCATTGGTCTTGACACCATCAAGACCAATGGATCCATTGGTCTTGACACCATCAAGGTGCTCAATTTTAATCAACCCTTGTGGAGTAACTTTAATGATTCATAAGGGTCCTAATCCATGGAGTTGTATCACCTTTCGAACATGGGGGAAAAACACATGCTTCTACACACATAGCCATGGAATACACATGTACACATGATCGGAGGCATGGATCAAAAATAAGGTAAAAGATACAAAATAAAAATACAATCAAAACATTGTAGTGTATTCCATTTCCATGTATCACATATCCAATTTGTATATAAGAGGGGCTTTATATAGCCATCCAACCATGTGACTCTTAGGATACCCATGTGACTATTGGGCTCCCATAACCTCCACAAGATCCTAACTCCCCACTAGCCCTCCCATAACCTCCACAAGATCCTAACTCCCCACTAGCCCTCTTGTAGCCACTTCTTGATATGAGATCTTTTAATGACCAAATCCCACAACTCATTCGCCTAAGCTAATGATAGTAATGCTAAGGGGTGTTCACACCCAAGCTAATGCCAACATGCTAGGGGTGTTCACACCAGTCACACACCTCTCTTCCCCTTTGTTTAATTGGGATTGTACTATCTCTTATCAATGCCAAGTATATCATGAAAATCTGTAAATAAGTGGCTGGAATGTACAACACTAGCCATTTCAAGTCATACAATATAATCATGTAGAACTACATAAAATTGATGGTAGACCAAGGAGATGGTGGGAAAATGATTTCCACCAATCCGATGAAGAATCCACAAGCATATGTTGATGAAGAATCTCGTCCACAGGCACTCATTGTGCTACCATTTGTGTCAGCCGAGCAGTGAAGCTTCATCTCCGAAAGTTCGTACAATGAGCTCTCCCTTGGGTCCTAAAATTACAACACCTAACAAGTAACTGCATTCTAGAAATCATTACATCATTTTCTTATTCTTTTAACATTTTTATTTTGGTTTATATTTTGTTTGTTCCTTTTCTTACACGCAACTTGGTAGGGGACCTTAGTGAGCTTTTCCTCTGGACCTCATGCCTTCTCACTCGATATTACAGGCATCTCAGCAAGTATCTCATTGAGCTTTCTCCTTTGGCTTTCATGCCCCTTTATCCGGGACTTATAGGTGACTTAGTAGGGATCTTCAATTGGGCTTCCTCTGGACTTTATGCCTTCTCACACAGTCTTGGAGACGTCTGGATAGTATCCTCAGTGAGACTCTTCCTCCGGCCCTCATGCCTCATTTTTGGACTTACAGGAGGTGACACGGTCGGGACCTTGGTGGACTTTCTCCAGACCTCATGCCTTCTCACTTGATCTTATAGGCGTCTCAATAGTATCCTCATCGAGTATCTCCTCCGGCCCTTTAGTGCCTCATTCTTTCAATACTAATATCATTTTTTCATTGACACTATATTTCAAGACAATACTTCAATAATTGATGTATTTAAATTGGCTAATTACTTACCATTCAAATTCATCAGGTCATCCATCCCGATTTTCCCATGGAGGTGTTCCATGTACTCCATGTAGTAGGCATAGATGAGTTGGATCATCAAAACCAACATGGAGTATGCCATATGGGTTCTCCTTTTAATGTGCTCATGAAATCCTTTAGATTTTTAATTGCCTCGTTTCTTATGTGATTTAGATTTATGCAAGGCATGCAATATTCCCATGAACTCATTCTCTAATGATAGTGCTTACACAAATAGAATTGATAATTTTTAGTGTGGTTGTCTTGTTGTGACATAACTCACACTTTCTCCCTATTTTTAGTGTTTGATTTGATGAAAGCCCCACAAGTAGTGCACCACACTAGCGCAAGACCAAGTGTGCTCCCAACAAGTAGAGCTTGGTGTAATACCAAGGTTCTTTCCATTCACACACAAGGC
Source organism: Cibotium barometz (assembly GCF_041138505.1). Lineage (NCBI taxonomy): Eukaryota > Viridiplantae > Streptophyta > Polypodiopsida > Cyatheales > Cibotiaceae > Cibotium > Cibotium barometz. Next base: position 43,541,950 of record NC_141049.1, read on the forward strand.
TACATGATCTTAACTTTTAGTGTTCATTATGTATTTCTCGTGCTTATGTGTATTTCATGTGCATGGAAAGGCATTATAGCCTCATCATTTCAAGGTTTCCAAGGAATCATAATAATTGTATCATCCTCAATGATGTGAGGGTCATCATCAAGTATCATCGACCATGGCTACATCTACTTCAAAGAAAACATCATCATCATCCTCAACTATGCGAGGGCCATCTAGTAAACCATGTGCATATCATTGAAGTAAGCTAGTACGTACTGTAATTACAGCTTGAGACATGGATCTGCCAAGGTAAGCCTCCATAGTTTCCTTCATTTTTGTCAGCACAAATGCACCAATATGACTAGGGGAATATTGTTGTCCACCAACCTCAACCCAACCATCTCTATTTAAAGCCCTTACAATCTTGTAGGGGACAATCTTCATTTCCTATTGTGTTTGAGGGTCATCAAACGACCTTCCTATCATCCTTTTGGTCCCCAACAGTGTAGTTTCCTTCATTTTTGTTAGCACAAATGCACCAATATGACTAGGGGAATATTGCTGCCCACTAGCCTCAACCCAAGCATCTCCATTGCCTCAACCCAAGCATCTCCATTTGAATCCCTTACAATATTGTAGGGGACTATCTCCATTTCCTAGTATGTTTGAGAGTCATCAAACGACCTTCCTATCATCCTTTTGGTCCCCAATAGTGTAGTTTCCTTCATTTTTGTTAGCACAAATGCACCAATATGACTAGGGGAATATTGCTGCCCACTAGCCTCAGCCCAAGCATCTCCATTTGAATCCCTTACAATATTATAGGGGACTATCTTCATTTCCTATTATGTTTGAGAGTCATCAAACTACCTTCCTATCAGCCTTTTGGTCCCCAATAGTGTATTTGTGGGGTTAGTAATATAACGGCTTATGGTGTGCCAACAAGCCTCTCCTCCTTGGATGTGAAGGCAACAACTGAGGGTGTTGTTCGAGCACCTTCAGAGTTTCCAATCACACGAGTTGTCTTTCCTTCCATGATTAAAACATAAGAGTTTGTTGCACCCAAATCAATTCCAATAATATCATTGCTTGCAGGCTTTGAGCTGAAAGCTCGAGCACTGCCAAACCATTATTTCGTTAAAACAGAGGCAAGTTGTTGTACAGGGGCCCTTGTTTCCTCCATAAGGGCAAGGTGGTGCACTTGGTTTTGCTATAGCACCAACTTAGGAGTGGCGGAGTAGTTGGCAAAGAACAAGTTGGCATGCGGAAGCAAAGACATTGTCCATCAACAACGGCCACGCCAACCTCGTTATTGTTCAAGAAGTAGATAGCCTTCCTCTAGTGCAGATATATTTGAACTTGCTTTAAGAATCGAAGCAAATGTGACAATATTTGGGTTCACTCCCTCTTCTTGCATGCAAAAAGTTGGAGAGCCTCTTGATGATATCCATGGTAGCCAAACCCACTTTGTCTAGAGAGGCAACACTGCCACCACATGCTTTCAACATGCACATAAACATAACATCATTCGGTGTCATGCCCTTCTCTTACATCTGATGGAAAAGTTGAAGAGACTGTGCCATGCTCTTGTTGGGCGTATCCTGCAATCATTGCACTCCATGTGGCAACACTTTGGTAGCTCAAATTGTCAAAAACCCTCCATGCCTCTTCAAGACTCCCACATTTAGCATGCATGTCAATAAGGGCATTCCCCACATATTCATTCAACTTAAACCCTCCTGCTATGATAGACATATGGATAAGCTTGCCCTAATCTAAGGCTCCTATGTTAGAACATGCTTTCATGTTGCAAACAAAGGTAATATCATTTGACTCAATCCCCTCTTGCTCCATCTGAACAAAAAGTGCAAGGGCCTCTACACTACGCACATGGTTGACAAGTCCTAAAACCATTGCACTCCATGTAGCCAGCTCTCCCTTTTTATATAAACAAAGGGGAAGAGAGAAAATATAAACATTAGGGGTAATCTATAATCGAGAAAATCAAGAAATAATCATACATGCTACTAATCTCTCTTTTGGTAAGAAATGCTTAAGGATTAGGCATTAGACTTCTAATCAAGAGCTTGTGGGCAAGGAGAAGATTGAAGCTTCTCATCCCATCATGACGGCCAAGTGTTAGCATCACCTTGCTAACATGGCGTAAAAACACATGCTCCTACACACATAGCCATGGTATACATATGAGCATGGAGTAGGAGGCATGGATCAAGAACAAGGTAAAAGATACAAGCAAAACATCATAGTGTATACCATTTCCATGCATCACATATCCAATTTGCATACAAGAGGGGCTTTGTATAGCCATCCAACCATGTGACTCTTGGGATACCCATGTGAATATTGTGACCTCCACAAGATCCTAACTCCCCACTAGTCCTCTTGTTAACCATTTCTTAATATCACATTTTTTAATGACCAAATCCCACAACTCATTAGCCTAAGCTAATGCTGGTAATGCTAGGGAGTGTTCACACCTAAGCTAATGCCAAAATTCTAGGGGCACACCAGTCAACATGAGTTTCATCTTTTTTTGTTTACTATTCCTTGTTCCAAATAACAAACAATAGGTTGTCCTCTTTAAGCCTCTTGTCTTTCATATTTATATCAAACCATTTTTTTCCATTTCGGAGCTTTTCTACCATTAGTCCCACGCATGGGCTCATTTCTTCCAATTTTTTCATGTTAATTGATCTCTCAGTATCCATAGAAATTTGTGTCAACCTTTTGTTGAGTGCGATTCTCATGTTGGGAACTATATTTTCCATGGGCATCATAACATCAATCCCATAGGTTAGACAAAACAGGGTATACCCAATTGCTACTTTGTATGATGTTTGGCAAGCCCATACCGCAACTGTAAGATTATGTTCCTAATATGTTCTACTAGCTTGAATGATCTTTGTTAAAATGCCACATAAAATTTTATTCATGCTCTCTGCTTGGCCTCTCTAGCTTGGAGATAGCAAGGTGACAAATTTCTATGAACTATTAGAAAGCCTTTCATGAGGAGGCAATTAATCACCTCATTGATAAAATGTGACCATTGTCCTTGACAAGCTCCAAAGGATATCCAAATCTAGAAATGGCATGCTTGTATAGGAATTTAGTAGTGGTACAAGCATTAGCCTTTTTGGTAGCCATGGATTTTTCCCACTTGGTGAAATAATATATTGCTACTATGTTGTAGTGGGCTTGGGTTTTATGTGTAGTAGGACTAATGAGTCATACAAAGTTAGTTTCCCATTTCTCAAAAGGTTGTTAAAATATAACTATAGTGAGGGGCATCTTGTCCTTCTACTGTTGTATAGCGAATCGCTGACACTCATTACGCAACCTTTGACAAATTCTACCACATCGCCAACAATGCTAGCCCACCATAGTCCTACTTGGAGAACCTTCTGTGATGTCACTTCCCCAATGAAATTTCCATCTTCAATCCCAAAATGTGAATCCTCTAAAACATGTATAAAATCATCCTTATGGTGGACACACCTCTGTAAAATATCATCTCATTACCTACTCTATATAGTTGTCTCACTTCTATCAGTTGATATAGTGTCACTAGCTTAATAAGCTGGCGTACATCTTATCTTTGTGCAATGGTCAATCTTATGGAAAACCATAAGCAAGGTAATTGTAGATCTCATCACTCCCTCTAATCAAGCACCATGTCTATTATTTTAAACAAGTATGCATGTGGGATATCATCATCGATTCCAATGGAATGGCAAGATTGCCATTAGAAATTTGAGACATATGATCAGCTAGTACATGTTACATTCCTTTTCTCATAGTGACTATAAAGTCAAACTCTAAGAGTAAGAGAAACCATCATGTTATCTATCATGTGGTGTAAGGCTTGTTGACAAGATATGACAATGCTTGGTGATCCACAAAGAATACAAAATTGTTGGTGGTCAAAAGATAATATCTTTACTTTTTCACTGCATAAAGCATGGTGAATCCTTCTCTTTTTGTGGTTGTGTAGTTTATCTCTACTTAATTGAGTTTCCTTTTAGCAAAACAAATGGGGTAGTCCAATTTGTACTCCCCTGATTGTGCCAACACACAATGGCAAAATTCAATACATCAATTGTAAGATCCTTGTCCCCTCCGCGCAACGAAAACAAGGGTGCTAGCAACAGAAGTAGCACTTCTTGCGCAGGGCAGGATCCCACACTCGGGGCCTCACCCATGGATATCTGGACAAAAGACTGATCCATCGATTCTTCCAAAAACCGAGCCCAGAAAAACTTCCCTTATCCAGAAAGCCCGGGCGATTCCTCCAAGATAACTTTTCTCTAACGTGCCTTAACTAACTGAACTGATCTGACCGAACCCGTAAGTTCCTTAGTCGGATCAGGGAAAAGATTATACTTGGATCATAGAGACCAACACTTCTTTCCTCATTGAGAGGCACAGCCGTTGATTCTTTTCCATAGAACAATTTTTGACCGGGATTTACTTTATCTAATGTACCATAACAAAATTGAGTCTCAGCTTAGGGATCCATCAGTGCAGCCAGTCCCATGGGTTAGAGCCAACCGCCTAACCACTGTAGTGATGGGATCCAATTTAGAATTTGGTTAGGTTTTGTGTCGGGTACCAAGGAAAAGAGTTCCCAGGCCCCCTAGCCAGATATTCATGCAAATTTAACATTAGTCATGCCACTTACACACCCAATATGAAATTACCTTTTTCACAGATTCGGCCATCTTTAAGATAATCATTTAATGAAACCATAGTATCACTAATCACAATCCTCCAAAATATCCGGTTGAATCTTAATTTTCAATCATTCCTTCATGGAAGTATCTATGGCATCATTGGCAACCAAAACGCTCACCACCTGTCCATTCAGGGGCCTTTTCAATAGTTCCTAGCTTATAGTACCCGGAAATATAATCACTTATAAAAATCAAGATGGAATCTCTGTAACCAACAGATCCATATAAAACAGCCATGAACTCATCCGTTGAGGACCAGCAAGGTCAATCAACCAGATCCATGCCCGGTTTCAGAAAACAACTCTTACTCCTTGTTTCAATATCTTCCACGACGCACGTGTGGGTATCTTCGGTGACCCAGAACCGGAGCACCGTATGGTCAGCACCCTCTAGGATCCTTCATAGGTCACCTAGTGCTTCACTCATAGGCCGCTTCATTGGTCCCTCATCCACCGTACCGGAAGCTCACCATTGAAATCGGGACCTCGGCCGACCATGCTATGCAAGACATCCTCCGTTGACTCTCCGTCTCAGCTGTTGCAACTTTATCAGTTAGGTCTCCACGACCTTAATCACAAGATGGTCAAAATGCTTCCCCAGCATTCTTGACATAAAACAATCATTTACAAACAGGTCACAAATACAGTTTTTATAATGAACTCTCGTCTTTCCACATTATCCCTCATCAGTCCACATTACTTATTCCACATTCCATTCATATGTGTACTCATTCTCATCCAATCACATCATTTTCCATCTCATCACATCAAATTCATTCACATCACATATCATTTATTCTCATCCCAAGTCACATGTCATCACATCTCATCCATTCACTCATATCGACGTCACATCCATTCACTCATATCAACGTCACATCATTTCACATACACAATCGCATTCATTATTCCACATACACATCCACATTCGTACATCCACATCCATACAAACCTACTGTGGCCACTTCTAGTTGTGAAACTGAGTACAGAAGGGCAGCTTTCACAGCTACGGTTGAGTGTGTGTGGCTCAGACCGCTTATGGCTGACTTGGGTGTTGGACAGGAGTCTACCACCTCTATCTACACTGACAGTCAGAGTGCATTGGCAATTGCAAGAAACCCAGTTTTTCATGCTCGCACAAAGCACATTGAGGTGCATTATCACTATGTCAGGGAGAGACTCTCAGCAAGAGAGATCAACTTGGCATATGTGCCAACACACAGGACAACCTCGCCAATCTTTTCACAAAGGCGCTTCCTCGTGAAGTTTGAAGCTTTCCGCAAAGCTTTGGGCTTGCTCCCCTTTATGGACTGATCTACTTCGGGCATGGCGCTTCCCTATACATGAGTGCCAGCTCTCGTTCACACCATCACTCTCTCTCTCCCCCCCAAACAAAACGTGCCCCCCTCCTTGCAACGTGGCAGCTCTCTCTCTCTCTCTCTCTCTCTCTCTCTCTCCCAAAAAAAAAAACGCACCCCCCTCCTCTCCTTTTCTCCTCCTTAAAAGAAAAATGCCCTCTCCCCCCCTCCCTTAAAAGAAAAATGCCCCCTCCCTTAAAAGAAAAATGCCCTCTCCCCCCCTCCCTTAAAAGCAAAATGCCCTCTTCCTCCCCCCTCCCTCGTAATAGTAAAATGCCCCCTACCGTCTTTAAAAATACAACTCTCACACACCCTTTTCCTCTCTCTCTCTCTCTCTCTCTCTCTCTCTCTCTCTCTCTCTCTCTCTCTCTCTCTCTCTCTCAAAGATTCTCTACCTCTCTAAATCCTAAAAGGATAGCCCTCTCTCTCTCTCTCTCTCTCTCTCTCTCTCTCTCTCTCTCACCAACTCTTTTTGCACTCTCTTTTTTCCTCTCTCTCTCTCTCTCTCTCTCTCTCTCTCTCTCTCACCAACTCTTTTTGCACTCTCTTTTTTCCTCTCTCTCTCTCTCTCCCCATACCCTTTCCTCTCCTCTCTTTTCTTCATTGTTTCTTTTCTTCTTCTTTGTTTGTTTCTTCTTTCTCTTCTTTAAAAACCCTATTTTTAAAAAATTTAATCTTTTTTTCTCTATTTATACCTATCCCTCTATTTATATAACCTTTATTTATATCTATTACTTTTTTCTCTATTTATACCTATCCCTCTATTTATATCACCTTTATTTATATCTATTACTTTTTTGCTCTATTTTTTATCTTTTGCTTTCTTATATCTTTTAGGACTCTTTCTTCCTTGTTCATTCTCCTTCTTCTCGTGTTACTCCTCATGGCATCTCCCCAATTCCAAAGAGGGACATAGATATCCTTGATGTTCAATGATATCAAGGTAGCTACTAGGGCTGTTTTGCATGTAGACCCCACCATGGATAGTGTCCATGGAATTTCTTTGCATGGTCGTGTTGGTGTGTCAATAGAAGATGTTGAAGTTTCTCTTTTCCCCTCAAAGATGGTGATATTGACAAGTTAAATCAAACCAAAGGATACATCATTGTGTGGCTAGCCAAATATTGTGTAAGTCTTATTTTATCTCTCTCCACCTTTCCAATTATGCTCTTTTTTAGTGATTTTTTAAAGAGCAATCTGTCTTGTATATGTCGATGTGTTTAGATTGTTACAAACACATCAAAGGAAACCCCACATCCAAAGCATGCAAAATGTGTAAAGAGCACACCTGCCAGGCAAGCAAGCCAAGAAGTGACAAGAAGAAGAAGAAAGTACAAGCGGAAGATGATGATTAGAGTCCTCCTCAAAGGAATCCAAGTCGAGTTACTAAGTCTTCGAAGAAAGGTGCTTCTTCAAAAACCATTAAAGAAACTAAGGAAGTAGGACAGACGAACGAGGGAATTGAAAATGAAGGCAAGAATGAAGAGGGTTTCATGGTGACTCCTACAACTCACTTGCAATTCGAACTCCTATACAAGACAGTCTTAACAAAGTGAAGGTAATTGCTAACCACTTTTTATCAAAAACTTACATAAGGTATCTTTTAGATTACCAATCATAATGTGTGTGTGTGCATCGCAGGTGGTGAAATCCACTCCTTTGCCACCTATTCCCTTGTGCATACTTGTGCTTAACCCCTTTATACAAAGAGTGCAGTTTAGGTACAAGAAGCTGGCAAGGGAATTTTATACGAATGGCTATGTTGCTGATAGATGCAGGTTCATTTTCTCCATCTCCTCATCCCATAATCCTGTTAGAGAAGTGACTCAAGATGATGTTATTGCATGGGATGACATCTGGTGATTGAAAAACGAGGAACAGAGTGGGAATTCATGAGCAAAAAGATGTATGTGTGGGACGGCAATCATCGAGTTGTGGCATGGATGGAGGAGATTAATAAATGTGAGTCTACTTAAACTGCCTACTTTTTTGAATGCGGTCTTTTGTTTTATATAAATTTTTTTGGGACTACTTAGATTTGCACTATCTAACTATAGCATTCAAGAATGTCACATCAAGACATCCTTGTGTTAACATTATCCTTATTGAATTCAATGAGGATAGTGAGGGGAAGGTTCTCACAAGTAAGAGAATATATGTTTTAAGACTGTTTGAATTAGGAATATTCGACGTACTATGTTTAAATCTTTCATTGTAACCTTAAATTTTGTTGCCATAGTAGGATGAATGAAGTGGGCTATGTTTCTTCTTCCCTTGTGGACAAAGTGTGCCTCATTAGGGCACTTGGGCTGGCAAACAAAGAAACAATTATGAAGCACACTAGAGAGATGAACAAGGCATGGATGGACAAGCATGCCTCGACACATAAAAAAGGGCCACCCATCTTGGTATAACTACGAGCTTTCATAACTTTCCCAAATAGTATTCTAGGTAAACCTTCAATCTTTAGACACTTGCAATATATGATAAACATTTGCATATCATCCACTAATGTTGTAATTCGTGAATAATAAGATGAGTTCCTTGTAGCATTATATGGTAGTGATGTGTGTGAATACACTTAGGACTGCCGGGAAACTTTTTCCCTCGCTAGGAGGTTTTTTTCCCCATGCGTATGTACACCCTCTTATCTACTCATTTTGGGGTGTGTACTTATCTTTTGTATCTGGCACACATTTGTTCATTCTAATCTAGTGAGTTTGTGTGCTCTCAAGCTTATCTATCTTGTGTGTGTGCATTGTTGCAACCCTAACTCTAATTCCAACAATTGGTATCAGAGCTAGCTTCCTTAACACTTGATCTAGTAGTCTGCTCCCTCCTCACGACCCTATTTTTGTGTCTCCGATTGAGATACCCTCTTAGGAGAAGAAGTTAGATATTGTAGTGTGTTGTATACAATGTATACAATATACAAGGTTTTCAGGGTCAGCGGCACGATTCGGGTGCGTTTTAGGCACCGCAAGGTTTCTGCAGACATTTTGGAGAGGTGTCATTGGTTCTACTCGATTTTGGGTGTTTGGGCTATGTAGCAGCAAAGATTTGGTGTGCAGCAGCATCTAGAGTGTTTTCAATAACATTGACCATCATACTTTCGCCCAATAACACTCTATTCTCTACTCTGTGTTATTTTTCATACACTTTGCAGGTGATTCAGTCAATTGGCAGCCATCCACGGTTGCATTCAGTGAATACTGACTACTTGCAATGTGCTGAAAGATTTTGCATTTGGTGGAAAGTCATGGGACTAGCAATAGTGATGTATTCAATATGTTGTCTGCTAAGGACAAACTTGTTGGGACTAACTACCCATTGTGGTCCTATATGATGAGGCATGTACTGGTTGCTAAAGGCCTTTGGAATGTGGTGAGTGGTAGTGAAACTCATCCTGTTTCACAACTACCAGTACAACCAGGTGCTGCAGGTACATCTGAAGTAGAATATCTGAAGTAGAATCTGATACAAATGTGGCTCCTCCACATGCACCACCAGTACCTCCCATTGCTGCTCAAATGAGATGGGATGGAAGAGATGCACAGGCACATGCATTGCTTGCATTTTCTATGAAGCGAAGTATTATTCCTCATATTCGGTCATGTAAGACTTCAAATAGGCATGGGATGCACTTGCTGCATTATACCAGGTGCGCAATGAATCACATGTTGCATATCTGCGCAAACAGTTGGAGTCTAAGCACATGAATGAGGAAGACTCAATGGACAGCTTCTTGACCAAGATCAAAGATTTTAAGGAGCAGCTTGCTAGTATGAATGAGATATATCCTAATAGTACATCTTATGGACTAAAAATAAGGGCAAGTGTCACTATTGCAGGAAACCATGGCACTACATAAATGAGTGCAAGAAAAGGCTAGAGAAGGAGAAAAAGAAAGAATCGGGCATGGCTGTCTGATGCATCTGTACCAAGTACAGAGAAGAAGGAATTTGTAAGTTTTGCTCAAGATGATCGGGCATGGACAGTACATTGCAATTATGACCCTTTTGTTTATGATGTATGCATGTCAGTGGTAGCAAAATCAAATGCTAGGTACTTTGACAGTGGTGCTAGTAAGCACATTACTTCACAAAAATATTTGTTCTCATCTCTGGAATCTGTCCTAACTGCAGGAACCATCACATGTGCAAATGTCTCCTCATATCTTGTCAAAGGAGTTGGTAGAGTTATGCTCACTACTACAAATGGGGGCACATTTACTCTTTCTAAAGTTTTATATGTGCCAGGCATTAAGAAGAACTTGTTGTCAGTTAAAGCCTTAGCCTTGTCAGGCTTCACGGGTGAAATTTGTGGATGACAGATGTACATTTCAGGATAGAAATGATGGTTATTCTATCATTGCCTTAGGTACCTTGTTTGGCCTATACAAGATGGATGTATTTGAGAAGTTGCAACATGATGCTTGCTCAGTCTCTACGACTTGTGCTATGAGTGATGCAGAATTATGGTATGCATGATTTGGCTATCTGAATTATGGCAATTTGTTATGCCTTCAAAGGCATGATATGGTGTATGTGAGGGGTGTATTCTTGGTAAAATGCATCAGGCATCATTTTCAAAGGATAGATCTATGAGAGCTATTAAGAAATTATAGCTTATACATAGTGATGTATGTGGTCCTATGAGGACACCATCTATTGGGGGATATCTCTACTTTGTCACTTTTAGTGATGATTACTCTAGATATAGCTGGGTGTATCCATTAAAGCAGAAGTCAGAGGTTTTTATGTGATTTAGGCCCTTCGTATCCATGGTTGAAAATTCATGTGAATGTAAAGTTGGCACCCTTCGTTCAAATTGAGGGGGGGGGGAGTATATGTCGTCCAAGGAATTTCATGCATATATGGCTAGAAAAGGCATAAGACATCAATGTATAGTGCCATACACACCTCAACAAAATCATGTGGTTGAGAGGAAGAACAAGTCTCTCATGTGGAGATGTCACGATGTATGGTGAAAGCCTAAGATTTACCTCATGGTTTTAGGTTAGAGGCAACTATGTGTTGACAAATGCCCTACCAAGGCCTTGGCATGGCATGAAGCCTTCTATGGCTCATTTGTGTGTTTTTGGTTGTCTTGCTTATGCTCTTGTGCCTAAGCAACAACGCAGCAGCTTGATGATAAGGCAATTAAATGCATATTTGTGGGGATACGTTTTAGAAAGCAAGGGATATAGACTCTACCATCCAACCTCAAAGTGGATTTTGGTAAGTAGAGATGTTGTTTTTGTCGAAAACTCAGTTCAGCCTATGCTTTCATGCAAAAACAATAGAATGTATGCTCACAGGACATGTTTGATTCGCTCCTACCTTTGTTTAATGGAGGGCAGCCATATGTAGAGTAATTGAATGCTCAACCAAGTGCTGAAATTCAGCCTTTACAGGTGCAAAATCAACCTTTTGATGAGGCAATTATTGATGATATAGTGGATGAGGAGAGAGTAGACATAGAAGAACCTAGGCGTATGCCAAAATGGCTTGTGCAAACATTAAGGGATAGTAAGTTGGCAGCTCCTTTACCTAGCAGAACTCATGCAGGTTCTCATCATGCACATTATTCTCATGTGGATCATGTTCTCATTTCTACTTTATGTAATGAGGAGGAACCTATTTCCTTTGAGGAAGCATAAGATGATCATCATTGGATGCATGCTATGTAGGATGAGTATAACTCTATACTCAAGAATGACACCTGGTATTTGACAGATCTACCTCATAGCAAGAAGGCCATTGGTACTAAGTGGGTTTACAAGTTAAAATGCAAAGCAGATGGTAGCGTTGATCGCTACAAGGCCATACTTGTTGTTGCAAAGGGGTATGCCCAGCAAAAGGACATTGATTATGATGAGACCTTTGCACCCACATCTCGTATGACTACCATTAGGTGTCTCATTGCTTTGGTGGCAACAGATCATGGGTGGAATAAACATCAGTTGGACATTAAGATTGCATTCTTGAATGGTGATTTACATGAGAAGGTGTATGTATCGCAGCCTCCTTGTTTTGTTGTGAAAGGAGAAAAGTCTAAAGTATGCAGGTTGAAAAAGGCTCTTTATGGCCTTAAGCAAGCTCCTAGAGCATGGTATAAGAAGATTCATACATACTTGATTGCAAATGATTTTTGCAATAGTCCAACAGAGAGTACCCTCTATGTGAAGAGGAGTAAGGACTGTTGCAAATGATTTTTGCAACAGTCCAACAGAGAGTACCCTCTATGTGAAGAGGAGTAAGGTCACATTTTTGGTCATCATTCTATACGTTGATGACATGCTACTCATGGGACCCGATATAGATCAGATTTCAACCTTTAAGGCTGATTTGCAGTCATTGTTTACGATGTTAGATTTGGGGCCATTGCATTACTATTTGGGGATTCACTTTATGCAGTGTAATGCTAGCATTGTTATGCTGTAATCTAAATATATACAGAAGCTATTAAAGAGGTTTAATCTTGAAGACTGTAAACATGTAGCTATACCTATGGAGATAGGTACTCGTCTTAGTCTTCAAGATGCAGGAGACTCTTTTGATGCTAGTTTATATCAGTAGGCTATTGGATCCCTTCTTTATGTATGCAACACGAGGCCATATATAGAGTATGCGGTCTCACAGTTGAGTAGATTTATGCATAGCCCAGGGACAAAGCATTGGCAGGCTATTAGGCGGGTTTTTTGCTACAGGGCACTCAATATTTTGGATTGTTTTATCCAAAAGGCGGTGAGTCACAGCTGCATGCTTTTAGTGATTCAAATTAGGTTGGCTGATATGACATATGAGTGTCCACTAGTGGGTTTTGCTTTCACCTTGGTGATTCATGTATATCATGGCTCAACAAGAAGCAGCATACAGTGGCCACTTCCATTTGTGAAGCGCAAAGTATAGGGCAGCTTTTACACAGCTACAATTGAGTGTGTGTGGCTCAGACGTCTTATGGCTAATTTGGGTGTTGGCTAGCACTACGATTTTCACTAACAGTTAGAATGCATTAGCTTTTGTGAGGAACCTAGTGTTTCATGCTCGCACTAAGCACATTGAGATGCATTAACACTATGTCAGGGAAAGACTCTCTACAGCAGAGATAAGCTTGGTCTATGTGCTTACACATGACAACATGGCAGATTTATTCACGAAGGCTCTTCCTCGTCGTGAAAAGTTTGAAGCTTTTCATAAAGCTTTGGGCTTACTGCCTTTTCAGGATTGATCAGCCATAACCTATAAATGTTCACAACATCACTCCAGGGGGGGGATTTGTAGCATTATATGGTAGTGATGTGTGTGAACACACTTCAGACTATCGGGGTACTTTTTCCCTCACTAGGAGGTTTTTCCCCCCGTGCGTATGTACACTCTCTTATCTACTCATTTTGGGGTGTGTACTTATCTTTTGTATCTGGCACACATTTGTTCATTCTAATCTAGTGAGTTTGTGTGCTCTCAAGCTTCTCTATCTTGTGTGTGTGCATTGTTGCGAGCCTAACTCTAATTCCAACAATTGGTATCACCTCACAGCAGCCACTCGAGATATTGACCCCCTAGTAGATAGTTTGCATGCACAAGAGTTTGAAGAGAGATGGAGAACGATATTTTATAAAGATGAAAGAAAGTGGAGGCATGCTGCAAGGTGGCTGGCGGTGATTGCAAACCCTATACAATGGGAATGTTTCTTTGAGTAAGAAATCCTACACTATTCCCCTTGTCTATTTTGTAGGCAATAACATTTTATGGTTTTAATGTTGTGGTTTAATTATGGTGTTGTGTTGTAGATGACTAGTGTAAGTTAATTAGAATGAGAAACCGGATTGTTTTTGACAAAGGATAGGCTATATAGCTTGGCAGCTAGCTCATCGCCAAATGACCATAAAGCACAGATTTTGGATATTTTGATTGATGGCGATTTACAGAGGCTGAAGGATTTACAAATCCCTAAAAGTACATAATAATTACTTTTCCTATCTTCTTGATATTTACAAAGTACTCTATTTTGTTTGAATAACAATTTCAATGGCAATGTAGAAAATGCAAGTTTATTCAGGGATTGGCTTCGAAGAGAAGTCATATGGCATAAGATTGGAGCACAGGGTGTAGCTGTCCTTGTAGAAATATCAAAAAAGTACAAGGTAATTTTTCTAGATACATTCTTGGATGACCTCGCAGTTCTTAAGAGAATGTATTTTGGAAAGCTATTCGAGGAAATGGTGGGATCCCTAAAGAAACAAGGTGTGGTAGCTTCGAATCCTGCTGTCATCAAGGCTACCAAGCGTGTTGTGTTCATGTGCATAACATTCCATAAAGCGTGGTGTTCAGGTGCGTAACATTCCATAAAGCGTACTTATTACTTGATTGTACTCTTATATTTGTAGACTGAATGGATGTAATAATGTGTAGATGGATTTGTAAGTGCCATGTGGAGAGATCTACTGCTGCAGATGTGCCTGCAATCTTAAAAGAATTGCGCAATCCAAAACATGAAAGCACTATGTATACATAGCAGCAACTTTGAGACCTTTGGGATGTAGAGATATACAAGAGATACCCATTGTTTCTTGACTTTCCAAGTGGCAAATTTCCCAAGAGCGAGAAGGAGATGTATACTCGGGCTTGTAAAGCAAAGCAATCAACCATGGTATGAACTATACAATTAGATATTTCACTTTAATTTACATATTGTTTCTTATATCTTTTCCAATGGTGAATTCTATTATGAAGCCTAGAGGTCTATGTGACAAATCACATGTTCAAGGCAAAGGTAAAGGTCTTATGAAAGATGAGGAGGATGATGAAAATGAAGAGGTTGATGATGATAAAGAGGATGATAATGATGAAGGGGCAAAAGTGCCAAAAAAGGATGCAACGAAGGAAAAGGGAAAAGAAAAGTCACTATAGGAAGAGGACAACTCTGATATCTCTTCATCAGAATATGACGAAAGTGATCCTGGTGATAGCACATGCAAAATTGAGGCAACCCCAAAAGTTGAAGAAGTAGCAACACAGGCAGGGCACTCTTTTACTTGTGGCTCATTGGTATTATTGTTACATTGCTTACATACTAACATAGATTAAGTTATGGATTTAGATAAGCTTGGCAAGTGGTGAAGTGCCCAATGCACCGTTGTGACCAATTCATCCACCTAGCCTAGGTGACCTGACCCCAATCCAAATGAATTTGCCATTTATTATTTTACTCATTGGTAAGGATAATGTAAAGTATTTATGCGGTGCATGCACTTACAAAATGTACGCTTTGTAGGAGTGTCTCATCGTACCACGACAGTAATCCTTGGTGCTCCTAGTGAACATCAAAGTGCTAGTTCCTCTACCGTAGAAGCCTCGGCATTAACAAGTGTAATAATCAATTGTGACTACATGTGAAATGATTGTAATGGTGTGTCTTTTATATATTGTAATAACAATTGATGTATAACTCTACTTAACATTGTGTGGCAGGATATCATTCTACAAAGATGATGGCTTATGTTGGGGATCCTTTAAAGATAGGCCATGCACTTCTAAACCAACAGTGTCCACCGTAGCTAGAACATATCTTTGATATGTTGCTCAAAGCCAACGTGGGAGACAGACCTTTACTGTTAAAGGTGTCAATACAAACACAGCATGTGATTGTATTGTAGTGAGGTTGCCCACAGAAGGTTCTGTTTATGGTTTACCCGATGACATTGTCCCACCATGGAATCCTTGCACATGAGTGATGAGATTATTTTCCCTTCATTAAGACCTTGTGTGTTGTTGTGTACATGTTGCATGTGTGTATGTGATGCTTACATTTTTTGTGTATGTCATTGTAATTAATACCACATAGATGGAGAGGAGCATGAATTGCTTTAGATTTGTGAGACCATCTTAGATGACAATGGCTCTATATCGGTATTGTATATCAAGTGGCAGTCCTCATTATAGCTTACGCCGAGCGTTTTGGCTTCTCCTTGGACACCTTGGTGAATGTGCGATGTACAACACAAATTGGAAGGTCCTTTGGACAAGAGGTAAGCAACATTAACCATAGAGGTTTCCATTGAGCATAACTTTTTGCTACAAAAAATCATCTCATACTCTTTATGGAGATACATACCCTTGTCGCTGCTACCTTCATGCGCATAGTTGGACACGCATAGTTGGACAAAACCATACACAACCGCCGATATCATTAATCCTTGCAACATGATGCACTGGGGGCAGACGCCTAGATGGGACAGCATGGTGAGGTATGGAGTTAACTCTTCATGTGCTCCTAAATAAGGGCCTTATATTTTTTTGGTGGAATTAAGAGAGATGTTTTCTTTGTAGGTGGATCTCAGTGTGGATATAACTTTAGGGATAGCTTGTTGAGCCATCATGAAAGTGTTAGTAGATCTTTATGCTAGATGTGGAGATTGTGCTATGGTAGCACATAAATTAGGCATGAACATTATTTGTATTAATCCCGAAGAGGATGTAGTGGAGGGTGTCTTGATGAAGATTTCATTGTAGAGTGTAGTAAATATATTTATTTATGAATATTCAAGTGACAGAGTCACGATCTTATTTGTAGCAATTGTTTATGATTGTGTCATGATCTTACTTTTCATATTATAAAAGAGAGAAAGAGGGCGAGAGCAACACATGTTGGGGTTTTGCAATAAGACATCATTCCCCTCTGCAAATGATATTTATATATGTACAAACCAATAAAGGAGAATCAACATTTTTTGTATTGTGTGGATGAATAAGGTAGTGAAGCGTTTGTAGACTTGAGGATTTGTACGCAAAACATGAGTTAAGTAAGATTTG